>NC_042997.1:203552803-203687803 GCF_006345805.1 Octopus sinensis | reverse complement strand
ATTCCAGGTATATTGGATGCGGAAGTTCACTATTTAGTTTATATACTACACACAACTGACCATAGAATACTGAAACAAGGAAGAGGAGCGCTCCTCAACCGTGAAGACCTAGCCACAGATGTCCTCCTCTCCCAATCCAACACACTGCCATACACTAATAATGCATGTCATCGACCTTGATATGATCGTAGGCATTACCTGCTGTCCCCCTGACGCGGTTAACCAGGGAAATCACTTCAGGTATGCTTTGTTATAAGTCAAACCCTATGTGATGCTAGTCCACAGGGAACTTCGATTTTCCTGGTCTCAACTGGCCTATATCCAACCTGGAACTAAACAAGAGAGATATGATTGCTCTCCTTGTCTTCTAGACACCACTGAAGCTT
Organism: Octopus sinensis; assembly: GCF_006345805.1. NCBI lineage: Eukaryota > Metazoa > Mollusca > Cephalopoda > Octopoda > Octopodidae > Octopus > Octopus sinensis. The sequence continues at coordinate 203,687,417 of NC_042997.1, read as the reverse complement.
TTCTCATGCAATAAATCATTACCTGTCCACAAGTAATGTCAACCTAGTTTTTATCACCAATACAGGTGTCATATGCAATGTTCAGATCATCTCAACAACTATTTCTAACCACATGATACAATTATCTATATATGGTTCAAAGAGGACAACACACACAACTCACTCCTCATGAACTTGAATTTCAGAACAGCTGAGTGGAAGAAAATTGAAACTGAGATCCTCAAAACAAACTAGTCTCAGCATATTGCCAACCTCAAGTTTCTCAATGAAGAGTTAATCGAGATCTATCAAAAGCATTCCCCATATAAACACACCTATTTCCGTAAGAACTTGATTCCATGAGATAAATAGATATTAATCTGTAACAGAACCAAACTAACAAAACAGCTAAAAACCAAACCCCCTCAACAGATGAGTTTATGAAACAAAAAAATAAGAAAATAAAAAACATTGAACTGGACCTAAAAATATCTTATGAAAAGAAACTTCACTAAAGGAACACTGAGCAGTGGAGAATATAGAATCTAATCCAAAGTTCTTTTCCCACTTTGCTAAACAAAAATCATCTATACATAACCAGATTGGCTCTCTAATGGACCAAAATGGATCACATACTAATGTGTCATCAAAAATATGTGACTCTCAAGCCACCGATATAACAGTGCATTTTCCCAACCAATCATTAACAAAATAGTACATAACCCAAAATTCAGCTTCAGAGACATGTCTAGAAATTGAAGACATTATGGAAGATGATATACTGGCAGTTATTAATGAACTAGATTCCAATTCACCATCCAGACCAGATGGTCTCCCAGCCACACTGTTAAAAGTGTGCAAAAACAGCCTCATAAGACCATTAAAGATGCTGTTTAAAAAATTACTAGAAACCAGCATATTCCTTGAACTACTGAAAGGCACAATAGTAATACCTGTACACATCTAAAATTGTCAAACACATTGTTCGAAAAAAGAATAATTACATATAATGACAAAAACAACTTCTTACAAGCTAGGAATCAGTCTGTTACAGCAAATAGTTTTATCTCTGCAAAGTCACCTGTAATGAGTGGTATACCTCAGGACACACTAGGACCATTATTACCTTATCCAGTATAAAAGCTCAGAGGTGCATTCAGCCAACGTAACAAGTTACACCAATGAGACAAAAATATTGATGGCTATGTATATGTATATATATATATATATATATCATCATCATCATCGTCATTCAACATCCACTTTCCACTCTGGCATGGGTTGGACGGTTTGACTGAGGCTCCTATCTAATCTGGTAAAGTTTCTACAGCTGGATGCCTTCCTAATGCCAACAGCTCTGAGAGTGCTGTGGGTGCTTTCTATGTGCCGCCAGCACGAGGGCCAGTCAAGTGGTACTGGCATTGATCATGCTTGAATGGTGCTTTTTACGTGCCACTGGTACAGGAGCTAATCAGGCGGTACTGGCATCGGCCATGACAATGACTTCACTTGACTCAACAGGTCTTCACTAGCAAAGTTTATTGCTCAATGATTGAAGGGTACTCCTTAATGGGCCAGTTATGCTGCACTGGCACAGGCCATGGCTACAATCTCACTTGGCTTGCCGGGTCTTCTCAAGCACAGCATATCTCCAAAGGCCTCGGTCATTTGTCATCACCTCCGTGAGGCCCAACATTGAAGGTCATGCTTCACTACTTCATCCCAGGTCTTCCTGGGTCTACCTCTTCCACAGGTTCCCTCTACTGCTAGGGTGTGACACTTTTTCACACAGCTGTCCTCATCCATATGCAACATATGGCCATACCAACACAGTCATCTCTCTTGCATACTACATCTGATGCTTCTTATGTTCAACTTTTCTCTCAGTGTGCTTACACTCTGTCGTGTATGCACACTGACATTACACATCCTGCGGAGCATACTGGCTTCATTCCTTGCAAGCTTACACATGTCCTCAGCAGTCACAGCCCATGTTTCACTGCCATGTAGCATGGCTCTTTGTACACATGCATCATACAATCTACCTTTTACTCAGCAAGAGGACCTTTGTCACCAGCAGAGATAGGAACTCTCTGAACTTTGCCCAGGCTATTCTTATTCTAGCAGCTACACTCTCAGAGCATCCATCCCAGCTACTGACTTGGTCACCTAGGTAATGGAAGCTATCAATTACTTCTAGTTTTTTCCCCTCTTGCCAGACAGTTACCTGAACCTAACAAAGCTCAGGAACATCTTAAAAAATTCAATCATATTTTGAGAGAAGATAAATGGTTTGCCATTGTCTAAAAGCACTGGTCAGCTCAGACTGCACATGCTGCAAGGCTGAAGATGCTGTTGCAATTATTTTCTTTGGTTTTCTTCACTTTAATCCTTTTGATACTAATCTGCCTGAAACTGCTCTTGGTCCTATATTACAAAGTCTCTGTTTTAAATTAAAACTTTCCATCAAAATTCCATAATGACTTAGGCTGCAGGTACCAGTTTTATTAATGACTAAGTTATGGTGCTACTGCCACATAAAAACAGCCAGTACACTCTGCGATGTGGTCGGTGTTTGGAAGGGCATCCAACCAGAGAATCCATGCCAAAACAGACTATGGTGCTTGGTGCAGTCATCATCATCATCATCATCATCGTTTAGCATCCGTTTTCCATGCTAGCATGGGTTGGACGGTTCTACTGGGGTCTGTGAAGCCAGAAGGCTTCATCAGGCCTAGTCTAATCTGGCAGTGTTTCTACGGCTGGATACCCTTCCTAACGCCAACCACTCCGTAAGTGTAGTGGGTGCTTTTTACGTGCCACCCGCACTGGTGCCAGACAGAGCTGGCAAACGGCCACGAACGGATGGTGCTTTTTATGTGCCACCGGCACGAGGGCCAGGCGAGGCTGGCAACGGACATGAAACAGGGCGGTGCTGGCAACGGTCGCGAAACGGAAAGTTCTCTTACATGCCACCGGCACTGGTAACACGTCTGCAATTTCCATTGATCGATTTCGATTCTGATCCTCACTTGCCTCAACGGGTCTTCACAAGTAGAGTTTCGACATGCCACCGGCACTGGTAACACATCTGCAATTTCCATTGATCGATTTCGATTCTGATCCTCACTTGCCTCAACACGTCTTCACAAGTAGAGTTTTGTGTCCCAAGAAGGGAAGGTATGCATACGTAGGCTGGCTCCATCCCATGTAGAAGGCCACGGGTTATGGACTCACTTGTCCTGCCGGGTCTTCTCGCACACAGCACACTCCAGAGGTCTCGGTCTCTAGTCATTTCCTCAGTGAGACCTAAAGTTCGAAGGTCGTGCTTCACCACCTCGTCCCAGGTTTTCCTGGGTCTGCCTCTTCCACAGGTTCCCTCAACTGCTAGGGTGTGGCACTTTTTCACACAACTATCTTCATCCATTCTCGCCACATGACCATACCAGCGCAAACGTCTCTCTTGCACACCACAACTGATGCTTCTTAGGTCCAGCTTTTCTCTCAAGGTACTTACACTCTGCCGAGTGTGAGTACCGACATTACACATCCATCGGAGCATACTGGCTTCATTTCTTGCGAGCTTACGCATATCCTCAGCAGTCACGGCCCATGTTTCACTGCCATGTAGCATGGCTGTTCGTATACACGCATCATACAGTCTGCCTTTCACTCTGTGCAAGAGGCCTTTTGTCACCAGCAGAGGTAGGAGCTCTCTGAACTTTGCCCAAGCTATTCTTACTCTAGCAGTTACACTTTCAGCACACCCACCCCCGCTGCTGACTTGGTCACCTAGGTAACGGAAACTATCAACTATTTCTAGTTTTTCTCCCTGGAAAGTGACGGAAGTTGGGCTCAGAGCATTTTCAGTGTTTATTGTTCCTGAGCATCTGCCACATACAAAAACCATCTTCCTAGTTAGCCTTCCTTTGACATTGCTGCATCTCTTATGTGTCCATAGCTTACACTTGGTGCATCTTATAGAGTTTCTACCTACACCTTTTCTACAGATCGAGCAGGGCCATCTACCTGAAGGTGTTTGTGATTTGTCTACCTTCCTACTGATTACGACTTGGTTTTAGCTAGATTGACTCTGAGGCCCTTCGATTCTAGTCCTTGTTTCCACACCTGAAACTTCTCCTCCAGTTCTGATAGCGACTCAGCAATTAGAGCAAGGTCATCAGCATAGAGGAGCTCCCAAGGGCATCCTGTCTTGAATTCCTCCGTTATTGCCTGGAGGACTATGATAAATAGGAGGGGGCTGAGTACTGAGCCTTGGTGGACCCCTACCTCTACCCGGAATTCTTCACTGTACTCATTTCCAACCCTCACCCTACTAGCAGCGTCCCTATACATGGCCCGCACAGCTCTCACTAACCATTCATCTATCCCTAGTTTCCTCATTGCCCACCAGATAAGGGATCGGGGGACCCTGTCAAAGGCTTTCTCCATGTCAACAAAAGCCAGGTACAGGGGCTTATCTTTGGCTAGGTATTTCTCCTGCAGCTGCCTTACCAGGAAGATAGCATCAGTAGTACTTTTCCCTGGTACAAACCCAAACTGCATCTCATCTAAACTAACTCTCTCTCTAATTAGTTGGGCTATGACCCTCTCCGTAACCTTCATCACCTGATCCAACAGCTTGATACCTCTGTAGTTATTTGTATCTAGGGCATCGCCTTTACCTTTGTAGCAGTTGACTATTATACTGCTACACCAGTCATTGGGTATGACTCCTTTGTGTATCACCTGATTAACTATACGGGTGACTAGGCTATAGCCGACACTACCAGACATTTTGAGCATCTCTGCAGTGATTCCTGATGGGCCTGGGGCTTTTCCTGTTTTCATGCTTCTAATTGCCTTAGCTACCACGGAACTATCAACTCGGATAGCTGGTCCCTCTGTTGGGTCAACATTCGGCAGACTCTCTGGTCTTATTAGTTCCCATCCAGCTGTCCAACCCCTGCTTGCATGGAAAACTGACATTAAATAATGACTATTTTACTAAATTCTTTGTTATTTTCAAAATTAATTGAACTAAAAGTAATGTATTTCAATAGGGTTGAGGAATATTTGTTTGTTTCATAAGCGCAGGTGTGGCTGTGTGGTAAGGTGTTTGCTTCCGAACCTCGTGGTTTTGGGTTCAGTCCCACTGTATGGCACTTTAGGCAAGTGTCTTCCACTACAAACCTAAGCCGACCAAAGCCTTGTGAATGGATTAGGTAAATGGAAACTGAAAGAAGCCCATCATGTGTTTGTACCCCCAACAACTTGACAACCAGTGTTTGTGTGTTTACATCCCTGTAATCTAGCAGTTCGGCAAAAAAGATCAATGGAATAAGTAGCAGGCTTGAAAACAAAATTAAGTACTGGGGTTGATTTGTTTGACTAAAATTCTTCAAGGTGGTGCCCCAGTATGGCCACAGTCTAATGACTGAACAAGTAACAGATAAAAGATAAACCTCATTGAATAAAAATAAATCAATTTTTCCCACAATTTTTTTTTTTTTTTTTTAATTTAAAAAAAAATTTTTTATGAAAAACTGTTTTCATACTCAATGTAAATTCTTTGATAAATTCCCATTACAGAAAGAAATATTGCGAAAGGTTGGTAATCCTGGCCAGCAAACTCCTTTCTACACAGCTGTGAAGTCTTTATTAGAGCGTATAGCCCCAGTCATGATTGATGCAGATGCTATCAGTGCCTTGGTGAAGTACAACTGTGATGTAATTAGTGGCTTGATATATGTTGATGATGGAGTTCTCGCAGCTGGTGAGAAAGGTTTGAAACTTCTTCTGGTTAGTATTTAATCTTAAACTACTTTTTTGTTATTATTTTCTCGAGATGCTTGAACGGAGACGAGTTGATATCTGTTGCATCCAAGAAGTAAGGTGGAGAGGCGGTTCTGCTAGGTTCCTCACAGGCAAAGGACACAGGTACAAGATTTTCTGGGCAGGAAACACTGACGGGGTTGGAGGCGTGGGTATACTTCTCGCTGAAAAATTGGTAGATGAGGTAATTGAGGTAATCAGAGTAAGTGACAGAATACTTAAGATTAGAATAGTGCTTCATCATAGATTAGCAACTATTATATTGGCCTATGCCCCTCAGCCAGGGCTACCCGATGGACAGAAAGACAGTTTCTATGACACCCTACTGCAGACCACCTCATTGACGAACGACAGGGACCTTCTCTTTGTGGCTGGTGACTTCAATGGGCATGTTGGACGACATGCTGGGGGCTTCCATGGCGTACATGGAGGCTACGGTTATGGTTCCCGCAACGAGGAGGGAACCTGGCTGCTGGAGTTCTGCAATGCGAATAGTCTTATGGTTTGCAACACTAACTTCAGGAAACTGACAAGCCACCTGGTCACCTACCGATCGGGCCGGCATACTAGCCAAATCGACTACATCCTTGCCAGAAAAAGGGAAAGATGGCTGCTTATAAATGCCAAAACCTTCCCAGGCGAAGAATGCACCCCACAACATAGACTGGTAGTTAGTGACTTTAGGATCAGGGCAAAGAGGACGACTAGAAGACGACCAACATGAAGAAGAAGGGTCTGGAAGCTTAAAGACCCTGCGAATGGACAGAGATTTAGAGACATGTTACTTGAAGCCTTTGACGAAATTGAAGGGGGTATAGCTACACATGGGGTAGAAGACAACTGGACGCTTCTGAGGGACAACCTGCTGAAAGCCACTGACCAGATCTGTGGCTGGTGCAAAGTCCCCTCAAGACCCAAAATAACATGGTGGCGGAACATTATTGTTGACAGGGCTATTAGACAAAAGAAACAGGCTTGGAAGGACTGGAAGAACGGTGGTAGCAGGGAAGTGTATCAGACTGCCAGAAGGGAAGCTAGGAGGCAGGTGTATTTAGCCAGAGGGGAAGCAGATAAGAAAAAATTTGCCAATGTCCTGCGCTGTGAGGATGAAAGACTTGAGGTATTTCGTATAGCAAGACAGTGTGTGAGAGAGAATCGTGATGTCGTAGGAGAAAAATGTGTTCGCATGGATGACGGCTCACTTGCGCTAAATGAGGATGCAAAGAGAGAGGTTTGGAGACGCCACTATGAAAGGTTGCTGAACAAGGAAAATGAATGGGATAAAGAGAGTCTGCCGAATGTCGACTCAACAGAGGGACCAGCAATCCGAGTTGACAGTTCCTTAGTAGTTAAGGCAATTAAAAGCATGTAAACAGGGAAAGCCCCAGGCCCATCAGGAATTACTGCAGAGATGCTCAAAATATCTGGTAGTGTCGGCTATAGCCTAGTCACCTGTATAGTTAACCAGGTGATACACGAAGGAGTCATACCCAATGACTGGTGTAGCAAAGGTAAAGGTGACGCCCTAGATACAAACAACTACAGGGGTATCAAGCTGCTAGATCAGGTAATGAAGGTTACGGAGAGGGTTATAGCCCAACTAATTAGAGAGAGAGTTAGCTTAGATGAGATGCAGTTTGGGTTCGTGCCAGGGAAAAGTACTACTGATGCTATCTTCCTGGTAAGACAGCTGCAGGAGAAATACCTAGCCAAAGACAAGCCCCTATACCTGTCTTTTGTTGATATGGAGAAAGCCTTCGACAGGGTCCCCCGATCTCTTATCTGGTGGGCAATGAGGAAACTAGGGATAGATGAATGGTTAGTGAGAGCTGTACAAGCCATGTACAGAGACGCTGCTAGTAAGGTGAGGGTGGGCATCGAGTACAGTGAAGAATTCAGGGTAGAGGTTGGGGTCCACCAAGGTTCAGTCCTCAGTCCCCTCCTATTTATCATAGTCCTCCAGGCAATAACGGAGGAATTCAAGACAGGATGCCCCTGGGAGCTCCTCTATGCTGATGACCTTGCTCTAATTGCTGAGTCTCTATCAGAACTGGAGGAGAAGTTTCAGGTGTGGAAGCAAGGTTTAGAATCGAAGGGCCTTAGAATCAACCTAGCCAAAACCAAAGTCCTAATAAGTAGGAAGGTAGACCAATCACAAACGCCTTCAGGTAGATGGCCCTGCTCGATCTGTAGAAAAGGCGTAGGTAGAAACTCTATAAGATGCACCAAATGTAAGCTATGGACACATAAGAGATGTACTAATGTCAAAGGAAGACTAACTAGGAAAATAGTTTTTATCTGTGGCAGATGCTCAGGAGCAATAAGCTCTGAAAATATGCAGAGACCAACTTCTACCACATTCCAGGGAGAAAAACTAGAAGTAGTTGATAGCTTCTGCTACCTAGGTGACCAAGTCAGTAGCAGGGGCGGGTGTGCTGAAAGTGTAACTGCTAGAGTAAGAATAGCCTGGGCAAAGTTTAGAGAGCTCTTACTCCTGCTGGTGACAAAAGGCCTCTCGCTCAAAGTAAAAGGCAGACTGTATGATGCATGTGTACGTACAGCCATGCTACATGGTAGTGAAACATGGGCTGTGACTGCTGAGGATTTGCGTAAGCTCGCAAGAAATGAAGCTAGTATGCTCCGATGGATGTGCAATGTCAGTGTTCATAATCGACAGAGTGTAAATACCTTGAGAGAAAAGTTGGACCTAAGAAGCATCAGTTGTTGTGTGCAAGAAAGATGATTGCGCTGGTATGGTCATGTGGCGAGAATGGATGAAGATAGGTGTGTGAAAAAGTGCCACACCCTAGCAGTTGAGAGGACCTGTGAAAGAGGTAGACCCAGGAAAACCTGGGACAAGGTGGTGAAGCACGACCTTCGAACTTTAGGTCTCACCAAGGAAATGACTAGAGACCGAGACCTATGGAAGTATGCTGTGCCTGAGAAGACCCGGCAAGACCAGTGAGAACAGTCAGAATCAAAATCAAAATGAAAATCAAACCAAATCAAATCAGATATCAGAAAGCAGAACCAAAATTGAGGCCGATCAACATCAGTGGAAGTTGCAGCTGTGGTTAAGCGAACCATCCGATCGTCGTGTCCGCTGCCAACCTCGCCTGGCCTCCATGCCGGTGGCACGTAAAAGCACCATCCGTTCGTGGCCATTTGCCAGCTCCGTCTGGCACCTGTGCTGGTAACACGTAAAAAGCACCCACTACACTCACGGAGTGGTTGGCGTTAGGAAGGGCATCCAGCCGTAGAAACACTGCCAGATCTGACTGGGCCTGATGCAGCCTTCCGGCTTCACAGGCTCCCAGTTGAACCGTCCAAGCTGTTTTCTGCACATTTTCAGCATTTATTGCCCCTGAGCATTCGCCACAGACAAAAACTATCTTCCCAGTTAGCCTTCCTTTGATATTATTGCACCTCTTATGTATCCATAGCTTACACTTGGTGCATCTTATAGAGTTTCTACCTACACCTTTTCTACAGATCGAGCAGAGCCATCTACTTGAAGGGATTTGTGATTTGTCTGCCTTCCGACTTATTAAGACTTTGATTTTTGCTAGATTGACTCTTCGATTCTAGACTTTGCTTCCACACCTGAAACTTCTCCAGTTCTGATAGTGACTCAGCTATTAGAGCAAGGTCATCAGCATAGAGGAGCTCCCAGGGGCATCCTGTCTTGAATTCCTCTGTTATTGCCTGGAGGACTATGATGAATAAAAGGGGGATGAGGACTGGTCATTGGTTGACCCCCTACCCCTATCCAGAATTCTTCACTATACTCGTTGCCAACCCTCACCTTATTGACAGCATCCCTGTACATGACTTGTACAGCTCTCACTAACCACTCATCTATCCATAATTTCCTCATTGACCACCAGGTAAGGGATTGGAGAACTCTATCAAAAGCTTTCTCCACGTCAATGAAGGCCAGGTACAGAGGTTTATCTTTGGCTAGGAATTTCTCCTGCATCTGTCTTACCAGAAATCTAGCATCAGTGGTGCTTTTCCCTGGCACTAACCCAAACTGCATATATATATATATGTAGTGATGCTGCTGTGTAAGGTTCAGCGCACATGCGCAGAATGGGACTACTTCCGGGTGGCCACCGGAAGTCTTCCCCATGCGCATGTGCGGGAAACTGACCCCTAAAACCACAGTCCACTCACTCACTCTCTCTGGCCCTTTCAGCCCTCGTGAACAGATGTGCATTTGGTAGTCTCTGAGAACTACGCACCGACTTAGCAGCGGACCACATCGAATCACTTCAACCAACCAACAAGAAGCAGTACAACAGATTCGGCTGTCGCTTCCCCTCAGAAATACGTACACCATCACGAGTAATAAACAACATTTGCTGTCTTTTCCCAGATAACCTGACTTCGTCTGTTATATTTAACTAAATTGAATGTGACGGGATCGGATCGGACACCCCTCCAGTGATACTGATTCCAGATCCTGTTACAATTGGTGACCCCGAGAAAAAAAAAAAAAGAACAGAAGACGCAGTGAACAGGTTTTGCCAGTGAGCACACTGAACACTCAGTTTCATTATCGTTTTCTTTTCCTTTCAGGACGGCGAAGGTGCGTACAAACAAAAGTTTTATTCATCGCACTCAGTACACTGAAAAAAAAACAAAAAAAACACACACAAAATTTTTTTCTTTTCTGTAGCTTTTGTTTTTCCTTTGTGCACACGCACACCTATTTCTTTACTACCCACGAGATGCACACACACACACACCAGTACACAAAACACATTTTTTTTTTATTTGCTTTGTCGGTTCCACGTGTTCTCCACTTCTCATTCTTACCTTCTGCCCCTTTCTGACAGGCGATTTTTTGGACAAACATGGCTGCATCAGGTTTGCCTTCATTCACAGGGGATGCGGGTCTGTGGCTTGCCCAGGTGGAGTCGCATTTTGCCGCACATGCCGTTCCCCCACAGCAGCAGTTGCATCTGCTATATTCGAGTTTGCCCTCCCGACTCGCCACATTGGTCAGGGATCTCATAATGAGTCCCCACCCTGACGCCACATACGCATCAGTCAAGGCCAAAATCCTCCGCCGCAACACGCGGTCGGAGGAGAGTCAATTTAATGAACTAATGGCCGACAAACAGTTGGGGGACAGGACTCCATCCCAGTTCCTGCGCCACCTAAGGGAGCTAAACAGGAACGCAGCAGACGCGCCACTCTTGCGGAAGATATTTTTCTCCAGGTTGCCTGCCCACGTGCAGACAATGTTGGCCACGGCACTGGAGTCTGTGTCAGTAGACCAGATTGCCACGATGGCCGATAAAATATTAGAATTTTTGGGACCATCTCCATCGCGAGGCCTGTACGCATGTACAGAGCCCCCTCCGACAGTTTCTCCGACGCAAAATTCATTAGCCGAGAAGATCGATGCGCTTACGCAGCGAATCGATGATCTGTGCCGAGCGATCGGGCGCCGACCTCGCAGTCGTAGTCGCAGTGGCTCTGTTTCCCGTAGTCGGAGTGACTCTGTTTCTCCTTCCGGCTGGTGCTGGTACCATTCAAAGTATGCCGAAAAGGCAGAACGGTGTACCCAGCCGTGCACTTTCCAGCCCTCAGGAAACTAAATCCGGAGGAGGTGAGCACGTCACCTTCTTCCTTCTTGTTTCCCAAAAATCGTGCGTTCTTTGTAAAAGATCTGGTGTCGAAGAAATTCTTCATGGTGGACACCGGCTCTTGTTGCAGAATCTGGCCCCTTCGTCTGACTGCAGACAAGCCCAAGCGCTCTTCAATTGTCTTGCATGCCATTGACTCGTCTCCCATAACCACCTTCGGTCAGATTTCGCTGCGCCTCGACAACCTTCGTCGAGATTTTCAATGGGTTTTCATCATCGCTGACATCCCGCATCCTATTCTCGGCGCTGATTTCTTGGATAGGTTTAATCTATTGGTGGACGTCAGGCGTCAGAGGCTTCTTGACAGCACGACGTCGCTCTCTATGCTGACTGGGAGTTCCACCAATGCGGTCCTTAGCCCGACATTCTTTGTTGCCACCTCTGGAGACGCTTTTCACTCTCTTTTGGCTTCATTTCCGGAGCTAGTGGACATTGCCTTTCAACCAGAAAAGCCTACCCACTTCATTTTATCACCACCACTGGGCCGCCTGTATTTTCGCGCCCACGGCGCCTTGCGCCTGACCGTCTAGGGCCGAGTTTGAGCACATGCTTCAACTTGGCCTTATACGCCCCTCCACCAGCCCATGGGTGTCTCCCCTTCATTTGGTGCGAAAGGGCGAGTCTGATTTTCGCCCGGTAGGAGACTATCGACGCCTCAATGCCATAACAATAGCCGACAGGTATCCAATCAGGACTTTACAGCAAATCTCCATGGTTGTACCATTTTTTCGAAGGTCGACCTTATACGCGCGTACCATCAAATACCGGTCAACCCAGCCGACGTTCCGAAAACTGCGATCACTACCCACTTTGGGTGTTTTGAGTTTTTGTATATGAGTTTCGGTTTGCGGAATGCTACCAGCACTTTCCAGCGTTTCATTGATGAGGTTGTCCGCAGTCTTGATTTTGTGTTTGCCTATGTCGATGATATACTCATTGCGAGCGACACACGTGAAAATCATCTCCAGCACCTTTCTCAGCTTTTTCAGGTCTTCGCGCTTATAGTATACGTATAAATCCCAACAAGTGTGTTTTCGGACACTCTTCCCTAGATTTTCTAGGCCATCATATTGATTTGAGTGGAATCAGCCCTCTGTCGTCAAAGGTCGATGCCATTCAATGCATCACACCTCCCACTTCCTTGCGCCAGCTCAGGCATTATCTAGGGATGATCAATTTCTACAGACGTTTTATCCCCGGTTGTGCAGATAAGCTACTTCCTCTCACCAGGCTATTAAAGGACACTCCTAGAAAGAACGGTCAAGTCACCCTCTCTGTTGAGGCACTCACAGCCTTTGAGTCCATTAAGAAGGAGCTGGCTTCTGTTTCTTTGCTTGCACATCCAGTTCCTGGTGCTTCTCTCTCTTTGACTGTTGATGCATCGGACACTGCAATTGGCGCTGCGTTACAACACACAGTGGATGATCTCACGCGACCTCTGGCTTTCTTTTCCCGCCAACTGCAACCAGCTGAACGACGATACAGCACCTTTGATCGTGAGCTCCTAGCGATCTATCTATCAGTTCGTCACTTCTAGCATCAACTTGAAGGGCAAGATTTTGTGATCTATACAGATCACAAGCCCCTTACGTTTGCCCTGTGTTCAAAAACGGACAAACTCTCGCCTCGTGCTTTCCGGCACCTGGATTTTATCTCTCAATTCACTAGTAACATTCGACACATACCTGGAAAAGAGAACGTTCCTGCTGACGCTCTCTCTCGCCTTCCAGTCTGCGCCCTTTCGTCTCCTGCTGCTATCGACTTAAGTGCCATCTCGCTGGAGCAGCCACCTTTGGCGTCGTTAGACTTAACTTCGCCCAAGTTCTGTTGCCAGTTTTCCTACCTACCGCTTCCGTCAGCCGAAGGCACCATTCTCTGTGGTACTTCCACTGGTTCTCCCAGGCCACTCATGCCTGAGAATCATCAACGCTCAGTGTTTGAAGCACTGCACTCCTTATCACATCCTGACATCGCTGCCACCCTTAAGCTGATCACTGCTCGGTTTTTCTGGCCGAATATGCGTCGCACTATCACTTCTTGGACACGCACCTGCTCCAAGTGTCAATGGTCCAAGATTCAACGGCACGTTCGTGCCCCGCTTGGACATTTTCCCCCTACGGAGGCCTGTTTTCGCCATGTCCACATCGATCTAGTTGGACCATGGCCTGAGTCGCGGGTTTTCTTATCTGTTAACTTGTGTCGATCGTTTCTCCCGCTGGCCGGAAGCCATTCCGATAGCAGACATTTCTGCTGAGACTGTTGCACGAGCCTTCGTTTCAAACTGGATTTCCTGTTTCGGAGTTCCGTCCAGATTGACTACTGATCGTGGACGTCAGTTTGAAGCTTCGCTATTTCGCGAATTGTCGCGCATATTAGGTGTGCATCATATTCACACGACCAGCTATCATCCAGCGTCTAATGGATTAGTTGAATGGTTCCATAGACAGCTCAAGGCCGCTCTTCGTGCCTCTTCAGATCCACAGTCCTGGATTGAATTTCTGCCAATTGTACTGCTGTCAAGGCAGACCTGGGGTTTTCTTCTGCAGAGCTACTGTATGGTACCACACTGGCATTGCCTGGTATGATGTTGGTGCCAGACACTTCCCAGCCCCATGATCCGGCGACCTATGTCGCCAGACTGCGTTCCTATTTTTCGAATCTTCCACCCATGGTTCCCAGGTAACAATCTCCACCATCCCATCTCCCACCGGATATGGACACTTGGTCGCATGTTTTTGTTCGGGACGACTCGGTCAAGGGACCACTTGTTTCTCCTTATAAAGGACCTTTCCGTGTGCTTTCTGGCACACCTAAGATTTTTACCATTGAAATAAATGGTCATTTGGAGACCGTTTCCGTGGACCGACTGAAGAAAGCATACTTTGAGACGTCTTCATCTTTTGATGACAACGTTGCCACACCCACCTATGCACCTTTACCAACACCTTCACCTGCAGACACCTTTGCCTTCACCGGGTCCTACAACACCACCTTCACCGTCAACGTTGCCCCGAGTACACCGTATGTTACAAAATCGGGCAGAACAGTGCATTGGCCCAAGAAACTCTCAAAGACAATTTATATTTGACTTTCTTTCTTTCAAATTTCTTGTTTTTTGTATCATATTATGCACCAAATCTTCTGGGGGATCGGCAAGCCATCTGTTTTTCTGCAGCACCACTACAAATTTTCTTGTTGTCATACTTCTGCACTCGAGGGGGAGCCAAGTAGTGATGCTGCTGTGTAAGGTTCAGCGCGCATGCACAGAATGGGACTACTTCCGGGTGGCCACCGGAAGTCTTCCCCATGCACATGTGCGGGAAACTGACCCCTAAAACCACAGTCCACTCACTCACTCTCTCTGGCCCTTTCAGCCCTCGTGAACAGACGTGCATTTGGTAGTCTCTGAGAACTACGCACCGACTTAGCAGCGGACCACATCAAATCACTTCAACCAACCAACAAGAAGCAGTACAACAGATTCGGCTGTCGTTTCATCTCAGAAATACGTACACCATCACGAGTAATAAACAACATTTGCTGTCTTTTCCCAGATAACCTGACTTCGTCTGTTACATTTAACTAAATTGAATGTGACAGGATCGGATCGGACACCCCGCCAGTGATACTGATTCCAGATCCTGTTACATATATAAGAAAACTGGCACTCTGTCAGTTGCAATGATGAGGATTCTAGTTGATCTAATCAGTAGAACAACCTGCTCATGAAATTAACTTGCAAGTAGTTGGGCAATCCACAAGCACATGTACCTTTAACATAGTTTCCAGGGAGATTAGGCTTGACACATTGTGACAAGGCTGGCCCTATGAAACAGAAAAACTATTCATTTTTGCCAACTGAGTTGACTGGTGCAATGTGAAATAAAGTATCTTGCTGAATGGTGTGTGCCACCAGGAATCAAACTCACAACCTTATGATTGTGAGCTGAACACTGTAACTACTAAGCCACATGGCTTACCTATAGAAGGGGCTGTAATGCAGATGTGTTTCATGAGGTCAAAGCTTGGATTATAACTCTTTCTATGCACTATTCTGCTAGATTATATATTTCACTCCTAAGCACCTACCTCATGAATGGTAAAAACTGAATATATAACTACACAGGATGAGTTTCTTTATAATGCATGTGTTGGAAAGCATTTCTTTTTTCAAAATACAGAATGGATGCTAATACAGAATCTACAAATTACTTCAAATATAGTTTTAAATCCCATAAGAACTCTCCACAAAACCAACACCTAATTGCATTTAAAGATTTAATATCATCAGGAAAATCTAAATTCAAATGCCATCCACTTTGTTATAATGAACATTTAAAACAATTAAATAACTTAATTAAACAAGCTTCTGGAATTTTAGTCCTCTCTGGTAAGACAGGAAACATAACATTAGTATTCATCATCATCATTTAGCATCCGTTTTCCATGCTGGCACAAGTTACACACTTTGGCTGTAATTGGTAAGCCAGAGAGCTGTATCAGGCTCCCGTCTGATTTTGGCTTGGTTTCTACAGCTGGGTGCCCTTCCTACTGCCAACTACTACAAGAGTATAGTGGGTGCCTTTTATCTGTCACCATCACTGGTGCTGTTTACATATCACCTTCACATGTGACTTTTACATGTCACCAGCATTGTCCATAACTACGATTTCACTTGGCCTAAAATATAATTAATTAAAAAGAAACTATATAGCAACTTCAAACTTGCTTGTCTACATTAAATATTATCAACTCAGCTAGATTTAAAATTATAAAGGACCACAAAACGATCATGTTGAAACCTTACAAACCCAAGGTAACATGTATAAATTTAAAAGTCCACAAAGAAAAACCTACAGTTAGACTAATTTGCCCATCCAAATCAGATATTAATAAAGTAAAAGATTTTAGATTGGTGCAGGCATGGTTGTGCATTTAGAAGTTTGCTTCAGAAGCACGTGGTTCCAAGTTCAGTCCCTCTGCATAGCACCTTAGGTAAGTGTCATCTACTATAGTCTTGGGCTGTCTTACAAGTGGAGTTGGTAGATGAAAGAAGCCTATTGTGTGTATATATATATACTAGCAGTATCGCCCGGCGTTGCTCAGGTTTGTAAGGGAAATAACTATAAAGCATTTTTAGAGAGTTATAGCAAAAAAATGGAAAAAAATGATGGTAAATTTTTTTTTGAGATTTAAAAAAGGTGGAGTTGCGTTTGTGGTTCGTGTTTCTGATTCTCGACCCCATGTCGAATTTATCGATTTTTTCAGAACTGGGGGAACTTTTCAAAATTCTCGCTGCGTTAGTTTTGAATTATGACATTGGGCTATGTGTGTGTCAAGTTTCATCAGAATCGGTTGAAAGCCGTGGTCAGGGTGAGGGTACAAGCAAACAGACACACAGAAACACGCACAGACAAACTGCCGTTTATATAGAGAGATATGTATATGTATATATATATATATGTATATGTATATATATATATATATGTGTGTGTGTGTGTTTATCCCCCATAGGTTAGCAGTTTGGTAAAAGAGACCAATAGAATAAGTACCAGACTTTAGAAAAAGAAATCCTTGTTTAACTAAAATTCTTCAAGGCATGCCCCAGCATGGCCACAGTCTAATGACTGAAACAGGTAAAAGATGAAAGATTATTCCTACTTTAAAATCTTTTATGCATCTTAATCTTTGGTCTGATACATCATCATTAACAGCTGTTTTCCATGCTGGCATGGGTTGGGCAGTTCAACAGGAGCTGCTGGGCTCCATGTCGGTTTTGGCATGGTTTCTATGGCTGGATGCCCTTCCTCATGGTAACCACCTTACAGAGTATACTGAGTGCTTTATATGTAGGACCAGCACCCACAAGCCTGCAAGAGACATGCCTATATGCTAGGATGATTACATCTTCATTCATACACATCAGTCTACTCTCTTGCATACTACATCTGATGCCTTGTATACCCAGTTTTTCTCTCAAATCACTTAGACTTTGTTGTATATCCACACTGACATTACCCATCCAGCGAAGCATAGTGGCTTCATTTCTTTCAAACCTTCACATGTCCTCAGCAGTCACAACCCATGTAGCATAACAGTCCATACACAGGCATCATACAATCTACCTTTCACTCTGGAGGAGAGGCCTTTTGTTACTAACAGAAGAAGCTCTCTGAACTTTGCTCAGCCTATTTTTATTGTAGCAGCTGTACTTTTAGATCAACTGCTACCACTGCAAACTTGGTCACCTAGGTAACGGAAACTGTCTGCTACTTCTAAGTACCACCCTGCTGACATTTGAGGAAGTCTATTTTTCATACATCCTGAATTGATTCTCTACCACGGGATGCTCTTCCTGTTTCCAAGCAGGGTAATATTTCCCCATAACTGAAAATGACTGGAAACAAAGAGTCTTCCTTGTATGACGATGATGCTCATCTACAACCACCATGTGATGTCTAGACACGAGTATACACAAACACAGGTAGATAAATGATAGAAAATGGTATTTGAAGTTGTTATAGAATGAGACAACTGGCACTGCTATTTTGGCTTGGCTGACTGCCCATTCAACCTGTTTTAGTGACAGCAACACGTGCACATGCAAGTATATATACTGATTGGGAGCAAGTGAGATGTTACATTTATGACTGATGTGGTGCTGGTGCCCTGTAAAAAGCTCACATGCTGGTGTCACACGAAAACACCCAGTACACTCTGTAAAGTGGTTGTCATTAGGAAAGACATCCAGCCATAGAAACCATGCCAAAACAGACAATTAGAGCCTGGTGCAGCTCTCTGGCTTGCCAACTCATGCCAGCAAGGAAAATGGGTGTTAAATATTGATGATTTCCCTCTCTTAAGACACATAGAAAAATGTGATTGTATGAACAGAGAGTGGGGGAAAAGAACAAGAGAAACATTAAAACATCTGATGTCAAATAAGTCAGCATTGAACCATCTATGCCAAAATGTCTTCCACCCATCTTAGGCATCTCATATACAAACAAAACACACACTATTACATCTGGGTGATTCACCTGCTGCAAACTGGACATAAACCATGAATGTTTGGTAAAAATCTCATCCTATTCATTTAGCATCCATTTTCCGTGCTGACATGGGTTAGACAGTTTGACAGGAGTCATACCAGGCTCCATTGTTTCTTCACTTCAGCTGGGTGTCCTTAATGTCAACAACTTTAGAGTGTACTGGGTACTTTTACATGCCACCAGCACCATAAAGTGAAAGCTTCTTGAACAATTTCTACTCTCCAATGCAACTCCTGTATGACCCTTATTTAAATTGAAGCTGCCTTCATCCATCACATACTCCCAAACTGCAGCTAATCCTTCTGTTTTTTTACTATGATCTCTACCAACTTTGCAGTGTCCTCCTATCCTCCATTTATCAACCACAACGGCTCCACAAGCAGTACTCTCATAGTGAAAGCATATCTAGGTTCTTCAAAGTAAAGACAGCTGTCCTGAGTTCTCTTCTTTTAGTCTCCAACAATGCAACTCCCCTCCTCCAGTTATGACTAGCACATATCTAAATTCCTCAACTTCACTACAAATGCTAGGCCTCAGAATCACTGGTGATACCATGTCCTCAACAACAAAGCAAAAGTCTTCATCCCAAACACTAGCCTTCTTCTTGATAAAAGAATACTTCAGCCTTTGTCAGTTACCAACTTTATACAAAGCTCAAAACCCACAATGGAATTTTATTTTTAAATAAATACAAACAAAATGGAACACTTCTTGATTTCCATGCAAGTTGTTCCCCATCCTCTGGCTTAGACACCTATTATTTCTACAGTAGCTAACTGCTGCATGGAGTTGGTTGATATCATGCCACCCCTCCCAGGCCCTTCTATTTACCACCCCAAACCTGGTACTAGCAACTTTATCCAAACATTCCTGCTTTGTAACTGCTCAAGAATGCAACTATATCTTAGGAGTACCAGCAAAGGTCATGAGTAAAGCTGCTTCCATTTAAGATAATTCTATAGAATCACTAATTAAAATTGTTCTGACTTAAGGATACCATTAGTTAATATGGCAAATAATAAAATTTAAGAAACTATTCCTGATTTATAAGACTATCGCATATTTTTAAGCAGTTTTATAAAAGTCAAAACACATAGTTTGTTACTCTTTTATTTATTTCAGTCATTTGACTGTGGCCATGCTGGAGTACCGCCTTTAGTTAAGCAAATCGACCCCAGGACTTATTCTTTGTAAGCCTAGTATGTCTTTTGCTGAACCGCTAAGTTACGAGGACGTAAACACACCAGCATCGGTTGTCAAGCAATGTTGGGAGGACAAACACAGACATACATATATACGACAGACTTCTTTCAGTTTCTGTCTACCAAATCCACTCACAAGGCTATAGTAGAAGACACTTGCCCAAGGTGCCATGCAGTGGGACTGAACCTGGAACCATGTGGTCAGTAAGCAAGCTACTTACCAGTCACTCCTACGCTATATCTTATATATTACAGCATAGTTTCATTTGTACAGAATCCCAAACGAAACTTCAAATAATTTACTTATTTACATCACTAATACCTTGGAAATAAGTGCTACTAATCCTAATAAAATCTGCCCATGATTTGGTTTATATACAGGGTGAGCCAAAAGTAGGTTACAGATACTGTGAATAATGGCAAATACAGTGGAAGACTGAAAATGCCAAGGTGTGTACAGCATGAAGAGAAGCATTTGGCACTTCACCACTACCAAGATAAATTTGAAAAAACAGATTCAATGATTAATGCACTGAAATTTGGATGTCAAGGAGTGAAGAAAATGAGATAAGTCACTGTAACATTTGTGAAGACCACACACCATATCCATACCAAATACCACACAGTAAAAGGAATTCATCTCAGCTTTTATTGAAATTGATGCAGATTTTAACTTAAAGTGTTCTGGAAAGATTTGAGGAATCGAGCATTAACAAAATTAAACTGTTCAATAAATGTAATTGTAATGAATTTGAAAATTTTTTAAGTGTATGCCTACTTTTGGCCCACCTGGTATATGCTACCCCCCATCCCTAAACAAGGGCATAACTTATGTTGGCATGAAGTCACTTGTCAGTTTCTAACCATAGGATCATGAAATGTCCTTCCTGTCTAATATTTTTTTGCGGCTTCAAGCTGTTCATGTCTTTCACCATGCAACCATTAATTTATAACTGACCCAAAGTATTTTTAGTTGCACCTAGAAACACCAACTAAAAGGCTGTAGTTTAGTCATGGCTCCAACACATTTCTCAATATTGCCCAACAAAGATTTCTGATTTTGAACTGTACTACTACCTGATGAGCCTGCTTGTTATACAATAACATGCAAAATCACAGATCTTTTATATTTCTGTTATCTGGTGAGTCATTTTCTTTTTGTGCCTTATAATTTAACTCACTGGTAAAAAATTTCCTAAAATCTTCATTGCATCTTGCGACCTTCTCAATAAAGCATCAAAATTGTAATATAGTGCAGTGTCAACTTGTTTCGTAATTATTTGTCAACTTTACATGAGATACAAACTCCCAATGAATAAAACATTTCACATTAGTCAGGAGATTGAACTATGTGGTCGACTTTTCCAAACTTAACCCCCTTGATCCACCAAATGGTTTTGCTTTCACACTTCATGTTCAATCAAGCTGCAAGCCCTAAGTATGGACAATTTTTCAATTGTTACAGCTATCCCCCTATAAACACCACCTTAAGTGAATACAAATGACCAGAAAACTATATGGATTGTTGTCAGTAAATAAGATTGTTTTTGCACATTAGAAAATATTAAATAACACGAACCAGTTCATCTTGAACTAAATTCTGAACAAAGATGGCCTCTCATAAGCACCTGTTATATATCAAATAACTCCCAATTTACCAGGCTTAATAAAAGGCATTTTGCATACCCGTTTTTAAGATGTGCACATTGGTCAACCACATCTAAATTTTCTGTAGTTTATGAAAGAACACAGGAACTGTGATGAAAATTTGCAAATTGTTATGGCTATTAAGTGAACAATTTTAAAATTAATCGGATCGGACACCATGCAAAATTTTAACAGCAGTCACGGCTCCAATGCACTGCCTAACAAAGATTTGATTCTGTACTTTACTACTCCCTACATCTTTCACAAATTATAAAACATTTGATGAGCCTGCTGTACTGTAGTCAATCCTTGTTATATAGTAACATGCAAAATCGTTAGATTTTTATATTTTCTTTCAGTCCTAGTAAAGCAAGGTTTGGAATTTAGCTGTAATTTCAGTTTAACTTTCTAGATATATTGCAGACAAAGAGGGTAACACTTTTGAAACTATTTCTTAAGACATGGCTTGAGTCCTAGTTACTTGTAACATGTTGACAGGTACACACCTTTTTTAGAATATGCCAGACTAACAAATATGCAAACTTTTAACATAATAGCAGAAGCAGGTGAGAATTTCAAGATTTGGTGGAAAACTTAATGCATAATTTACCTTACAATCAATTGTCACCTAAGCAGAAGTGATGACATTAAAAACACCTTGGCCAGAGATTTGCGAGTTACAATGCAAACAACTGACCATGACCTCATTACATCAGAGCTCCCTTTAGGATACGTCTGTATGAAGATGAAAGGGATTCTCTGGATAGATTCTATTGTCCAGTTCAGTGTCTCAGTAACTGAGCATTACAAGTCCTGTCTTCAACTTTTAACTGTCAAGCATGGAAATCTTTTAAAAACTATTTTCAAACCTTTCTTGTTTCTTCCTTCTGAACAGCAGAAACCAATTTTGCTTTGTATAAGTAGACTTGCTTGGTCACGATACCAGGTTGTATTCAACAGTTTCCCATGGTTGAGCATACTTTTCCAGAAGATTAGGGATGAACTTTATACCGATCACCATTTGCTTACAGCTACAGCACATCCAAGACATGGTGTGGATATAACACCTTTTGGTTTCCATCAAGCAAATTCACTCAAAAAGAAAATCTCCACCACACAGCCATTTATGAGTCTACAATTTTTGTTTTTCATGTTAAAACCTTGTCCTGCAACAAAATCTCAAAATTACTTCCTTTCCACCTTTTGTCAATTTTCAAAACCCATCCAAGTATGGGAAAACACAAAGTACAATATGACAAATTCAGATTGAGTCTATGATTACTGTAGTTGAATGTAGTCTGCTGCTCTCCTATGCCCATGAACCTTGCATTGCAAATATTTAGATTGTATTTGAGCACAACATGACACAATCTCTATTAAATACCAAAACAAAACTAAAAGCAGCTGGACAATTCACAACACTTGCGGAATTGGATCAACCAGGTGACAAATCCTCACTTCACACAAGGACATCAGCACCAACTTAATTTAACTCCATTTGTCATTTATCTGCAGTTGTTGCCTCAACAATCCAGGAATAGTTTATCTCACTGTCTCCAGGCACCATATAGACTAGACACCTAATTCTATATAAATCCATGTTAAACATGCACTACCATTCCAAACCTTAAAAGCAAAGAAAGCAAAAAAAGAAGTGCATTTTCTACTAGATCATACCACAAAATCCCAAAAAAAAAAATTTTTTTTAATTGCAATAACGGACAGAAATAAATAAAGCAACACCAGTTTGTAAAATACCAATTTATTAAGGACTCAAAAATTAACTTCCCTTCTCTTGATGAACCACACAAAAGGGTATTTACCTTGAAGTAAACCAGAATTGGCAATCATTCCTTGCAGCAGTATCTATGTGGCTTTTCTTCTGGCACAGTATACCCTCACGTGTGGCACTGTATGGTCGTCATATATAGTGAAGTCAGAGCTTCAAAAACAAAATCTGCCAATATACTCCTATTGGTTAACTTGAAACTCCATTCGTAACACAGCTCTTATACTATTTTGATACAATCTGTCTGAAACAGATTTTACTTCAAAATTATACAGCTATCCACTCTAACCAGAGCTGTAACTTTGATTCCAAGTTCTCAAAAGATCATTCTCATTATCTGCAGAAGGTGTAAAAGACAGACTGTGTGGTTGCAAAAAGCTTTCAGCATTAGGCATTACTGGACAATAGCATTTTCGTCGGTGCAGCAATCACTTAGTTAAATCAAAGTTGATGTAAACCAGCCAAACCCAAGACGTAATCCAAAAGTGATTATGGTAGTGGTGCAAGTGGAATTAAATGACTGGATAAAGTGAAAATATAATTACAGAAACCAAGGAAGATTTGATTAAAAGGTTGCTCACCTCCATATCAGCAAGGTTTACAGTAGTCCACAGCTGGTTAAACTGGAAGAAGCTGTTACATTACCTTCACCATAAATCACAGCTTCACTGGTTATATTTATAAAAAAAAAAAAAAAAACAACCAACTAATGTACTCATCCATACATCAAATTCTTCTTCCCCAGAAACCATACTTAATACACCATGTTCAATATGTCTGATTTGCGAAAACCTGTGCTCTTCATCTATAGTTAAATGATTTAACATATTGTTTACATTATCCTTTCTGTAACAGTTTCAGAAAAGGAAAACTAAAAACACTTCTGCATTTCGGATAGCTGATTTCTATTTCAAGGCTATTGAATGCTGTTTTTGTTGTAGACCTCTAAGATACAAAAGTCAACTTCAACTGTTGCAGCCTGCACAGCATCCTCTCCTTTCAGACTTACGTGGAACCTTGAATCATACTTTACCTTCACAATAATTTCTCAAGAATTATTCTTATAACAGTGCATCCTTCACGAAAACTAATTTTTCAATGTTTTGTCAGGTTACCATAAAGTTTATTTCAGATTGTAAAAAGTATCAATGTAAGATACAAAGGGAATGGTAGTAACAACAGTAAGAAAAGAAAAAAATAGAACCAACCACAAACAATAAACCAGTTTTCATACTACCATTGTCACACTGACATGGCTACTTTTTTACAACCCTGGCATAATTGCTGCAGTGATTGCACGTAACACTACCAGCCATGCCATCAAATGCAATCCACAATATAAAGCCTTCTCATTTGAAGCAGTTTAAACCTCAGCTGTTATATCTGTAACAGCATTTCATTTGCACTTAAAATATAGGCGCTTGTGGATGCATGCAGGATTTAACTGACAAAAATATGAACATTCACAAATTCAATTTGTGTAAACGGAAATTGTATTGCAAGTTATTCTGCATCACACAAACGTATTCAAGCTTCAAATCTGTTAGTGTTGTCATCATTAACTTTTTACCTTCGATATTTTTTTTTTTTAAACATTTTTCCAGTCTAAAATAGCTCCAAACGCAATATTTTCCATCAACCCATGCCCTATTCTATGTATCTGACCGTAATAATTGCTTAGCTGAAATAACGTTTCCCACTACATTATACCTAAAATTCAAATGCAATGATTTAGAACGTTAATAAATATTTAACCAAATGTTTTATGTAAAAATCTTGCTAATAAAACCATATTTCAGTGAAAAAAACTTCTTGTATTTCTGAGATTCTATAAACAAGTCATGCTATTTAGAGGTTCCCAGGAATAAAACCTAAAAATTAAAACTACCTAGTTGGAAGAAAAAAAAAAAAAAAAAAAAAAAAAGATGTTTAAAAAAAAAAAAACTAGAATTGGTTCTGGAATCCCTAAAATCGAAGCAAGAAACTCATTTTCATTCTGCCTCAGTGATTATTGAACTTCAAAAGCAGTGACAGCCCCAGCAGCAAAGGTTTTTACACATTAAAGCTCCAGCAAAATTTCGAGGTAATTTCCAGAACACCCAAACGTTTCATTTTAACACCAATCCCCTAAACTGCAATAAACAAAAGTTAAAAATGAAAAGCCGTTAATAAAAATGACCTTAATGGTGTTTAAGTGTTAGAATGGCATAAATAAAACTAAACACCAGTATGTTAAAATGTATTTTATGAAGAAATTACAGTTGATGGTAAACCAGACTCTACAGTTGTTTCTCTTCATCAGGATCAGGTAGGACAAGACTTACCTGTTAGACAGTCATTTTCCAGCTACATCACATCTTGAGAGTAATATATATTCAAACAGTTAAAATAACTGTCTTTAAGTCATCTGCCTTCTACAGATTACATTTCAGATTTTGTAGTTGCAAAAATTGTCACAATTTTATTTGACTAGAAAACCACAAGATGGCAGTAATTTGTGATGATTTCAGCAAAAATTAGTTTTACACTTTTGACAAGATCAACCAGAACAGCAACAACAGGTTAAGCACACAAACCTGTCCAGAATTCATCTCATAAGAGACAAACCCTATGCCGTGGTTTAGCAGCACCCGCAGATAAATTGCAGTGCATGAGGAATGGTTGTTAACAACATGAGAAAATAAAGCATGCTAATGAGAGGTCTGACACTCAGTAAGAGAGGTCAGTCCAGTGACCTTTTTTTTTTAAAGACCTGCATTGAAGGGAAAAAGAAATTCTGCAATACATACCTATGAAATAAGGATCAAAATGACTGAAGCAC
The DNA here is from genome assembly GCF_006345805.1 of Octopus sinensis. Lineage (NCBI taxonomy): Eukaryota > Metazoa > Mollusca > Cephalopoda > Octopoda > Octopodidae > Octopus > Octopus sinensis. The sequence continues at coordinate 203,661,435 of NC_042997.1, read as the reverse complement.
AGCAACGGGTTGTTTTGACCCAAGCAACAGCAGCAACACGGGTTTAAAATCATTCTGAGAGCGGGGTACGGCGGCACAGCAGCAGCAGCAGCACAGCTATCTCAGCCCAACAGCATTACAATAATTGGGAGCTCTGCAGCCACACAGGAGACTGGTGCAAGTGACAGCAGCCAGATTGTGTAGTTGCTGCTGTGTAAGGAACAGCAGACACCTCCTCCTCCTCTCCTCCTCCTCACCGACCTGCTACAAGACCAGCAGCATCAGCACTGCCAGTGACCAGCTACAGACCAGCTACACGGCAACCAACAACAGCACCGCAGCCAACCAGCAAATACCCCTGCAGCATAGACCACACCACCCATGATAATAATTTTAACGGTCTTCACAGTTGCATACAAATTTGGTAAAGAAACAATATTAAATTGACCCTAGTCACAGGGTTAAACAGATTTATGACTCGGAGGTCATTTACAAATTACAACATTTAATTTAAAATTTAGATTTAAAAATATGTTTTAAAAACATTTAGGAATTTAAATTAGGAAACAGGATAAGCAAAAACAATAACAGTGATATAAGTAGGCTGGGTAGGTGAATTAGGGACGGCCACACCGGCAGCAGGGTATATTGGCAGATTTATTATAATCATTATCATTCTCAGAACTGTATACTAAAGTCAAGAACTAATTTGAAGCAAGATGGGGAGGGAGAGGGGGATGGAAGCATGAGGCAGGGTTGTCAATTATGTCGTTGGATTCTTGAAAATAGCCCAAAATATGGAAAGTCCCTTTACAGTAAAACTGCTTGAGAACAGAAAGGATGGTCTGACAATAAGAGACAGGGGGTACCCTCGTCAAAGTTTGTCTAGTCGATGCTAAACTGTAATCGGTTTTTTAGTAATCAAAAACTTAAGACTTATATTAAATTGATACCACCAAATGAGGTTACACTTCCAACTGCAGATGCAATGAGGCATCAAAAAAAGCAGCAACAAAACGGCAGCAATCAACAGGAACCTGGAACATGCCCCGGGTCTGAGTTGACTCCGCCCTAAAACACAAGACAGAAATATTGTCATCTCAAGTAAATCTAGACAGAAGAGGGGTTTAAAATTTAGTAAGGAGGCGGTAGAAGGATGATGTCGGTTTTGCTCACAGTTCATGTTGTAGTCGACACTACTCCTTGTGGAATAATGACAGCAAGGAAAAAAAAAAAAAGATATAGAAACCACCATCATCATCAAATATCTTAACTACAACAGACACTGGCTGAAACTAAAAATCAATAATGTTCAATATGGTTTCCCAACACAACAAATTTACAGTTAACCAACCCAACTATTAAAAAATTTAATACATTTAGAGAAACCAACTTCTAGAATGATTATGATCGAAATAATTTTTCTTTTTCTTTATATATATATATATATATTTCAGAAGTCAAGACTACAAGGGGAATTGTTTTTATAGAGTTATTTTAAGTGTTTTTATTGCATGAGGTGAACATTTAGAAACTAAGCAAAAAAAATATTTTTTTAATGCATTCAAGTCACTTTTAACTTGAGTTTTAAAATGAAAAGATACAAAAACAGTTAAGTTTGTAAACCAGCCAAAAAGCTAGCATGACGACAATATCTAAACCACATAATTTTTATCAGAACGAAAATACAATTTATCGCCAGGCATGATGACATTTTATAAAAGAAATCAGTTGATTTTTTGTTTCATCTTAAACTGGTTTTTAAACCAACTGTAGTAGTAGTAATAGTAATAATAATGAAGAATGGGAGGGGGGCAGAAAATGAGGAAATACTTCCAGACGAACACATTTTTATAGGTAAAAAGCTATGGCCATGGAAATTAAGAAAGTGAAAAAAAAAATAAAGGAAATGTTTTAAAAAAAAAAAGTCAATACATTATCAGAAAGTAGTCTTACATTTGAACAGCTACACCATGCAGACAGCATCAACAGCAGCAACTCTCACCAATGTATACAGTGGTTTTTAAAAGGTGCCATTCACACTCAGCATCATCGCCAACATCTTTAAAAACCTCCATCAGTTTCAAATGTTTTAACATTCGCTGGAGATTTCTTTTTTTTTTTTTTCATTCTTTTCAAAAAAAAAAAAAAACCATCATTTTTTATATATATCTGTTCAGCTTGTGTCTTGTGATGAATGAAAAAATTGTTTAAGCCTTTTCTTTTCTTTTTTTTTCTTTTTTAAAATCATTTTCAGTCAACCACTACAATAAATTTTAACCCATTCATCTCACCTGCTGCCAAGATATCAGTGTTCTTCTGCTGTGGTTGTATTTTCTTTCTTTTCTGTGTTTTTTTTTTTTTTCTTGTGATTTTTGTCTCCAAATTACAAACATTTCAGTCTTCCTCCTCCACCTGCTGCTCGAGATCGTTATGGTCGTTACTGCCGCGGTCTGACAATGCTTCTGGAGAACAGCTCCGGCTGTGAGGGGTTCGACTTCTGCTTCTGGATTTGGAATTTTCTCGTGGTACACTGCCAGAACTGCCTCCGCCGCCGCCACCAGCATTGGCACCAGCACCACTTTCGCTTCCGTCGCGACCTTCACTGCATCGATCAGGACTTCGTCTTGGACTGACGGGGCTGCGGCTGCGAGAATGGCTCTTCCTCTCCCGGCTGGCGCTCCGACTCCTCGTGCTTCTTCGACTACTTGCACTGCTCCGCTTCTTTCCTTTACTTGATGGAGATGGACTACGACTGTAATGTTTGCTGCGGCTCGATCTGGAATATGACGCCGATCGAGATCTTGATCTACTTTTATAGGAACGACTTCTACTGCGACTTCGTGATCTTGAATACGATCTTCTTCGCCGGCGTGATGAACGAGACCGCGACCTCGATCGTGATCTCGTATATGATCGTCTTCTCGATCGATATGAGCTATAACCACCACCGCCAAAACGGCGAGGTGGGGGACCTCTCCGATATGGGTCAGCCGGTCTACCATATCTAGCCATTTGGACACGTAGTTCGCGTCCATCCATCATAGCACCGTCCATAGCATCCATTGCATCGTCAGCATCTCGTTTATCATGATAGCGTACAAAAGCGAATCCTCGGCTTTCCCTGGTAAAGCGGTCTCGTGGTATGTACACATCTCCTACGTCGCCATATTTTTCAAAAGCGCGACGCAAATCCTCTGGTGTTGTTCTGTAAGTAAGATTGTCCACTTTTAGTGAAACCATGCCTTCTAAGTCTAATTCAGAAGGCCCGCGTCGTACGTAGCTCATCTTCGTCCAATCCACCACTTGAATTGCAGTACCTTTCTCTTTGAAGAAAAAAGCCGGCAATATTTTATTTTCTCGGTCCCAGAAATGAGAAAAATGCTCGTCACCTTCGCTCGCTTCGCTTTCCAAAAACTGTGGCTTTCTTTCCGGTCAGCCTCACTTTCGACATAAAACCGTAAAATATCTTGCGCGCTAATAGTAAACAGCCAATAGAATCTTGCGCTTTAGATCACATGGATAATTATTGAGATCACGTGCGTAATTAATATTCATAGTTTTGCCTCATTTTCGTACCTTGCCACTTAACAATACAGGGAAATGGCGGATTAATGTTTCTTTATATAACCCAACACACACACATGTATATTAAGTTTTTTTTATATATATTTATATATATATCTATGTGTGTGTGTATCTCTATTTTACTAGTGAATATTTTTTCCCTGCTATATCAGGACATAGTATTCACCAAATAAATTATATTTTTAAAAACCAAATATTAATGTGAAATTTTCTCAAATGCTGAACAATAGACACAAAATTGCTGTTTTATAAATTTCAAATATTACTTATAAAAAATAGGCACTTGAACTCCTATATATATATATATATATAATTTCCTCTAAATATTCTATATGCATGCGTGTTCATATTGATGCTCTTATGAACAGCAATGTTTTTTCCCTCCTATCACATGTTAACCTTTAGCTCGTTATCTTGACATGTGATAAAACATGTAAGCTTTAATAAAACAGTAAGCTTTACCTTAATATTATCTATCCAGAAAGGACTAGTTTCTTTGAATTCTGATATTTTCCCTAAATTATATTAAAAGGAATTAAATTAACTGGGGATTTTTTTATATATAAAAAAAAACCCAGTTATACGTTGGTGCGCGGGCGTCGGGTGACAGACATCTTGTATTGTTCCTGCATTTAAACAAGAATATCATGTTTTAAATTATAGGAAAATATATTTCGTTACAAATTAAATAAAAATTTTAATAAATGAGATTCACACAATTTAATGCAAGCTGCAAAAGTTATATGATTTTTTTCAGGGTTTGAATTCGCATTCTTTTCACGTGTATATTTCTAAATAATCGTGGAAGAAGCTTTGAATTTAAAATATAATTATTATATTTAACCACGAGTAACATTAAATATATTAAACAGCGATTTAATAAAGTAGGCCGAAATTACATAAATTCGTTGATATAAATCGATATAATTCGAAAATATTAACAAACTAAAATGCCAATAAGCATTTTTATTTTAATTTACAGCTGAATGTTAAAACAGATACGTTCTATATATATATAAAGCATATCTTTCATTATACATTCCAACAATTATTTTACGTATTTTGATGTAGAGCTGGTCTTAAACAAGCATTAACAATACAAAACCAATTAGTCGAGTTGACTAAAACGTATGTGAGTTCTTCCAAACATAAGTGCTACATTTAATATCCAAAATAAGTTTGTATATGCAATAAACATTACAATATATAACGTTCGGGTACATTAGAATATAGTTTCTTGTTTAATTATTACATTACTAACGGAATAACAATATATTTTTTAAATCATGCGGAAAATTCAGCGGAGTTTTGGAATAACCACCTCTACCATACTTAGAAGGAAAAGGACACCGAAAGGAAGAGTGTTAAAATGAACTGAAATTTTCGTGAAAATAGCTTTCAGAATCGTAATTACTGTTGTATAAAACACAGGGGAATGCTGGACAAAAGAAAAATTAAGGGAAATGAATAAGTTTTTTAACCCTTTCCCATGGTGTATAGGACTTCGAGGGACAGCTATTCAAAAACTCTGCCGAAAACCCTTGATCAGAGAGCCTACGCGCGAACAGTATATTTTTACCATGTCCCAAAATTAAATTCTTAGTAATTAATATTCCCACCTAGATTACTACGATAATTCAGCAAAGTGTGGTGCCATGAGGAGCCCACCTTTTTTTGTTATAACCATGTATTTTTGAAGTGCAACATCTGTAATTTAGTCGGTATTTATTTATTATATTAGGATTGACCAGATACGTTAAAATAATTGTTATACAGATTCGGTAAAATTTTGTAATAAGGACTTGGTGATGTCCCATATTCCCATACCTTATGGGAAAGACTAGTTTTCCCTCGTTTTTTAGTATCCACTTGTTTCAGGAGACGGAAATTACGATCCTGAAAAAAAAATTACAAAAATTTCTATTTCCTTTTTTCTTTTTTTCCTTAGACTTTCTTCGCCCACGTCCTCTATTCATTTCCTAAGAAATAAGGATATGAAAAACATTTTACGGTATCAAATTTAATATGACCTCAACGATGACTAAAAATATTAAAAATTGTAATTACGTTTATGTATATGGTTTGTTGTCGTTATTAATCTAAGTGAGCAACATAGTCATACTCTAGTACCTTATCCTCTGAAATAGGTACTAATAATGGAAGCAATACTGATATGCTGGTAAAACAGTATAATGCCAAAATAAACAGACACGCATGTTCAAGTCACTAACATAGGTAAACATAAGTGATGACTCGTCATTTCTAACGGTCAAAATTCAAATTCTGACATTAATATCTCGACTTATCAACATCAGTTCACTCTGAAGGTGAAGGTTATAGATTTGGAATTTTACAGTATTAAGCATATAGCATATGAAAAATAGGAGAGAAAAGACACTTGGTTACAAAAAAGATATAGCTAAAACCCAGTCATGTTTTCAGTACATTTGTTTGAAAGAAAAATTCTTCCACAGGTAGATATTGTGGTTAAGAAATTTGCTCCCCAACCACAGGGTTTCGGGTTCAGTCCCACTGCATAGAACCTTTGGTAAGTGTCGTAATGCCGCATGGGCAAAATCCTTAGAGTGAGAGGTAAAGCCACCATTTCTATGCATGTATAAAAAGTTTTGCACTGGTAGGCCATGACAGTTCCTGACTGTTACACCTAGAGTACTGACGTGGTGTACATTTATCAGATTTTCATTCTGGATACATCAGAGACCACAAACCCATGTCTCATCACCAGTGATGATGAGCTCTGGGTCATGCTTTGTGCAGTCCAGCATGTCCTGACTGATTTCCATGCAGAGTTGCTGTTGAGCGTAGCAGTCTTCGACCAGTGGGAGAAGTCCGAAACGTGGTCTTTTGCTATTTGTAAGACCCACAGAAGAGAAAGCAGGTCAACCCCCCACACCGAGAGCATCAACGGATGGATGAATGCACATCCAGGCTCAGCGGTTGCGTAGGAAGTCGGGGACAAGAAGCAAGAAGAAAGAGTGAAAGAGTACAACGGGTTGCCACCACCCCATGCTGGAGGTTTAGATGTTTTCACTCAATAAACACACACAACGCTCAGTCTGGGAATCGAAACCGCAAGTCCACTGCCCTAACCATTGGGCCATTGCGCCTCCACTTACTTCTGCTGTTCTGCCAGCACCTTGAAGATGAATTTCACTGACACTCTCTACATGCACAAATCCTCTATTAAAATGGAATACACTGATCCTGTGTTTATTCCTATTGTGTGAGCAATTTCCTGGACTGTTACATGATGGTCTTCCAGGACAATTTTCTAAATCTTGTCAATTAGCTCCTCATTTTGTCTTGTGGACGACCTGCCTGAACATGCCTCACTTTAAACTGAAGTGTGGTCATGTTTGATGTGGTTGTACAACTCTTTGATCTGAGTTTTGTCCATGGCATCTTTGCCAAAGGCCTGCTTAATCTTCTGGATTGCTTGAGCTTAAGTATCACCGAGCTTTTGGCAAAACTTGATGCAGTATCTCTGCTCGAAGCATTTGGAGAAAACTAAAATCCTTTGAGCATGCACTACATGACTATACACTAGACATAACAGCTGAGAACTGACACGGCCAACCCAGTGGTGGATGCAGGGATGTTATCCTAGTTGCCTGGGCAACACCATTTCTAGCTGAGCCAAAACCAAAAAAATCAGGACCAAGGCTTAAGAAGGATTAAATTTTGAAAATACAAGCTTGAACTTAATGATGATTTTGTTGTTTCCATTAATTTGGATTATAAAGTGTCCATGTTATTAAGTTATGATACACAAGTGTAGTTCGCCACTATTTTCCATAGGTAAATCAATATTCCCTGTATTGTTGCAAATAACATATAATAACCAAAGTACTAATAAGTAGGAAGGTAGACAATCCACAAATGTCTTCAGGAAGATGGCCCTGCTCAATCTGTAGAAAAGGTGTAGGTAGAAACTCTATAAGATGTACCCAGTGTAAGCTATGGACACATAAGAGGTGCAGCAATGTCAAAGGTAGGCTAACTGGGAAGATAGTTTTTGTATGTGGCAGATGCTCGGGAGCATTAACCTCCGAAAATCTGCAGAAAACAACTTCTGTCACTTTCCAGGGGGAAAAACTAGAAGTAGTTAATAGCTTCCGTTATCTAGGTGACCAAGTCAGTAGTGGGGGTGGGTGCGCTGAAAGTGTAACTGCTAGAATAAGAATAGCCTGGGCAAAGTTTAGGAAGCTCTTACCTCTGCTGGTGACTAAAGGCCTCTCGCTCAGAGTAAAAGGCAGACTGTATGATGCATGTGTACGAACAGCCATGCTACATGGCAGTGAGACAGGGGCCGTGACTGCTGAGGACATGCGTAAGCTCGTGAGGAATGAAGCCAGTATGCTCCGTTGGATGTGTAATGTCAGTGTACATACTCGACAGAGCGTTAGTACCTTGAGAGAAATGTTGTACCTAAATAGCATCAGTTGTGGTGTGCAAGAGAGACGATTGCACTGGTATGGTCATGTGGCGAGAATGGATGAAGATAGGTGTGTGAGAAAGTGCCAATCCCCAGCAGTTGAGGGAACCCATGGAAGAGGTAGACCCAGGAAAACCTGGGACGAGGTGGTGAAGCACGACCTTTGAACTTTAGGCCTCACTGAGGAAATGACCAGCGACCGAGACCTTTGGAAATATGCTGTACGTGAGAAGACCAGGTAGGACAAGGGAGCTCAGCCCACTTATGCATGCCTTTCCTCCCTTGGACACAAAGACCTGTTGAGGCAAGCGAAGTCAATATAGAACCTCATCCGACGACAGGCACCCAGGATTATTCAGAAAGTGGAATGATGTCACATGTGGCATGTCACTGTAACTTTTTATTACATGTTGCGAAGACATGTCGGGGCAAACGAAATCGAAATCGAATTGAACCAGCCAGGACCCCTGGTCTGGTGGTACGTAAAAAGCACTATCCGACTCGTGGCCGATGCCAGTGCCCCCTCGACTGGCTTCTGTGCCGGTGGCACGTAAAATACACCAATCCGACCATGGCCGTTGCCAGCCTCGCCTGGCACCTGTGCAGGTGGCACATAAAAAGCACCCACTACACTCACGGAGTGGTTGGCATTAGGAAGGGCATCCAGCCGTAGAAACACTGCCAAATCTGACTGGGCCTGATGAAGCCTTCCGGCTTCACAGACCCCAGTTAAACCGTCCAACCCATGCTAGCATGGAAAACGGACGCTAAATGATGATGATGATGATGATGATGAAGAAAATGGAGAAACAATTTAGTTGGTTAATCAGCTTTAGGATATTAGAATGTTAACTTATTTATTTAACAAAATGAGAACCATAATAACATACATATGTACATTAAAATTCAATACATATAAGATAAGAATATATATATAGTAAATTTTAAAAAGTTAAGAACAAACACAAAAAAAACAACGTGAGGATGTGGTACATGTAAAGTATTAGCAGACGCTCAGGGAAGGAAACAAAGGTAGTTTTATGTTTCGAGCAAAGCTCTTCTTCAGAAACAGAGGAATAAAAAATCACCAATGATTCACATGTGGTTACATTTTGAAAAAAATGTTAATAAAAAATGGACAGTATTCTAACTTTGTTGTAGCAGACCATTTGCATATGAGACTGAAACTACTGGAAATGAAAAAACATGTTATTATATTTGCAATAGTACAGGGAATATTGATTTACCTATGGAAAGTAGTGGCAAACTACACTTGTGTATCATAACTTAATAACATGGTCACTTTATAATCCAAATTAATAGAATCAACAAAACCATCATTAAAAATATATATATATATATACATACACATACGTGTGTGTGTGTATATGTGCATGTGAATGTATTTATATCTCCTTGCATTGACATTGCATGACAGTTGTCATCATCATACTAGTGGTGTCTTTCTTTCCAATCTTCAATGAAAACATGTCCAGCCATGGCAAAATATTATCTTGCTTGGAAACAAGTGAGGTTGGTGACAGGAAAGACAATCCAAGTGGGGAAAATCTGCCTCATATAAGCATGGAAATTATATATATATATATATCATCATCATCATCATTGTATTAATGTCTACATTTCCATGCCTACATGAGGCAGATTTTCTACTATTGGAGGGCCCTTCCTGTCACCAACTTTCACCTGTTTCCAAGCAATACATACATATAGATACATACACACGCATACTACTACTACTACTGTGAAGGCACGTGGCTTTGTAGTTAGGGTATTCAGCTCACAACTGTAATGGCATGTGTTCAGTTCCTGGTGGTGCATTGTGCCTTTGTACAAGACACCTTATTTCATGTTGCTCCAGGCCACTCAGCTGGCAAAAATGAGTAAGTACCTGTATTTCAAAAGGACCACCCTTGTCACACTCTGTGTCATGCCGAATCTCCCTGAGAACTACATTAAGGGTACATGTGTCTATGGAGTGCTCAGCCACTTGCACATTTATTTCATGAGCAGGCTGTTCTGTTGATCGGAACAATTAGAACACTCATCATCATAACCGACAGTAGTAGTTTAGCATCAGCATCATCATCATCATCGTGTCCAAAGTATTCATAAATCAGAAAAGACAGGCACTCATATATTAGGTAATAGAGATGGTATATTGTTTATACAAAATTGTAAATTTAGCTTTATAACAGCCAATCCATGTTGCCAAATGGTTTCATGTAAAAAAGCATTCCAAGAGTGGAAAGTTAGTTTAACAATCATTAGATATGACTGAGTAGAAGCTTGGGCTCTTTTATGCTGGAGGTTTGAAAATACATCTGGTTTATGAATTTCAGTGATGTTGAAAAAAAAAACTAAATCCAAGACACCCAACCTTACCCAAGTCCCCTCCAATTCCACAATCACATATATGAAAAAGTGGAGTATCTGTTGGCACCCAAATGCTGACACACAGAACAATGACAAAAAGGACCAATCTAAATTATATAACTCTGATGAGACTAAAGACCAGCCTTGTGTTTTTTTCAGCTGCAAGACTTTTGAATATCATCCATATCGTTAGACTGAATCCATGAGAGCAATATATATTTCATCGAATATTTTTAAATTGAAAAATAAGAATAAAATCTTATTTGTTTTATGAAATTGAGCTCAGGAGCCAGACAAATTTTGTTGTGGAACAGATTCAGCCAGTGTGTTCTATATTTGACTTACCTAAGCTAAATGGATGGCATGGCAGTGTAAGCTTTCTCTCAAGTATTGGTCTTCTCAAGAACAGTATCTGTTCATTTGGACAATTTCTGTTCTCATTGTAAAGGCTTTTAATAAGATTATAAATGTATACCATGTGGGTAAGTTTTTGTAACCTATCTCTATACACAAAATTTGTTAACATCTTATAATCCTTCCTTTGTTTATTGTCAATAAATTTGTTACAATGTACATTGATCTTTTGACCAATTACTTTGACCTACATTACAAAGAGTGTTTGGGAGAATATTTATTTCTATCTGGCCAGCAAGAATCCTGATTCCACTCCCAAATTTGGTTTCTGATATACAACAGGGATTCAAGCCTCTTCTCTTTATCTCATCAAAGACATACATCATCCCGAAAGAGTCCAGAAGCTGGCTACCTGCATGGTTCTTGGTCTCAAGCATTTGTCTTATGAAGAAAGGCTGAAGATGCTTGACCTTTATTCTCTCGAAAAACAACAACGCCATGGTGATCTCATTCTTGCTCACAACATCATAAGTGGAAAGTGTAACCTCTCGAAAGAGCTGTTCTTCACTCCTGCTCCAGAGCGTGGGTTGCGAAAAGCTCCGAAAAGCTCTATCTATGACGATTTCATCTCAATCGAAGGAGAGGGGCTTTCTCCGTCCAGGTTGCGGATCCGTGGAATAAGCTGCTGGACAAGATAGTGAAGATGCCGACGACCACATGGTTCAAAGTCTCTCTTGACCAGAAATGGCCTGAACTCTTTGTATGACCACCCTTCCTGTACATAACTCCGTGTTCCCCTACATGGCCTTGCTTTTGCTTTTTGAGCCAATAAAAATTGAATTGAATTGTGTCAAATTCCAGTTGTGCTCTATGTTATGGATCTTTATCTCCTCTTCTTTAATATACCTCCTGACACTTCTGAACCAATATGTAGTAGATGGAGCTTTCAATTACCATAGTCTTACACCTTTTCATTTGTCTAGTTCTTACTCTGACAACACTAATCACTAAACAATTGAGAAGTGTTTTCTTCACTATAAAAAGACTTAATAGTCACAACCAGCAATTTATCTCATTTCCTGATGAGCACCAAGTCTTTTCTGACTTGTGTATACATCTAATTGATAAGTGGTCAGGTGACTGACTGGTTAATGCTGCAATTGGTTAAGCCGTTTGTATCACAGAACTCCAAAAGTTTTGAGTTCCCCTCATTTCTTTACTTCTCACAAGGGGCTACACACAGAGGGGACAAACAAGGACAGACAAAAGGATTAGGTCAATTATATCGAGCCCAGTGTACTTATTTAATCGATCCTGAAAGGATGAAAGGCAAAGTTGACCTCGGCGGAATTTGAACTCAGAACATAGCAGCAGACGAAATACCTATTTCTTTACTACCCACAAGGGGCTAAACACAGAGAGGACAAACAAGGACAGACAAATGGATTAAGTTGATTACATCGACCCCAGTGCGTAACTGGTACTTAATTTATCGACCCCGAAAGGATGAAAGGCAAAGTCGACCTCGGTGGAATTTGAACTCAGAACATAGTGGCAGACGAAATACTGCTAAGCATTTCGCCCGGCATGCTAACATTTCTGGCAGCTCGCCCCTCATTTCTTGTACCATACCTATAGCTTCTATCCACACAGGAGCAGATGTTATAGTATTGTCCAACATGTACATGGAAGATGCCATTGTGTATAATGAGATTTCTTTCCTTTGATATTGATGTGGTTTGCAAAAAAAAAAACTTATAGAAACACTCCTTTTGTACATCTATTAGTACTGATTTTGATGCATATATGCAGGTACTACTTTTACTGTCATGCTACCGATAACTAATCTACAACACAAATGTTTTAATGCCATTTCCCTGTTCAAGCAGAGAAAATGGCATTTTCTAAGTTATTCTAATTTATACATCTCGCACCTTCCTAACCTTTGTGATCTCATTCCTTCCTATATTGTCTTTAATTATGTTTTTACCTTCCTCTGCTTACTCCTACATTCATTTTCATCATTCCTTTTATCCAGTCATTTTAATTCTTCCTTAGCAAATAACCCAACCATGTTATCCCATTTCTCTTCCCAACATCCATCACTTTCTCTATTGGTACCATGAATCTCTGTGATTCATCGTTTGTCTTTCTTTCTCTCAGTGATATTCTACTCATCCATTGAATGATAACCATTCCCATTCTATCCAGACTCCTCTGCTGCTCCACATGTCTTCACCAATTTCTTACTCCTATAAATCGTTGTACACCATCCACCCCACATGTGGCGTACACCTTCCCTCAAGCTCCGCATTAACATACTACTCAGTTTCCAGGGCTTCTTCTGTTTACATCAAACTCCACCATTATTGATCCCAACCTTCCTTCTTTCAAAATATCATCAAGGCAACATATTTTTCACCTTCTATTATCATGCCATTTCAAAGATCCAACTTTTATTTATGTATGTATGTATGTCCAAAAAAAATGTGCACACCATATAAATTAACACAGAATTTTGATGGAAGGTTTAGATTTAGCTCACTTTAAATCATGGTATTTGTATCACAAGAACAAGAGCAGTTTCAGGTGGGTTGGTATCAAAATAGCTAAACCTACTTCATATAAGATCTACCTTTCTTCTAAACACTCATATCATGCCTTACTTCAAACCTAAAACTAAAATCTTTGCCCAATGTCTTTTCATCACTGCATCCATTGAACAATGGTTCTCAACCAGGGTCCATATAAGATTTTTTGGGATCGATGCAAGCAAAATTGTAAATTGGGGATCCACATTGATATTTTAAGGGCCCTTGAAAACTTTTGCTTTAGATATTTATTGCAAAAAACAACTAGGTTTCTGGCCGCTGATACGTGTTCTCTGAGAGAGTGCTGTGGTAAATCTATACAAGTGAATGCATGAAAATCAAAATAGGAATTCTGAAAGAACTATCTATAAAACTTCAAATGACTTTGAGGGTCCACCAGAATAAAATTGTTATCAAAGGGATCCATAGGTAGAAAAAAAGAAAAAACCGCTTGAGAACCACTGAATTAGAATATTTTTCTAGGTTATATTTCTCCAACATTAATTACATCTTAACAGTTTTGAGTAATTTTTAAATCTCTGATAAAGGATGGTCCAAAATGACTATGCACAACTTCTTATTAAACTAACAAATAACAAATGAAGTTATTACATTTAGTGAGCAGAATGATGGCAGGTTGGCTTACTATCTTTGTGTTAATATGTATAGAACTGAATTCATTTTACTAGGTGCAGTGAAGTGCAGCAGTGATACAATTCTGTATATTACGAAATGTTTCATTAATACTGCAACGATTAAAGAAGCCTGCAAAGATTCAACATAGAATTCTGAAGTAGATATCATAGAGCATCTAGCCTAACTTTGTTTATCCTTTCATAAACAATGACTTCTTTCTTTCTTCTTTTTTTTTTTTTACATTTTTTAAGAGGCTTACTGAGAAGAGGAAGGAGAGCACCTACAACTCATAATAGAGCCTCCTCGACTGTTGGGCTGGATGAAGTTATCCTCTTACTATTAGAGATCTGATATAAAGCTTACAACAGAGTACACCAACAGCCAAGCGGTGGTATTCAACAGGGCGATGGATTAAGTCTCCCAAAGAAGGAATCCAGAATCGTAAAGATCAGCTTCAGTTGTGAAAAACCCAACCGCAAAAGAATGCCAATTATGACAATCCTGTCGTTCTTCTAGAGTTGTATAGCCCGAACTACACGAATGATGAATGTCTTTTCCACCTTCAAGACAGTAAAGGGATATAACTGAATACTGCCATGATTTCTTCAAACGGTACCCGTAGTGAGCAATATACTGTGAAGTATAGAATCAATTAAATTAATCATAGTACATTACTGGTACTTATTTTGTCGTCTCTAAATAGATGAAATGAAATATCGGTGACGTTTTAAACACAGAGACGTGAGTCGACGAAAGAGTCGATACCACAAATCAAGAAGATATGTGCAGATAACGATTTCTAATGGAAGCACAAGGCCACATATATTTTGGCGAGAGGCTTCAGCGGATTACTTGACTGATACTGATTTTATCGCTACTTGAATGATTTGAACTCAAACAGAAGTAAATACCACGAAATTATTTTATCCGAGTCTGCACCGATTATGTCATGTTTCTATAATGTGACATCTTAGTTTTCTGTTGCTACTTATCCCTAATTTAGCTCTGATCGAACATATTTATGATCAAAGGTGTTCCAGGCGTGACCATTTGTCTTATTGAATATCAGAAACCACATTTTTCAATTCTTTATTTACGACTATAAATAGTAATTTTAGAGAAATTTGGCTGCTATGTCTAACAGATTAGCAACCTCTTGAGATATTTTTTCTTGGGTTAACAGGTTTTTGGTGAACACCGATTTACCGTTGATGTTATTTCGTCAGTTTCATTCTTGCAACATGTTTCCCAGAATTTCTCAAATTTCTCGATTGTTTTTCTCACCCACTCAGGTTAGAAATACTGTTTATTTATATATGTATATGGTTAATTGCAAAAGAAATAGCTAAAAATTAATTTTAAAGGATTAATTGATATTTTTAGTCACCGAAAAACTGACTTTTCAGTTATATAATTGCTTGACAAAAGCTTTTTTTTTTGCGAGGAAAAAATGTGATCATTTCAGTAGTTTATTTTCAGTTTAGCAATGAATGGAATTGGTATCTCATTAAATATATTTAGCATTTCATTTATGAATTCATGTCAGAACAAGGAACATTGATTGGGAGACATATTTCAATATTTCGAAACTATAAATGCCCCCTTATCTTATATATTTATAACATTTGATAAATATTTTATTGCGTCAGGGGAGAGTTATTCTGTTTTCAATACTCGTTGAAGAGGTTGCAAGAAGCAACGAAAATTTTAGGAAAAATAAATAAGTGGAAGTCGATCCCGTGTGTGTTTTAATTAATAAGGCATTAAATCAAAATGACTCTCCTCAAACACAATAAAATATGCTTCAATATACGAATTCACATAAAAAATCTTACAAACCAAATGCAAAAACGAAGTTTGATAAATAAATAAACAGGTTAATGTTTTTCTTATCACATTGTGTTGTACCCTTCCCCTACTTTGATATCTGGAACCTAGCCAAAGTGAAACAAGTGGAAGAAGGTCGAAATATTTTGACTTGTACATTTGAAGGTGATATTTTTGGGGAAGATTATCTTAGGGAATTTCTCTTAGTTTGTATTAATGTTTTTGTATTTCATTTCATTAATTTCGTTTAAATGTGAATTTTTAAAAACCCTTTCCGACATTTCTATTGTGGCTTTTTAAAAAAAAAATATCTGGGTCCAAATTTTTATGTTTTAAGCATTATTAGATTGAGGATCTACAATACTTTTTTTTTTAATTAAAAATATTAAATCAGCTGTAGTACTTTTATGTGGAGGTATTCCATCCTCATGGGGGAAAGAAATGGGTATAGAATCATGTTTGCACCCTCATTTTTTAAGTATTCTTGTGTTTCATACAACGGGAATTACGAGTCAGAAAGAAGTACTTCAGTTTCTTTTGTGTTATTCTGACCTTGTCCATTATATAACATCTACATCTCATTTTTTATCAAGTCAACATTTTACCTTCAAAAGGAAACTGTGGGTTCGACCAACTAGAAATAGCAGCCAAATCTTCAACTCTTACCCTGCATTCTTAAAACACATTAGACAACCTAGTTCTAGATGCCTCTAAAAATAGGCGAGATAGCCTGAACACCTTTTGTTATAGCTCAGGTTCATCATGAATACTTGGAACTAAACAACAACTGCTATCACTTGCGTAAGCCAATTAGTCTGAGTTTGGTAATATGTCAGTAATTGGAGAATGTTGGTGTTTGATCTTCACTATCTGGCAGATCATGATGTTGGTGGTAATTTAAATATGAGAGGTGCACATTTTCACAGGTGTGTAGAAGGGAAGGGAAAGAGAGAGAGAGAGCTTATTTCTACTTTTTCTCTTATCTTTCAGTCAGAACTGAAGGCAGTGTTCATGATTCATAGCTCACTACAGGGCTTCTGGGACTGGTGGGAAGGAGGATGGTATTTACACATCATGTACTGGGTCCAAATGCTGGCAGCAAAGTGGATTCTTCTAAAGGCATACCATGACCAATTAATAATGGTAAATTCACTCCACAATCCAAGCAGATCTTGGTGGAATTTGAACTCATTACAAAGAGCTGCAACAAATACCAACATCAACTGCCCTGAATTGGTACTTTATTGTTGCCCGCCAAAAGGATGAAAAGCAGAGTTGATCTCATTTAAGGCTGAAATACTTCCTGACCCCTTAGAAATCAGCTATTTCAGGGTTAATATAGACCATAGGAGGAATGTTCACCATAAAATAACACATTAATGGTAACAAGGTATAACATTTATTTTACATGTTGGTAATACTCATAAAAACAACGATATGTTGTTTAATGTCAATGGTTGTGAAACGCTTAGTAAAACTCTAGGCAGTATTTTGATAAATTCTTTGCTAAACATTCTTTTGTAGATTTTAAGAACTCCCCATTCCATAAGATATTTCTGTACCAAAACTTACACAGATGGTGAGAAAATCATAATTAATATTCTCAAACAGAAGTTTCCACTTGCTTCACAGATTGAAGTTGCTGACATATCAGGTGTGTTTCTTTCTTTTATGATAACTTAAAGTCTGTAGATATTAAAGACAACCTCATACCTAATAATCATACTTCTTTTCTAGCGCATTCTTCCCAGATGAAACCTTAATAGCTTTTAAACAAAAGGAAAGATACAAAGATGATGATGATCACGAATTCTATTTTTGTCTTGATCCTCTGTAATTACTTACCTTTGGAAATTAGTGAGGGTTGGTAACAGAAAGGATATCCATCCATTAAAAATCTGCCTCAACAAATTCCATTTGATCCATGCAAACATGGAAAAGTGGATGTTAAATAATGATGATGGAAATTAACTTATTTAAGATGCTCAAGCAGGAATAATAAAGTTTTAGTTCTTAAAAATCTGCAGTGCACCTAGATGCCACTGCAATGCTCTGTTTTAAGTACCACTGAAATAAACAACCATACAAATAGGGACAACTGTCGCAACTGTAAGTTACTGAGACCCCATAAGAAGAAACAAATGACTGTCCTGTGATTTCCTAGCCCTCATACTTTCTAAATGATGACTTTGAGTTCAGTTCCACTGTGTGGTACATTTAGGCAAGTGTCTTCTACTATAGTTCTGGGTCAACAAATACTTTGAGTAGAATTGGTTGATGGAAACTGTGTGAAGCTTATTAGATGTGTGTGTGTGTCTGTGTATTTGTCTCTCTCTACTTGGTAAGCTACATGGTTTTCTTTGTGTGTCTGTAACTTAGTAGTTTGGCAAAAAAAGATCAATACAATAAGTGCCAGGCTTAAGATAAGTATTCTGGTAAATTTGATCAACTAAAAAACTTTTCAACATGTTGGCCAAGCATGGCCACAGTCCAGTAATTGAAATAAGCAAATCATTAAAAAAGAATAATAATATCATTGGTTAAAGGTTTTATAGCATTTACAAAGGCATAAGTAAGGGAGTGTCTGTGTAACATGGGCTGAACATATGCCTATAAGATATTTCGGTTTGAAAGCACCAGTTTATCAGTTTCCTTGCTTTTAACTCCAACATTATTCGGAAGGTGTCAAGCTGGTCAAAATGCTACCATGCCGGACAAAATACATAGCAGTATTTCATCTGTCTTTATGTTCAGAGTTCAAATGTTGCTGGGGTTGATAAAATAAATATCAGTTGAACAATGGGACTGATGTAATTGACTAGCTCCCCGATCCCCTTAAATTTCAGATCTTGTACCTATAGTAAAAAGGATTATTCAGAAAGTGAAATGATGTCACATGTGGTCTGTCACTGTAACTTTTTATTACGTAACTTTGTTCTTCTGCTGTATTATGAGATTATCTCCTTCTCATCTACTCATGTCATTAATGTTTGTTGTTTGAACATAAGGTGGACAATGACAGAGCTTCTGTGTGGTCACTCCACCTGCTAGAAATAGTAGCCAGATATTCCTAAAATCACATTGGTATCTTTTATCTTTTACTTGTTTCAGTCATTGGACAGTAGCCATGCTGGGACACTGCCTTGATGGGTTTCATCAAACGAATTAACCACAGCATATGTTTTTAACTCTGGTATTATTCTTTTTTGCTGATCCATTAGGTTACAAGGACATAAACCAGCACCATTTGTTAAATGGTGAGGACTAAGACACACACACACACACACACCTTGCAAAGTACTTTGTGTCCCTGTTGGAAAGGTGCCACATAAAAAACACCCAGATACTCTGTAAAGTAGTTGGTGTTAGGTGTTAGGAAGGGCGTTCAGCTGTAGAAGCCATGTCAAAACAATGGAACCTGGTATGGCTCCCAGTCTTGCCAGTTCCTATCAAACTGTCCAATGATGATGTTACCAAACACATGGTTGTAGGTTCAGTCCCACTGCGTGGCACCTTGAGCAAGTGTCTTCTACTATAGCCTCAGGCCAACCAAAGCTTTGTGAGTGGATTTGGGAGACGGAAACTAAAAGAAGCTTGTAATATATATTTATATATGCGCGCGTGTGTGTGTGTGTGTTTGTTCCCCCCACCATCGCTTGACAACCAATGGTGGTGTGTTTACATCCCCATTACTTAGTGGTTTGGCAAAAGAGACGGATAGAAAAAGTACTAGTTTACAAAGAATAAGTCCTAGGGTTGATTTGCTTGACTAAAGGCATTGCTCCAACATGGCCACAGTCAGATAACAAACAAATAAAAGAATATATATATATATATACTGTATATGTACACAACAAGTTTTCAGATGCAGTAATATAGTGTGGAGTGTGCTATCTCTGCTGAAAAAATAGGGGTACTCATGATTTGTATGCTTTTGATCATAAATCTGGACTCAGTTGTTAGGTCTGACCTGGGGTCAAACAACAACACAAATGCCATATCCTGTAGGTTTTTCTTTGAGGGACATAATGACCATAATTTTCAATATAGGCAGAATGGTCAAAAACTTTGGAGTAGAGATTATTTGACTGAATCTACCTCAGAACTTGACTGCTATTTTTATTTATCAACTCTTGAAGGATGAAAAGTAAAGTTGAATTTAGATGGATTTGAACTGAAGACCAGTACCACAAAGCATTTCATCTGATTCTCTAACCCTTTAGCATTTAATCCAGCCATATCCAGCTGAAATATTCTACCTGCTTTATGTTCAAACTAACCAGATCTGGCTTCTTACACCTACCCTACAGTGTCATTCAAAAATAACGAGTCACATAGAAATCTCAAAGTTACAAGATGATGCCTGATTAATTTAAAACATTTGGCAGAATAATCTGAATGCTAAAGGGCTAATGATTCTACTAATCAACCCCCATTTCGTTAAACTTGATAATATTTAGTTCAGTTATATTTGAATTATGAAATTAGGTTTGTATAAAATGAATTAAATTGTGGAGACTTTGGCATATAGAAATTGCTGCTTGCATGAGTCCGGTGATATTTCTTGAGGCAGATTTTCTAAGGCTGGCTGCTCTTTCTGGTACCAACTCTCACCTTGTTTCCAATCAAAATAATATTTCCCCATGGCTGGACTTGTTTTTATTTAAGATTTAAAACAAATGACACTGTGATGGTGATACTCATTTACAGCTATCACATGGAGACACAACTTACAAACACTTATGTACACACACACACACACGCACATAAATATACACCACACAAATTTCTTTATTTCTATTTCCATCTATCAAACCTACTCACAAGGTTTTAGTCGGCCTGATGCTATTGAAGACACTTCCTCTAGGTACCATACCATGAGACTAAATAAAAAATCCTGTGGTTGGAAAACAAGCTTTTTAATGACACAGGTATAACGGCACCTCTCTCTCTCTCTCTCTCTCTCTCTATATATATATATATATATCCATGCTAGCATGGAAAACGGACGCTAAATGATGATATATATATATATATATATATATATATATGTGTGTGTGTGTGTGTGTGTATTATGTTTATATATGTGTGTGTGTGTGTGTATTATGTTTATATATGTGTGTGTGTGTGTGTATTATGTTTATATATGTGTGTGTGTGTGTGTATTATGTTTATATATATGTGTGTGCGTGTATTATGTATATATATGTGTGTGTGTATTATGTTTATATACAAATGTGTATGTGTAAATATATGTCTGTATATTTACATTTGCCCTTTATGAAAATTGGAAACAACAATGTGGCTTTTGTCATTTTTAGTCAATAAATCACCCACTCATTTTGTGCTTTTGAAGCCATGTAGAATAAGAGATATCTTATTTAAAAGCACCAGTGACTAGAATGGCATTCACCTGTAAAGCAATGCCTCAGTTAAAAGTTCATTTACCTGTGCTAGCTACCGTGGAAAATAAATGTAGAATGAAGAAACAAATTCTGAAGACATTTGCAGTTCTCCCAAACAGGTAAAATTGATATGATTAATGTTTAGCTTGAAGTTCTGTGGTTCTTGGATGTCTTTAACCCTTTCGAAACCAATTCGGCTGAAACTGGCTCTGGCTCTGTAGTACAAATGTCTTGTTTTCATAAGTTTTGAATTAAAATCTTCCACCAAACCTTAGTCGCAATTTATGTTTTTTACACTAGCTTAATGATAACTGAGTTGTTTTACTAAATTTTTGTTATATTTTTAAATGATTGAAAGAAACACAAAGCATTTCAAAATAAATATGGTAACGAAAGAGTTAATAGAATTCACTTTGTTGCAAGCATTGGGATCACATCTCAAGCCTGCAGATAATGTCTTCCCTTCTATAAGTCACAGAGGACTTGAAATATCGTTGTGAGTGTGGCTTTTCCTTCTCTGACTAAACCATAGAAAGCTAAAAAAATAAGTGAGATGTTGTTACTTGTGTGTGTTTAAATTTCCAGAAAGTTGTCATAACTAAATGATTTTTTTTTCAGGTGGTTGTGGTGCAATGTATGAAATTTTTGTTGAAAGTGAAGACTTCCAAGGGAAAAATATGCTTACACAACACCGTATGGTAAATAAGGTAAAAGACATTGGAAATATTTTCTTTTATATACATACTATAAAGGAATTTTACAAGATTATTGACACACTAGCGAGCTGGCAGAAACGTTAGAACACTGGGTGAAATGCGTAGCTGTATTTCGTTTGCCGTTATGTTCTGAGTTAAAATTCCGCCGGGGTCGACTTTGCCTTTCATCATTTCGGGGTTGATTAAATAAGTACCAGTTACGCACTGGGGTCAATATAATCGACTTAATCCGTTTGTCTGTTCTTGTTTGTCCTGTCTGTGTTTAACCCTTTGTGGGCAATAAAGAAATTAGATTATTGACAATAATCATCATCCTTCTTTCCGAGTATTTCTCTTTTTGTTTGTAGTACTTTGTTTATGTCGATGGCTGACAAGGTTACTTTTTTGCATGGAACAATTTACCCACAGAGGTCACATCTGACAGTTGGTAGAGATCTTGGTTAAAGTAGTCCTTGAAGAGGTTAAAACCAACAGCATTGCGGCCATCACTGTACATTGCCTTAGAAGGGCATGTCATGTCAACCCAAACCTTGTACATCAAACTCAGCAGTGGCAAGACATCATGTGGCTGCCCCGTGCAATGCTGCAAGACCATCTGAAAGAGACAATGAAGAGCATCAACATTGTCAATAATCTTATGCTAATTAGTGATTGATTTGACAGTGTGTGTGTGTGTGGATGTATTGCATGGATACATATATGGCAATATGAAGGGCAACCAGCTGTAGAAACCATACCAAAACTGACAATAAAGCTCAGTATAGTCCTCCAGCTCCTTGGATCCTGTTGTCGAAGATTCAAAGATGATAATTTACTAAGTTTTTTGTCTCTTTTGTTCCTCACTACTTTGTATTTCCATCACTGCATTTTCCAGCTATTCCTGAAGAGAGAGAGAGAGAGAGAGCAGGTTTTTACATTCACTAATATATTCACAATAACTCTTAATTACAATTGAAAATTATTACTAACATAAGGACAAGAAGAATGAGTGTATATTATTTGCTGTACAGGTGCAATCATGGCAGTGTGGTTGAGAAGCTTGCTTCCCAACTATGCACTCTTAGGTTCAGTTCTATTGCACAGCACCTTGGTCATGTGTCTTAGTATAGTCCCAGGTTGACCAAAGCCTTGTGAATGGATTTGGTAGATGGAAATTGGAAAAAGCCTATTATGTGTGTCTGTATGTATGTGTGTGTTCTTCATAGAAAGTTAGTAAATTAGGAATTGAGAGAAAGTTCTTAGAGTTTCCATACAGAGTAATGACTGTTTTCTACTTTTTATTTCTTTTTTCTTTTTTCTTTTTTTAGGCTTTGGCAGATGAAATAAAAGACATGCATGGTTTACGTATCAGCACACAAGTTCCTGATATCTCAGAATCGTAATATACCTAGCAAAAAGCATTAAATATTTAAAAACAAAACATTTGTTTTATCGAAAATTATATCCAGTCTGCTAGTAATGAGAAGAGAAATGGTGCTAAAAGAATTAGCACACTGAAATGGACAAAAGACAAATACAAAGAATTGCTGAAGGTTTCTCCATTGTTTAGATGTAAATAGATAATGGTGATGATTAATATGTGCGGCAAATTTTTTGATATGTTGGTGCAGTATTAAGTCCATATGCAACAGAGTCTGCAGTATTAAGTTCACATACAACTGAATCTACACTCCAGGTTTGATTCCTTGTAGGAATCTGTTTTTGGCACAAATTGCCTTGGGAAAAGTATGAATGTCACAAAATTACAATTTCTTCTGTATAAAATTGATTTGCAATGTTTATAAGTGATATTTAATATTAAAAAATATCTAGAAATTATTTTAAGAAATTTTTAATAAAATTATGTATTTATTTCTTTAATTGTTGTTGTGGAAGACAAGATCTGCTGAGATTATGTTGAATGACTATGAACAATCTACACATCCATACTTTTGTCTAGATCAGTGGTTCTCAACTATTTTTTAACCTATGCCCCACCCCCCTGGTTCCTGTTTTATTTGTGTGGACCCCCAAGCCATTGAATGTTTAAAGAATCCTATAGTACTTTTATAATTAAATATTATTGAGAATTGTATAAAGAAATTAGAATATTTGGTGTATTGTAGAAATATAACCAATGAATTTTAATAGCAAAATCTTATACCCCCCCCCCCTCCGGGCCATAAAGACCCTGGTTGAGACTCACTAGTCTAGATGTTAACCACAGTAATATGGATTTTTTGTTTTTTTAAAAGAAACAACTCTTTTGAAAGCCAATCATATATCCCTGGCTATCCAGAAATCAGGTGGGATTCATCAGTTGCTGCCATCATTTTAATGTCCACTTTTCCATGCTTGTGTGGGTCAGATATGTTTCCATGGAAGATTGCAAACAAACGGCACTGCTTGTATGATAATGATATTTGACTAATTAAATCACCTTTCTCTTGACAAGAGTACCTGACAGACTGAAATACCATGCGACGTTCAACAATAGATTTTTGGAAAAATTTAATTTTAACGCAGGATGAGTTGTTAAAGGTGGGAAGCTGGCAGAATTGTTAGCATACCAACCAAAATGCGCAGTGATATTTTGTCAATCCTTACATTCTGAGTTCAAATTCTACTGAGTCCAATATCACCTTTCATCCTTTTGAGGTTGATAAAATAAGTACCAGTTGAGCACTCAGGTCAGTGTATCATTATCATCATTGTTTAACTTTCGTCTTCCATGCTAGCATGGGAGGGACGGTACCAAAAGAACTGGCCAGGCTGAAGCCTGCACCAGACTTCTGCGACTGTTTTGGCTGGATTTTTATAGCTGGATGTCCTTCCTAACACCAACCACTCAGCAGAGTGGATTTAGTGCTTTTTACGTGGCACAAGCACAGGCGAGGTCAGTTTTGGCAAGGTTTTTACAGCTGGATATCCTTCCAAACACCAACCACTTTACAGTGTGGATTGGGTGCTTTTAAGTGGCACCTGCACTGACAGGGTCACCAACCCTCACCTGTATGCAACTAAGGTAATATTTCCCCAAGGTGAAGCATATCTTCACAGAAGATTGAAGACAAAAGACACTGCTTGTGAGATGGTGACATTTGTTTACGACTATCACACAATCACAAGACAAGGATACTGCTAGGTAAGAGTATAAAAAAAATGTAACAAAAACTGTACCCCACTGTTGAGGCAGAAAAGGCTCATCACACTAGTATGATCTCAAGCTCAAATTCATGGCCTTCACATTAGACTGATTGGTGTAGAGAACATGTTGAGGCCTTTGTCCTGCAGTGGACTGAACATAGGCAATCTAATCCTATTCAATGCATAAAAGTTGCAGGAAATCTGATTGCTAATTTTTGTAAAGTGTTAGGATGAACTAGGGAACATATTGTCCACCACTCATGGATAAAAATGATCACTCAGCCATGCTCCACACAATTTCTCTCAAAAGCTTTAATAATCTAAGGTTATGGTAGAAGACACTTGGGCTAGATGCCATGCTGTGGATTTGAACTTGAAACTCCGTAGTTGTGACACAAACTTACCACAAAGCCATGCTTGCACCCATTATACATTTTTTCAGTACCACTTGCAGTTGGAAATATGTACCAGATCATGTATATGGAAGTGTGCATGCATATATATGGATAGGTATGTTACTATCTCCTTGTCTTGCCATTGTGTGATAGTTGTAAACAAATGTCACCATCTCACAAGCAGTGTCTTTTTGTTTTCAATCTTCACCTTGGGAAAATATTTATTTCTTTATTGCCCACAGGGGGCTGAACATAGAGGGGACAAACAAAGGGATTAAATTGATGACATCGACCCCAGTGCGTAACTGGTACTTATTTAATCGACCCTGAAAGGATAAAAGGCAAAGTCGACCTCGGTGGAATTTGAACTCAAAAACGTAATGGTGGACGAAATACTGCTAAGCATTTCACCCATTATGCTAACGATTCTGCCAGCTTGCTGCCTTGGGGAAATATTAACTAACTTACATACAGGTGAGGGTTGGTGACAAGGAGATCTAACCATAGAGAAACTACCACAACAAACTCCATCTCTATCCACCCTATGCAAACATGGAAAAGTGGATGTTAAAATGATGAGGATGTTGATTATATATGTGTGTGTGTGTATATATATATATATATATATATACATAGGTGCAAGAATAGCTGTGGTAAGTAGCTGGCTTGCCAACCACATGGTTCTGGGTTCAGTCCCACTGCATGGCACCTTGGGCAAGTGTCTTCTACTATTGCCTCGGGCCAACCAAAGCCTTGTGAGTTGATTTGGTAGATGGAAACTGAAAGAAGCATATCATATATCATCGTTGTTGTTTAACATCCACATTCCATGCTGGCATGGGTTGGATGCTTTGATTGAGGACTGGCAAGCGGGAAGGCTGCACCTGGCTCCAATCCGATCTGGCAAAGTTTCTACAGCTGGATGCCCTTCCTAGCACCAACCACTCTGAAAGTGTTCTGGGTGCTTTTTACGTGCCACCAGCACGAGGACCAGTCAATCAGTATATATATATATATATATATATATATATGAATGCTGTCTATGATAGACAGGCATTCTGTCACAAGAGCTCTATATTTCTCTTCCAGTGTACACCTGAAGCTAATGTTAAATGTGGCCTTTCAAGAGGCCTTCAAAACTGAAGACATTTTCATTTCTTATAAATACAACTTGTGCCTTAATGAAAGAAATCAATATTATGGATACAAGACAGAGCATCATTAAAAATGACAAGGTTTTCTTTCATTTGTTTTTACATGTTTTTCCATGCTAGCATGTGTTAGACAAATGTGTCCATGAATTCATCATCATCATCATCATCATCGTTTAATGTGCACTTTCCATGCTTGCATGGGTTGGATGATTTGACTGAGGACTGGCAAACCAGAAGGCTGCACCTGGCTCCAATCCAATCTGGCATAGTTTCTACAGCTGCTTGTTTTATAACCAGATACCTTTCCTTTTGTTAACATGTACCTGTTTTCAAGTAAAGGAATTTTTATTTCACACATTTGAAGGCAAAAACCAGTGGATGGTTTGTTAACATAAATAAATGCAAACACCTGCACAATACACATATATATATGTACATGTATGTGTGTGTGTGTGTGTATGTATATATATATATATATATTTATTTCTCCACATGAATGACTATGAACTATCTACAGATCCGTACTTTTGTCTAGACCCCCCCGGTTTCTGTTTTATTTGTGTGGACCCCCAAGCCATTGAATGTTTAAAAAATCCAATTGTACTTTTATAATTAAATATTATTGAGAATTGTATAAAGAAATTAGAATATTTGGTGTATTGTAGAAATATAACCAATGAATTTTAATAGCAAGATCTTATATGCCCTCCCCACCACTCCGGGCCATAAAGACCCTGGTTGAGACTCACTAGTCTAGATGTTAACCACAGTAATATGGATTTTTTGTTTTTTTAAAAGAAACAACTCTTTTGAAAACCAATCATATATCCCTGCCTATCCAGAAATCAGGTGGGATTCATCAGTTGCTGCCATCATTTTAATGTCCACTTTTCCATGCTTGTGTGGGTCAGATATGTTTCCATGGAAGATTGCAAACAAATGGCACTGCTTGTATGATAATGATATTTGACTAATTAAATCACCTTTCTCTTGACAAGAGTACCTGACAGACTGAAATACCTTGAAATACCATGTGACGTTCAACAATAGATTTTTGGAAAAATTTAATTTTAACGCAGGATGAGTTGTTAAAGGTGGGAAGCTGGCAGAATTGTTAGCATACCAACCAAAATGCGCAGTGGTATTTTGTCAATCCTTACATTCTGAGTTCAAATTCTACTGAGTCCAATATCACCTTTCATCCTTTTGAGGTTGATAAAATAAGTACCAGTTGAGCACTCAGGTCAGTGTATCATTATCATCATTGTTTAACGTTCGTCTTCCATGCTAGCATGGGAGGGATGGTACCAAAAGAACTGGCCAGGCTGAAGCCTGCACCAGACTTCTGCAACTGTTTTGGCTGGATTTTTATAGCTGGATGCCCTGCCTAACACCAAGCACTCAGCAGAGTGGATTTAGTGCTTTTTACGTGGCACAAGCACAGGCGAGGTCAGTTTTGGCAAGGTTTTTACAGCTGGATATCCTTCCAAACACCAACCACTTTACAGTGTGGATTGGGTGCTTTTAAGTGGCACCTGCACTGACAGGGTCACCAACCCTCACCTGTATGCAACTAAGGTAATATTTCCCCAAGGTGAAGCATATCTTCACAGAAGATTGAAGACAAAAGACACTGCTTGTGAGATGGTGACATTTGTTTACGACTATCACACAATCACAAGACAAGGATACTGCTAGGTAAGAGTATAAAAAAAATGTAACAAAAACTGTACCCCACTGTTGAGGCAGAAAAGGCTCATCACACTAGTATGATCTCAAGCTCAAATTCATGGCCTTCACATTAGACTGATTGGTGTAGAGAACATGTTGAGGCCTTTGTCCTGCAGTGGACTGAACATAGGCAATCTAATCCTATTCAATGCATAAAAGTTGCAGGAAATCTGATTGCTAATTTTTGTAAAGTGTTAGGATGAACTAGGGAACATATTGTCCACCACTCATGGATAAAAATGATCACTCAGCCATGCTCCACACAATTTCTCTCAAAAGCTTTAATAATCTAAGGTTATGGTAGAAGACACTTGGGCTAGATGCCATGCTGTGGAGTTGAACTTGAAACTCCGTAGTTGTGACACAAACTTACCACAAAGCCATGCTTGCACCCATTATACATTTTTCAGTACCACTTGCAGTTGGAAATATGTACCAGATCATGTATATGGAAGTGTGCATGCATATATATGGATAGGTATGTTACTATCTCCTTGTCTTGCCATTGTGTGATAGTTGTAAACAAATGTCACCATCTCACAAGCAGTGTCCTTTTGTTTTCAATCTTCACCTTGGGAAAATATTTATTTCTTTATTGCCCACAGGGGGCTGAACATAGAGGGGACAAACAAAGGGATTAAATTGATGACATCGACCCCAGTGCATAACTGGTACTTATTTAATCGACCCTGAAAGGATAAAAGGCAAAGTCGACCTCGGCAGAATTTGAACTCAAAACGTAATGGTGGATGAAATACTGCTAAGCATTTCACCCATTATGCTAACGATTCTGCCAGCACGCTGCCTTGGGGCAATATTAACTACTTACATACAGGTGAAAGTTGGTGACAAGGAGATCTAACCATAGAGAAACTACCACAACAAACTCTATCTCTATCCACCCTATGCAAACATGGAAAAGTGGATGTTAAAATGATGAGGATGTTGATTATATATGTGTGTGTGTGTATATATATATATATATATATATATATATATATATATATAATATATATATACACATAGGTGCAAGAGTAGCTGTGGTAAGTAGCTGGCTTACCAACCACATGGTTCTGGGTTCAGTCCCATTGTATGGCACCTTGGGCAAGTGTCTTCTACTATAGCCTTGGGCCAACCAAAGCCTTGTGAGTGGATTTGGTAGATGGAAACTGAAAGAAGCATATCATATATCATCGTTGTTGTTTAACATCCACTTTCCATGCTGGCATGGGTTGGATGCTTTGATTGAGGGCTGGAAAGTGAGAAGGCTGCACCTGGCTCCAATCCGATCTGGCAAAGTTTCTACAGCTGGATGCCCTTCCTAACACCAACCACTCTGAAAGTGTTCTGGGTGCTTTTTACGTGCCACCAGCACGAGGACCAGTCAAGCAGTATATATATATATATATGAATGCTGTCTACGATAGACAGGCATTCTGTCACAAGAGCTCTATATTTCTCTTCCAGTGTACACCTGAAGCTAATGTTAAATGTGGCCTTTCAAGAGGCCTTCAAAACTGAAGACATTTTCATTTCTTATAAATACAACTTGTGCCTTAATGAAAGAAATCAATATTATGGATACAAGACAGAGCATCATTAAAAATGACAAGGTTTTCTTTCATTTGTTTTTACATGTTTTTCCATGCTAGCATGTGTTAGACAAATGTGTCCATGAATTCATCATCATCATCGTTTAATGTGCACTTTCCATGCTTGCATGGGTTGGATGATTTGACTGAGGACTGGCAAACCAGAAGGCTGCACCTTGCTCCAATCCAATCTGGCAGAGTTTCTACAGCTGGATGCCATGCCAACCACTCTGGGAGTGTAGTGTGTGATTTTACGTGCCACCGGCACGAGGGCCAGTCAGGCAATACTGGCAATGGCCTTGCTCAAATGGTGTTTTCTATGTGCCACCTGCACACGAGCCAGTCCAGTGGCACTGGTAATGACCTTGCTCAAATATTTTTTTATGTGCTACCAGCAAAAGTACCAGTAAGGCGATGCTGGTAACGATCACGCGTGAATGGTGCTTTTTATGTCAGCTGCTTGTTTTATAACCAGATACCTTTCCTTTTGTTAACCTGAACCTGCTTTTCAAGTAAAGGAATTTTTATTTCACACATTTGAAGGCAAAAACCAGTGGATGGTTTGTTAACATAAACAAATGCAAACACCTGCACAATACACATATATATATATCTACATGTATGTGTGTGTGTGTGTATGTATATATATATATATATTTATTTCTCCACATGAATGACTATGAACTATCTACAGATCCGTACTTTTGTCTAGATCAGTGGTTCTCAACTATTTTTTAACCTATGGGCCCCACCCCCCAGTTTCTGTTTTATTTGTGTGGACCCCCAAGCCATTGAATGTTTAAAAAATCCAATTGTACTTTTATAATTAAATATTATTGAGAATTGTATAAAGAAATTAGAATATTTGGTGTATGTAGAAATATAACCAATGAATTTTAATAGCAAGATCTATATGCCCTCCCCACCACTCCGGGCCATAAAGACCCTGGTTGAGACTCACTAGTCTAGATGTTAACCACAGTAATATGGATTTTTTGTTTTTTTAAAAGAAACAACTCTTTTGAAAAACAATCATATATCCTGCCTATCCAGAAATCAGGTGGGATTCATCAGTTGCTGCCATCATTTTAATGTCCACTTTTCCATGCTTGTGTGGGTCAGATATGTTTCCATGGAAGATTGCAAACAAATGGCACTGCTTGTATGATAATGATATTTGACTAATTAAATCACCTTTCTCTTGACAAGAGTACCTGACAGACTGAAATACCTTGAAATACCATGCGACGTTCAACAATAGATTTTTGGAAAAATTTAATTTTAACGCAGGATGAGTTGTTAAAGGTGGGAAGCTGGCAGAATTGTTAGCATGCCAGCCAAAATGCGCAGAGGTATTTCGTCAATCCTTACATTTTGAGTTCAAATTCTACTGAGTCCAATATCACCTTTCATCCTTTTGAGGTTGATAAAATAAGTACCAGTTGAGCACTCAGGTCAGTGTATCATTATCATCATTGTTTAACGTTCGTCTTCCATGCTAGCATGAGAGGGACGGTACCAAAAGAACCAGCCATCCGAAGCCTGCACCAGACTTCTGCAACTGTTTTGGCAGGATTTTTATAGCTGGATGTCCTTCCTAACACCAACCACTCAGCAGAGTGGATTTAGTGCTTTTTATGTGGCACAAGCACAGGCAAGGTTTTTACAGCTGGATGCCCTTCCAAACACCAACCACTTTACAGTGTGGATTGGGTGCTTTTAAGTGGCACCTGCTCTGTCAGGGTCACCAAGTATTGCAAGACAAAAGATAATCAACTTAAATACTGCTAGGTAAGAGTATATGGAAATGTGCATGGGGTGGATAAAGATGGAGTCTGTTGAAGTAGTTTCTCTACAATTAGATCTCCTTGTCACCAACCCTCACCTGTATGCAACTAAACATTTGTTTACAACTATCACACAATCGCAAGACAAGGATACTGCTAGGTAAGTGTATAAAAAAAATGTAACAAAAACTGTACCCAGTTGATGATTTGTTGTTGAGGAATGACAACTTCACCATTTGTAGCTATATATTTTATAGAGTGTAAGCATAAACAAATGCAAACATCTGCACAATACACATATGTATATATACATGTATGTGTGTGTGTGTATGTATATATATATATATTTATTTCTCCACATGAAAATTTTTCTACATCATCTGTGTGAATTGTTTACTTCTCATGAAATTTTTTTTTTTCCAATGTTGTCCACGTGAATTGTGTATATCCTCGTCCACTTGTATGTTGTTGTCAACACTGTAATATTCTTGTCACCATTATTATGTTGTGGTGGTATTCCGTGTCTTATTATCCTAGACTCGTCTATCATGCTATCACTTATAGCTCCACAAGACAATGACTTTGAAACGTCTACCTTGATGGTAACTCAAACTCATATATATATATCACGTAACTAACACTGACCAATTGAGGACTAACACAATGATTCTACTACTATTGACCTCCTACAACAACTGATTGTCTGACTTTGTAGTGACTGTGTCATACCACTTTGTCATGTGGGGAGGGAGAACTATTTTCACTACAACATATCCTTATAGAAAGCTCAATGAGGTAACTCTTTATATTGATAGACTCCTCACTTGAACATCTGCTGTAATTAGAAACTTAGTAACAGGCATCAAAAGATGATTCTATCAAGGAACAGAATGACCAACAGGGCAGCCCATGAGCAAGGTTCAAGCCAGTAGTGGCTTTATCAATAAATTAAGTGTATAATGAAGGATCCCTTCCATTCCATATCTGATGAGAGAAAGAGGAAAGTAATTTGACTCAACACTCCATTCAATCAAGAGGTTTCAATTTGTGTTGCTAGAAGCTTCCTGATGCTAGTTAAAAAGTATTTCCCAAGCACCCATAGATATGAGCTATTTAATTTAACTCAAGGTTAGTAACTCATGCTTTGATAATATTGCTTCCAACATTGAAGGTTTCAAGACACAAACAGCCACATGGTCTCCATCCTACACTTCAATCCATAAGTGTTGAGATCCTACTAAGTGCCCACTTGGGGCTTTTATTTGCTTTAGTCTGAAGAACACTCTCACATCATTTGATGACATCTCAAGACATTTACAGGCATGACAGCCAATGATTTTGAATGGAATATATACACAAACACATGCACTCTTTCAAGTGTAGGAACCAGGAAACCTCCACCTCCCTGTTCCACTTCATCTGGAGAATCTGGGACCATCTAAACAACTTCCCCAACATCACATGGAGCATCCTTGATAAAGTCTCTCTTTGCATACCTGGAGTTTGTGATTGCCTACTCTGACTTCACGAGAAACTACACAAACTCTTCCAGCATGTAGTATCCACCAATAGTTGCCACCAGAAATATGCTCTGTTAATGAACTTCAGGCTTTCAGCTAACCTAAATATACCACCCCAGGCCTAGCTGTGCCCTACACAATGGCTGAAAATACAATACCTGTTGCCCATAGAGATTATAGCCTACTCAGGTTGGTTACACGAACTCATTTGTAACCTGACACCATTAAATGGGATACCCTCCACATGATAACTGTTATCACTAAAATACAATACCTTACAGAATAATTATTAATTGATGCCAAAATCTTGCCTCACCTACATGTAGGAGTGGCTGTGTGGTAAGTAGCTTGCTTACGAAGCACATGGTTCCGTGTTCAGTCCCACTGTGTGGCACTTTGGGCAAGTGTCTGCTATAGCCTCGAACTGACCAAAGCCTTGAGTGGATTTGGTAGACAGAAACTGAAAGAAGCCCGTCGTATATATGTATATATATATATATGTGTGTGTGTGTATATGTTTGTGTGTCTGTGTTTGTCCCCGCAACGTCGCTTGACAACCGATGCTGGTGTGTTTACGTCCCCGTAACTTGGCGGTTTGGTGAATGACACCGATAGAATAATACTAGGCTTACAAAGAATAAAGTCTGCCCTTATTGCAGACACCATTGAACCATGGCTTGACCTCACCAGTGTTATGCCTTAGTCCAAGGTCGCAAAATTTTCTGGCATTGTTATAGATATTCTGCAAAGTTGTTTTGAAACCCTCTTTAAGCATAGTTACAAAACGAAAACAAAGTTGACATAAAGGAAATAAAAGAACAAATTACACACACACACACACAAACCCCCCCTCGGTATTACAAGCAGAGGCAAGACTCTATGGTTAAGCTTGCTTTGCAACCATTTAGCTTTGGTTTCAGTCCCCACAGTTGGCACCTTAGACAACATTCTTCGACTAAGGTTCCAGACTAACCAATGTCTTGTAAGTGAATTTGGTAAAAGAAAACTGGAACCACGTCGTGTGTGTGTGTCCTGTTGTCTCGTCCTCGCTTGATAACCGGTGTTGGCTTTACGTCACCGTATTCTAGCAGTTCAGAAAAAGAGAGCGATAAAATAAGTACCAGACTTTTAAAAAACACAAGAACTGGTGTCGCAGTCCAGTGACTGAAACAATTAAAAGATATGTCTATGGGTCAGTGGCGTTGTTGGATTTTGACCACCTACTCCCTTACATATTTCTTCGATTACAGCGGAAACGTATAAGTGGCTGCCCTGTGCGGTCGGTACACCCCACGTTTCACCAATGTTACGGATAAAATCGATCTTCGATTTAACCGAGTCGATCGATCTATATTTAAAAATTAAAAGTCAGCTTTGCAATGTTTGTGGGTGAAATCATTGCGATCAGCTTCTGCCTTTCCCCTATTGTATCTTTAGCTTCTGGCCTTATGTCACCACAAGCCTATGGTTTTGCTCTCATGTAAATTCTGCATTTTTTACTAAATAATAGTCTATATAAAGTATCTTATACAAATTCTCAACTTTCTCAGAGAACAAGACAGTCTTTATTTATATTAAATTCTGTTTAATGTCAAATTATATATAAATTACAAATCAACACACATATAAATGCTGTGCAAGAAGAAATAATAGCAATTTTTAAGGTTTAACAAATAGAGCAAATTACTGAGGGAAGTTCCTCCCATGTTCGTATTTGCGTTCTATAATGAAATCTCGCGGGAATCTCGGAAAGCTACCGAACGATCGGAATTTTATGTAGAATTATTTCAAAACAGAAGAGAAATAAATTAATAATCGTAAATATACTCTAATTAATAAAAGTTACAACTTCATTTTTATTTCCAATGCGTTTTAAAAATGCTGAACAACACCTGATAAATCGTTACGGAAAAATCTTATATGAACAAAATATAAAGTAATATAGGTCAGTATTCGGCATAAATAAGATGACTTTGTGCAAAATGACAGCATATTATATGACTCGCAGGAAACAATAAAAAATTTACGAAACAATTAAAAATAAGGGCAAAAAAATTCATTTTCTACAATATATTAGTAATAATTTCCGAAGTCTTTGACAGGGTGGCCGCGTGGCCTAATGGATAAGGCGTCTGACTTCGAATCAGAAGATTGCGAGTTCGAGTCTCGTCGTGGTCGCAGCTCTTTTTGTTCTTTTTTGCTTTGGTTATTTTATTTGTTATATTTATTTGAAAATGAAATATTCTGTTCGTAATCATTAGTCATACTATGTATGCATATATATATATCCATTTCATATATATATGAGATGTATGTATATATATATGTGTGAGTGTGTGCCTTTAAAATCTCTATATGATCTATGTCTAATAATTAGATATTCTATTATAATTCGGATATAATAATGGTATGTCAAATTTACAACTTAACTCAGAATACAGAAATGACAAGCATTGGATGAACGGTACCCGACGAATTTTTCTACAATTCATTGACAACAATTCATCTACAGCAATTTATTTACGGATACAATTTATCTACAACCAAACACACACACACACAGATAAATTGTTGGAGACGAGTTCACCAAGAAAGGAAACGATCTTTCACCATGATATTTGTAGGGTCTCATAGTTCGTTATCGTCGTCTTGCCTTTCCTCCTTTCGAGGTGTCGATAAGTTAATTACCAGGGAAATACTGAGGTCTATGTAATCGACTAATTCCCTCCCACAAGAAATTCTGGCCTTGTGCCTTTTGTAGAAAGGACTATTATTATTATTTTTTACGCCCGTTTTCCATGCTGGCATAGGTTGGGCGGTTCAAGAGGTTGTAAAGACACACCGTGCACCAATGTTTCAAATTTGGTATGGTTTCTATTTTACAGAGCGTGCTTAATGTTTTTTTTTTTTTTTCGTGACACAGGCAGGAGTTAGGTCGTTTTGCAGATTGCAGGGCGTGCAAAAGTAGATTTAAAAGCATGATAGAAGAAATCATCATCGTTTAACGTCTGTTTTTCATGCTGGCATGGGTTGGACTGAAGACTGGCAAGCCAGGAGGCTGCACCAAGCTCCAATCTGATCAGGACAGGTTTCTACAGCTGGATGCCCTTCCTAACCCCAACCAATCTGAGTGTGTAGTGGGTGCTTTTTACGTGACACGGCACTGGCATCGACCACGCTAAGATGATAGTGAAAAGAGTTAAGTGTTGGTAGAGGAATAATGGAGGAAACAGATCGAAGAAGAAGACGAACAGTAATGTCATGGATTATAATTATTAAAGAATTGATGACGAAGGTAGGTCAATTAGGCAAATTTAATTTCGGTATGATTTAACTCGGAACGTAAAGAGTTTGCACAAATACTGCAAATGTTTCATGCCAAAATATACTAAGACATCAACAAAAGTTGAGCCAAAGAGAGATTACATATGAAGGAACAGGGAGAACAGGAGAGTTGTGGTTATGCTTTATTTTATATAAAGAAATGGCAAGCATGAGAATCAAGATCAGGTCAAGGATTCCAGACCGGGTTAGAGACGGAAGCACAAAGAATGAAACGTTTAGCTCAAAGCTATTCAGAGTCAGTACGCACGTTTTAGTGACGTAGATAGCATATTTATACAATAGCGGGTTTTTCTCCATTTGAGTTATTAACTTACCTGGCAGTATGTTTTACCATGTGTCATTAGAACATGAAATTCTACTTCATCCTCGATATTTTGGCCCCAATCTACTAAACATTGTACGAAAGAAATTATTTACAGAAGTGGAAGGAACCTGTACGGGGAAATATGGATTTGTTATTGCTGTCACATCGATCGATAACATTGGTGCCGGACTGATTCAACCGAGCAGAGGTTTTGTTGTTTATCCTGTTAAATACAAAGCGATCGTCTTCAGACCATTCAAAGGTAGTTTGGTATATTCAGTATAATTTCTAATGGAAGTTTGATAATATTGTTTGTTTAAATAGAAATGCATTTAATTATATGTTTAAACAGGTTTATATGAATTAACACTGAAAGCTTCCATGTGGTATCAATTATAAATATTATGAGTATTTATTATCAATTCAGTTCACACTTACTGCTTAAAAAAACGGTTAATATAGGGCGTAACAAATATCAGAAAATCAAAAAAAAATGTGTGTAATAGGTGTAAAACAACTTCCTATGAACGAATATGAAAAAAAAAATTCGCGCACGCGAAAGGGGGGTGGGGGAGAGGCCTCGGAAAATTCACATCGGGAAGTTCCGAAAGCGTCTGAGGAGCTGACCCGGGCACCAAAACAAAAACAAAATAGTGTAATATGTGTAAAACAACTTGCTCTAAACGAATATGACAAAAAAAAATGCGCTCTCGCGAAAGAGGGGTGGGGAGAGGCCTCGGAATATTTATATCGGGAATTTCCGAAAGCGTCTGAACCGGGCACAAAAACAAAAACAAAAACAGCGTAATAGGTGTAAAACAACTTGCTCTAAACGACTATCATGAAAAAAATGCGCGCTCGTGAAAGGGGGGTGGGGGAGAGGCTTCGGAAATTTCACATCTTCAGTCCACGGCCTTTAAACTAAGAAAAAATAGTGTAATTGGTGTAAAACTACTTGTTCTAAACGAGTATCAAGAACACACACTCACACATGAATCATAAACTCCGTATTTCGCAAAAAAAAAAAATAAAGAGAAGAAATTCTGGAAATTTTTTTTTTGCGAAATACGGAGTTTATGATTCATGTGTGAGTGTGTGTTCTTGATACTCGTTTAGACAAGTAGTTTTACACCAATTACACTATTTTTTCTTAGTTTAAAGGCCGTGGACTGAAGATGTGAAATTTCCGAAGCCTCTCCCCCACCCCCCTTTCGCGAGCGCGCACTTTTTTCATGATAGTCGTTTAGAGCAAGTTGTTTTACACCTATTACGCTGTTTTTGTTTTTGTTTTTGTGCCCGGTTCAGACGCTTTCGGAAATTCCCGATATAAATATTCCGAGGCCTCTCCCCACCCCTCTTTCGCGAGAGCGCATTTTTTTTTGTCATATTCGTTTAGAGCAAGTTGTTTTACACATATTACACTATTTTGTTTTTGTTTTGGTGCCCGGGTCAGCTCCTCAGACGCTTTCGGAACTTCCCGATGTGATTTTCCGAGGCCTCTCCCCCACCCCCCTTTCGCGTGCGCGAATTTTTTTTTTCATATTCGTTCATAGGAAGTTGTTTTACACCTATTACACACATTTTTTTTTTGATTTTCTGATATTTGTTACGCCCTATATTAACCAAAAAAACTGCTTAAAAGAACGTGAAATAGCTAGAACCCATCTGCACAGCTGCTCGGCCTACGAAAAACAATAGCCACATTCACTCAAATCACACTGGACAATAATCCTAGATATACAAATCGCACATTTCCTTGAAAAAATTTGGGGGGGGGGATTACTATCCTTTTTAGATGTCAGAGATTACGAATATGCAAGAAGTTCTTTTTAATTTCACCCCCACCACCAATTTAAAATTTTGATTTTGTTTATTTTAAAGAGATTGTAGTGAATTGACAAACAAATGCAAATCGAAATTAAATACAGACGAAAACATTAGTGAAAAGAATTTGCGTTTTACTTGTGTTTGCCTTAAATAATCGTAAATAATAATTAAATGTAAATTAAATATACACCATTTTTTGAGAAACAAACTATGTGTTTAATAATTAATGTTATAAAGTTTAATAAGGGGCTCAAATTTCATCCCCTCCCCCAATTTTGAATTTTGAACTTTTCATTTATTTACATTAGACGGATTTGTGTCCTCATCTTGTTACCACAACGTTTCAGCTGATTTACTTTCCAGCTATCAATCAGGTGTCCTGGTAGAATTTTGACCCCAACCCTGGGTTCTCATTCCTAAGGTATTTTTGGCATAACTACAGATTCCCGCCCCTCCCCAATTTGGATGATCATAACTTTCAGAAAAATGGATATTTTGAGGACTCAAATGGACTTTTGAGGACCGTTCCCCACTCGGGGGTGTTTCGGAACAAGTCGTCCATATTAGTTTCTTTTTCTCCGTTTAAGCATCCGTAGATTTCTAGTCCTTTCTCTCTCTCTCACTCACTCACACACACACACACACATATGTAATTACACAAGTTCAAACGGGGAATTATTCTATTCAATGTCTCTCTCTTTGATTGGCTGTTGTTCGCGTCGTCTCGCGTAAGTTCATATATTTTGTCGTGTTTGCTCATGTATACCTGTATATATTTTTGTCAGAAAGGTTCCTAATAATATCTGTTTGACCTAGAGCGAATCTTGCTTGAAAATTTGCCCTTTAAGGGCCAATTTTCATATTAGCTCCACCAACCAAAAAGCCAGACCAACCACACAACATTAGTGCCACCAAGTACAGAGACACCATCACCATCACCAACACAAGCATCTAACCCAGAAGAAAAAAAGGGAAAAAACTAACCCCATCCCCATCAACCCATACATCACATCCCAACAACCACCAACAGAAGCAACATCAACAACAACACACAAATTGATCCCAATACCCTTCCCCTCGCTTCTTCTGATCCCTCCAACATGTCGTTGGATGAAGGCGATACAGAAGAATGGCAAATGACTACATGGGGTGGGGAGAAGAAAAAGGGGAAAGAAGAAAAGACAGGCAATCAATCAAATCAAGGAGAGTCATTGCTCCTGAAAACGCACACATTACCACCAACAATACAAACATACAAGCACCAAATGGCCTCACAATGTTGACAGCAATAAGCACAAACAATTCAGTCCTAATATAATACATTGGGTCAAAGACCAACATAACAGGAGACTATGTCAAAACAAGCAATCACCCACACACAACACCACCACCATAACACATAAAAATCCTACACATGACACAAAACATACACAACACACTGAAATCTCTCTACCCAAATGCAGTAGGGAGATTTCAAAATTACTTATCAAAAAGAAAAAAGAAATATACAAAAACCTTCTGAGAGAAGAACAACCAACTTTCGAACAGTGACTCTCTCTCTCTCATTCTTTTCTTTTTCCTTTTGTGTCTAAAGCACAACTTTCGATAGGAACATGCTTAGAATAGGTTGTATAAAAGTGCAAGGCTACCTGTTAAATGAAATCAAGTCACAGAATGTGCATATCATAGCCATCAGTAAGACCAGACATCACAAACCACGGGCTCTCCGCACATGTTCGGCGGACAATTTGACATTTATTTTTCTCCGTGTCTGCTGAGAATGGGTGGAGGTGGTACTGCAGTGCTTTTTCAGAAGATTATGGACCTCAAAAAGCAATATCCCTAGATCCAGAGGGTAGGCTGGTCATCTTGGATGTCAATGGCAGTAATGGG
The DNA here is from genome assembly GCF_006345805.1 of Octopus sinensis. Lineage (NCBI taxonomy): Eukaryota > Metazoa > Mollusca > Cephalopoda > Octopoda > Octopodidae > Octopus > Octopus sinensis. Next base: position 203,620,815 of record NC_042997.1, on the reverse strand, counting down.
TGTGCTTTTCAACTGATAACAGTTTATGCACCATCCTTAACAGGTCAGCCGAATTTCTTTTGATGTTTAGAGGTTTTTCTGAGAATGTCTTGACCTTTACTTTTAGTGGGGGATTGGAACGCTACCTTGGACATGCATCTAGACTACATGGGTAGAGATAGGAGAGGAATTAAATGACTCAAAGATCTGCTCAGACATTTCCAAATGTGCTGTGTGGACATGGAGCAACCGCATCGGATTGTCCAGATCATATTTAGAGTATTCTGTAGCATAGTGGATAGGGATAGTGTAGATTGTCCACAATTTCATATAGTCAGCTACACAGATCACAAATATGTGACTTGTACGCTTGACTTAGATAAGAATCAGGGTCCTGGTTTACTGGAAACTGAATGCATTGTTCACAGCACACCAGGTTTACAGAGACCGGATTAGCACATTAGTTAAGAGGGCATTGATGGGCACCATCGTCAACAATAGATAGTGGTATACCCTAAAAAAAGCAATAAAAGCAGAATCGGTTAGGTATAGTAAGCCTTTAGCAATAGATCGAAATAGAATAGACGGAGACCTAGTTAAGAAATTAGAGGAGAAATTAGAAGTGGCATCATGTCCAACGTGCTGGTGGCGAGGTTGGCCCTTGACCAATACTTCAACGCCTAATATAAAGGATGTGATGTCAGAGCTAGGATGCATGCTCTGAGAAATGAAGGAATTGGAGCTGCCCGACTGTTCAGGACAACTGGTGGGTCAGAATGCAAGGTGGTCCTTAGTGCCTATCTGCATGGCCTGCCACAACTCTTGGCAAGAGAGGTGAAGTTTCGTGAAAGACCTATCACAGCTGTGGATGTACAGGATGCGATGGCAGGCTGCACAGGAGACAAGTTGCCAGGCTTAGACGGTCTCCTCTATGAGCTTTATTGTCATTTGCCTGACTTGTTTGGAGGTGTCTTGGCAGTACTCTACTACAACTGGCAGCAGAACAGCTGAGTCTATCGTGAATATTGCCCCGCCACCTTCCTTTAACCAGGAAGGCAAGGCAGTTTTCATTGTACTGGTGGCTATGGTGAAAGAATGTGTATGGTGGACTCATGTGAAAGAATGTGTATGGTGGACTCATGTGAAAGGTTTAGAGACAAACACTTTCCTCTCTGGCCAATCGCTCATCAACCTTTTCAAGTACCACTTGAAAAGGAAGGTGAGAATAGAGAGGGAAGTTTTGATTTGTGAAAATTTCAATAAAAGGTGGGGTGATGTAGCAAAGATGGTACGCGTGAATGATGAAACCATTTCAAGCATGATCCTGTAAATCCAAAAGAGAGAGAGAGAGAGAGAGAGCGCTTTGCTCTTGTGTTTTTTCCCTGCCTGAGGTTACCATGGTCTTTTTCATAGGCTTTCCCCCCCCCCCCAAATAAACCTAATCTGTTTTACATTTTTACCCTGCCTTATTTTGCTGTTTATACATTCCAAATGCTTTTGATTGCATTTTTTCTTCCTTTCTTTCGAGAAGAAAAGTTCTACATTGTATTATCCCCTCTATGTTTGGCTCTGCGTGGCTAATAAAGAAAAATATCTGCCTACCTGCCTGCCTATTTTATTGAAAATTTTGAAAATGTGGTTTCTTGTATATTTGGAATTTCTGTCATTGAAAACATAGGAACCTGCTGAAAAAAGAAATCAGAAATGTCTGTTTTGTGTGTGTGCGTGTCAGGTCCACCGAAGAAACGGGGTGAAATTTGAAAAATTTAAAATTTGCGGGGAGGGGAGGTTGAGGTGGGCATTTTAAATTTGGAAAAGGTGATTTTAAACAAAATTTTGAAAAAAAGTTCAATTTAAATTGGTGGGGTGGGGGAAGGGGCAGGATGAAATTTGAAAAGGTGTTTTTTTTTGTATATTCGACATCTAAAATGTAGGAATCTGAAAAAATCGTTTTAAAAAAATGCATTTTCCCAGGAGAGGTGCAATTCTGCATTAGCCTCCAATTCTTGGAAAGCCATGAGCACATTACATTCCTGCTTTCTTTCCTAAAACAAAAATACTATTATTTTCTTTAACTGCAAACCGGCTTCTGATCCAGTAGACTTATTTTCAAAAGCATTTCTGTTCTAATTATCTCATCTGTTTGACTTTACAAACATTATATCCAGTATCACAAGGTGCCCTTTATTAAAGTAGAGATAAGATGAGAGAAATTTGGCTGCTATTTCTAGTACCTTTGAGTCCCTAGAATAATCAAGAGAAGGTAATTATTATAATCGGACAAAGTTGAGAAATTTCTCGTCAATGGAGTTTAGCTAAGAAACATTAACAGATAAAATACATAAACATAGAAACAAAATGCTCCATTCATTCACTTAACTAATGAATTAACAGTTTTGCATATGTGAATACTCATACTGTTTTATTGTATATTTTTAAAGACACAAAACAGCTGCATCCCTTAGAATTTTGTAGATCTTCAGAGATTCTCCTAAGTTTAGTAAGTGTACATAAGACCTTATGAGCCAAATGAAAACTAACCCGTGATTACTTAAAATTATTCAACTGACTTAATTACCAAATTATAAATATATTTTATAAACGATGAAGCACCATACTTAAGAATGTATGAAAACATTTGGGGAGTCCAACCTGTTTCTATGTGATCCTGTTTGTTTTGTACTAGAGATTTTGTACTTACAGATTCAACAACTTAACCAAAATGTTTATACATTAGTTTAAAAGATTGTTTAGCGTTTTTCCACAGTTGTTTTATGAATAGATTTGACTATAACAACAGACTGGTGCCCCTCGACTGTTTTCTTATAATTTTCAGAAAAATGTGTGTTTTTCTTACATGAAATTTTGCAGGAATACATTTTCATGGGTTTAGATTACAATCATGTTGATAAAATTTAGAAGAAAATTTTAGTGGGTTGAAGAATCCGATTGTTCTTTTTCTCATCCATCCTGATTTTGTTACCTTTGTTGCTACCAATATCTGTTACTTGAGCATCCTCATAAAAGCACACATAGGTTGTAGCAGATGAGAATCGTCTGTCATAGGTGTCAGAATTCCATTACTAAAGTAAACACCTAGGTTATACATTATTGTAAATTTATTCAGAATATTTTATATTTTTAAAATATATTGTAATTTTTTCAAACCATAATGAGAAAAATTTTAAATTTAATAACTCTTTTTTTTTCTTGTTTTTTCTCTCCCATCACATTTAGGAGAGGTGTTTGATGCAGTTGTAACCCAAGTAAATAAAGTTGGCTTATTTACTGATATTGGACCTTTGTCATGTTTTATCTCCCGACATTCTATTCCTGCTGATATGGAATTCGATCCTAATTCAAATCCGCACTGCTATAAAACCAAAGACGAAGATGTTGTTATCCAACAGGAAGATGAAATACGTATCAAAATTGTTGGTACAAGAGTAGATGCAAAAGATATTTTTGCTATTGGAACACTTATGGACGATTTCCTTGGTTTAGTTAGTTAAATGTAACAACCAAGACTATTTAAGAATCAGACACTACAAAACTATGCCATTTCTTCATGTGTTTTTACTACATCTTGACTGCATTATTTTGATTTCAAACACTTTGTTATGAAATCTCAAATCATATTTTATAATTCAAAAATACATTAAATAAATTATCCAGGTTACTTTTTTTAAAAATATTATTTGAAAGAAATATCAATTGCATTCATTTTAATATATTATTGTTTCTGTATTCAGTTGTTTTTAATGTATTTGTGTGTGTTTATCTCATGATAATTGTAAATGGTTGTCACTGTCATTCATTTCCACAGGGGGTAAAAGGAAAAGATCCAAAAAAACCAAATAAGCAAATGCAAGTAAAGCAGGGAGATATGTAACTCCTGAAAGCCCCTTACACAATCAAACCAGCAACGACGCCACAAAAACATACACTGCTAACAGCAATAGACACAGAAAATACAAAACTAATGAGCTACATCGCATCTCACACAAACATTTGTGAAGATGATTTTAAACTAAACAACCATCCACACACTACACCACCGACACACATAAAAATAGTACATGTCACACAAACGCAGCACCACACACTCAAAACCCTCTTTCCAAATGTGTTCGGTGGGTTCCAAAAATATTTGTCAAAAAAACTTTTTAAAAACCTCCTCCAAGATATTTTAAAAGAGGAGGAAACTACTAAAACTTTCGAAACGAGTAAGTAACCTCTCTTTAACTGTTGTGTGTGAAACACAAATTTTCGACCATGAATTATGCTTAAATTAGGTTGGCATCAGCTTGGAAGTAAGGTTATCTTCTAAATGATATCAAGTCACTGAACATTGATATAGTAGCTATCAGTGAAACCAGACTCAATAACCCGCAGGTCCTCGCGTCCATGTTTGGCGGACAATTTGACATTTATTTTTCTCTCTGCCTGCCAAACATGGGTGGTGGTGGTACCGCAGTGCTTTTTCGGAAGAGTCTAAACGTAAAAGTAAGACCAATATTTCTAGACCCGGAGGGTAGGCTGGTTGTCTTGGACGTGGATGGCAGTAATGAGTGTGCTTTCCGTCTGATGGCAGTGTATGCACCGTCCTTAACGGGTTGCGCGGATTTCTTCAGATGTCTAGAGGTTTTCCTGGGAACGTCTCGACCTTTACTGTTAGTAGGGGACTGGAACGCTAACTTGGACACGCATCTAGACTATGTGGGTATGGATAGGAATAGAAGAGGATGTAAGTGCCTCAAAGACCTGCTCAGACGTTTCCATTTGTCTGACAAGTTCCGACTTGACTATCCGAATGTGCCAATGTGGACTTGGACAAACTGCGTCGGATCGTTGAGATCGTATCTAGATAGAGTTCTATGTAGGACAGAGGATAGAGATAGTGTAGGATGTCCACAATTTAAAATAGTCAGCTACACAGATCACAAATTTGAGAGTCAATACATACAGAAGCGCCAACAGGGGACATCCCTGATGGACCGAACGTGATGTCAAACGGTTTTGATAGGTGACCGTTCACCCAAATTACCGATCCGATGCTGCTATACAAGGTAGCAAGCCAACCGTGGAAGATGGGACCAAAGCCAGCCACCCTGAGGACGGCCGCCAGGTACTGATGGTCGACCCTATCAAAGGCTTTAGATTAATCCAAATTGATCAGTGCCCCACCCATGTCAGGATCCTTAACTATCCTGTTCACAATGTAGCGCATCAGATGGAGGTTGTCATGGATGGTTCTGCTTGGTACGGCGCGTGTTTGTGCTTTGTGCCTCCGGAAGGTGGTGACACTGAGGGGTATTCCACGGGAACTGGGTTGCGGGACAAGTGTGTTGGCATATGCGGACGATGTCACCGTCATAGTGTCGAGCCAAAAGCACATCGAGATGCTAGGTGAGACACTAAAAGAATATGAAACGGTGACGGGAGCAAAATTTAACCTGGAAAAGTCGGTGGGTTTGTTACTTGGCACCTGGAGAAGCAAGCCCATACCGTCCAACAGTGACTCCGTAGTGGGACGTTGTACGGACAGACCGGTTAAACTGCTTGAGGTCTGGTTCAGTCCGGACCTCCAAATGGATAAGAACTGGGATGAGATCAAGAGTAGAGTGGTCACTCTCAGCCAAACATGGACTGAGAGAAAGCTATCTCTAAAAGGTCGGGCAGAGGTGGATAATGCGTATATCGCATCAGACATCGATTACCACCTGACCGTTGTGCCTTGTTCTGATGCCACCATCACGAAACTTGAACACATACTTTTTCACTTTCTGTGGAAGGGTAGTGTTCCGATGGGGAGGTGATCCATTTGCTGTCAACATCCCTTAAATGTAAGAACTGGGGATGCCGTGGTTAATGATGCGCAGACATGCGCTGAGACTGCGGCATCTCTGGAACTTCATTGATGACTGAACAGGTGAGGCACGCCTTCCCTCAGCTTGTCTCACTCACTGAATGCGAACATGGATTAAAAAGAGACCGAAACTGGGCGATTGGCACCACAAGTGTCGCCAAGCTCTACAGCAGCTCTGCTGTCCAGGATCAAACTTGTGCAACTTCCAAACATCCAATGCGTTCTATAGAGGATTAGTGGAGGGGAGGTCCGACAACACTCTTGGGGCAAACCTGGGTGTCGACGAGAAATTCCTAACCCGTCTTTTCAGGACGACGTTTGGGCCGGGGTGTACGGATAACTTCCAGAGATCCCTGGCTTGGCAATGCTATCGGGATGCACTACCAGTTTGAGAGAAGATCTACAGACATGGTTTGAAAACCACTGGACCGACCTGCTCGAGATGTGGTCAGAGCGATGAAACCGTTCTGCATGCACTCGTGCAGTGTCCAGATATTTCAAAGCTGTGGACTGTTGTCGTGTGTGGGATGGGCCCACTTATCAGCCGAGTCTATTGTGAATATTGTTCCGCCACCTTCCTTTAAACAAGAAGGAAAAACAGTTTTTGTAACATTGATAGCTATGGCGAAAGAATGCGTATGGTGGATATGTTTGAAAGGCTTACAAACAAACATTTTCCTCTCTGGTTAGTCTCTTGTCAACTTTTTCAAGTACCACTTGAAAAGGAGGATGAGAATAGAGAGGAAATGTTATCGAATGAAAGTTTCAATAAAAAATGGGTAACTGTGGCAAGTATGAAAGACGACACCATTTTAAGCATAAATCTATAACAAAAAGAGAAAACGAGAGAAAAGGTACCTACTCTTATGTACATTTTGAACTGCCTGAGGTGACCTTGGTCTAATTTGTAGGTTTTTCTCTCCAAGGCTATACCTAAACTGTGAACAATATCGATTCCCCTTTTTTTGGGAGGGGGGAACTTTATATATTTCTTTTTTTTGTACACCACACAGCCCAACTATCCCTATTGATCGAACTTTTTCTTTGTGTGTTCCACCCATCCCACCGCGAAAAGAAAAACTCTACATTGTATTTCGTCTACACTCTGTGTTTAGCCCTGTGTGGCCATAATAAAAAGATATCTATCTATATCTATATATAGGCATAAGCATGGCTGGGAAACTGAGAAGAGATAAAAGAAATTGATCAGCAGGTAAGGATTTGCCAGAGTGGGCTGAGTGCTTTTTATGTGGCACCAACACAGGCGAGGTCAGTTTTGGTATGGTTTTTGCAGCTGGATGTCCTTTCAAATGCCAACCACTTTACAGTGTAGACTGGATGCTTTTTAAGTTGCTTCTGCACTGGCAGGGTTACCAAGTAACTTTGCAAGGCAAGAAATCTTTGAGAGGTGAGGGGGCATTGGAGGAGGTGATCATATGTTCGATGATAAAAGGTTAGAGTGCAACAGAGAGACAGAAACATGTTTTGCTGTAGAGGAGGTACATGGCTACCTAGAGACAGAAAGTTAACAGGAAAGAGGTGTGCTGCTGTAAAGGCTACCTAGCCAGAGGTAAGAACAAGAGGAGGGAGAGGGAGTGATCAGAAATGAGGATAGAAAGGGGTTATATTGTTGCTATTATGCTAAAGTGTCGCAAGTCCAAAACATTGCTTTTTCAGAAACTGAAAAAAAATAGTTTCACCATTCCATAGCAAAACCATTGTACTACATTTTGACAATTTTTGATATCTTGGCATCTGAAGCAGCTGGAGATAGAATTGTGTGACCAAAAGAACTGGCTATTGCAAGCAAAAAATAAATATTGAAAAGAGAGAGACTTTCAAGAATCGCATGAAGCTTATTGGGGTCATAGTGTTATAAGGGATTGTAATATATTTCTAATTCATTTATCTCTTTATCAACTACTATATGTAAGACTAGAAGACTGTGTCTATTTTGAATAAAGGACAAGAGTGAGTTGACAGCTAAGGGCTAAGTATGGTCATAAATGTTATCATATGTACCCCTTTTCTTCAGAGAGGAAAGAAGACATTAGGAGCAGTCAGTTGGATATAAGTAACTGTCTATAAAAAAAAGGCTGGGTAAGGGAAGACTTTAAATCATGATGTTAATTAATATCTGAGGTGTGGGTACAGGAGGTGGTCAAACTGCATAAGGAGTACACAACCACCATATATATATATATATATATTGGGTATGTAATCAATAGATATATATATAAATATATTGGTTAGGTAACCAAATGCGGCTCAGCAGCAATTACAAGGGGATGATAATCAACCATAATCCAGTATATGATGTATAAAATATATTGATAATTGTTTTTAAATTTGGGTGATGAGGCTAATCAATTACACCAATCCCAGTACTTAATTGGTACTTTATTTTATCGACTACAGAAAAAGGGTGAAGTTGACTTCAACAAGGTTTGAACTCGGAATGTAAAGAATTGGAACAAATAACACAAAGCATTTTTCTGAAGCTTTAGCGATTCTGCCAGCCTGCCATCTTATTATATTGATAAATGATCCTTTTTACTATGAGCACAAGGCCCAAAATTTTGTGGGATGGCGGCTAGTTGATTACATCAGCACAACTGGTCAAATGGTACTTATTTCATTGATCCTAAAGAACTCAGAAAATAAAGACAGATGAAATGCTGCCAAGCACTTAGTCTGGTGTGCTAAAGATTCTCCAGCGCATCACCTTATATATTATACTGATAAATGATTAAAACATTCTAGAAAATAAGAAAGACTTATTACTTTGAGACGTTTTTCTTAATAAATGTAGGCGAAGAAAAATTTTAGTAGTTTTTAAAGAATTATAATATATAGACGCAGGCGTGGTAAGAGGATTGCTTCTCAATCACATGTTTCCAGGTTCAGTCCCACTGCGTGGCACCATGGGCAAGTGTCTTCTACTACAGCCTCAGGCTGACCAAAGCATTGGGATTGGATTTGGTAGACGAAAACTGAAAGAAGTCAATCGTATGTATATGTGTGTGTGTGTGTGAGTGCTTGTTCTCCCACCATCGCTTGACAATCGATGTTGGTATGTTTACTTCCCGTTACTTAGCGGTTCGGCAAAACTCACCGATAGAATAAGCTCTAGGCTTACAAAGAATAAGTCCTGGAGTCGATTTGTTCGACTGAAGGCAGTGCTCCAACATGGCCGAAAAATGTAAAAGAATAAAAGACAATTTACAAAAATATGGATTTTTGTAAATATTCGGGGATTCTACGCATGCAGTGTAAATAAAAACTGGGATCATTAAAATTAATTAAACTGATGTGATTACTCATTAGATAATATACTTTTTAAACAATAAAGCGCTATAGTTTAAAGTTTTGGTAGACATTCCGGAATATCAGAATGTCAATTCTATGAGACCGCTGTGTAACAGTTAAGTAGTCGACGACAGTGGGAGGAGGGGGTGTCACGTGATTTCAGGAGCAGACGACATCGTTGTAACCTGTGAAATTCTTTGAACGTCTTTGAATTCTCTGAGAAGAAAAGTTGCAGAAAAATAACACTGGTAAATATTTTATACTTCTTTTAAAATTTTTATTTCGTTTTCAATTTTAAGCAAATACTGTTTTGTTCACAATAAAAAAGAAAAGAAAAAAATAAGTATTTAATATACCATCTCTAAACAAGCACATCATAATTACAATGATTTGGACCATATTATTGAATGTTTGTGTGAAATGTTTTTTTAATTAATGAAACTACAATATATAAGAAACTAATTTGGAAAAGCGTTGTTGGAGATTTGCAGGGAAAAGAAAAAAGAAAAATAACATAAAAAAGGTAAATTAATAACAGTTAAATTATAATTATTCTGTTGTGTCTGGGGAGAGTCATTCTCTTTTGGTGCCTCATAATTTAAGACACCAGTAAAATTTCCACTTATTTCTTTTAATTTTTCTAAAATTTTCGTTGCGTCTTGCAACCTTTTCAAAAGTTTTGACTCAAAACTAGAGATAAGTGGAAAGTTTGCCGGTGAGTTTGTTAAATTATAAGGCACCAAAAGAGAATGACTCTCCCCAGACACAACAGAATACGCTTCAACACACGAACTCACATAAAGAATGTTGCAAACCAAATCCAAAAGCGAAATATAATTATTGTATTGAGCCAAAAGTTTTGCAATATTTTGGTAACTCCAAGGAAGCGAGCTGCCAGAAACATTAGCAGTATTTCGTCTGTCATTATGTTCTGGGTTCAAATTCCGCCGAAATCGACTTTGCCTTTCATCCTTTCGGGGTCGATTAAATAAGTAGCAGTTACACACTGGGGTCGAGCTAATCGACTGGCTCCTCACCACTAAAAATTTCGGGCCCCGTGCCTAGAGTAGAAAAGAATATTTTGGTAACTTATTTCCTTTTGTGGCATGTTATAACAAACGCATATCAGCCTTCAAAATAGAGGCCATCATGAGGTACCGTCTGAAGCCATCTTTCTGCAGTGTTCTTTGATCTCTCGGTGATACCAGTTTTTGTCCTTCGAGGCAAAGAACTCCTCTACTGAAGCTTCCACCTCCTCTGGATTGACGAAGCATCGCGAACGTAGGAAGTGAGCCATGGATCAAGGAAAGAACTGATAAACCATGAAACACAGTTACTGTCTGACCACACAGTTACTTTCTGACCGTGAACCCCAGTTACTTTCTGACGATATTTTTAGAATGGATATTAAAAAAAAAAAAGAAAAAAAAAGAGTGAAATAACGTAATTATGTAGCTTTAAAAACATACCGAATTAAAATTGATTTTAAAACAACCAAAAGATGTTTTTGAAAAGTTCCGTGAAGAATTTTACTTTTTTTGTTTTTATTAGCAAATATTTTTTGTTTTAATAAACATGATGTTGCTGTATTTACATCTACGTTACTTAGCAGTTCGGCAAAACTGACCGATAGAATAATCACTAGGCTTACAAAGAATAAGTCTTGGGATCGATTTGTTCGACTAAAGGCAGTGCTCCAACATGGCAGCAGCCAAATGACTGAAACAAGTAAAAGAATAGACAATTTACAAAAATATGGATTTTTGTAAATATTTGGAGATTCTACGCATGCAGTGTAAATAAAAAACTGTGATCATTAAGAATTATTAAACTGATGTGATTACTCATTAGATAATATACTTTTTAAACAATAAAGCGCTATAGTTTAAAGTTTTGGTAGACATTCCGGAATATCAGAATGTCAATTCTATGAGACGGCTGTGTAACAGTTAAGTAGCCGTCGACAGTGGGAGGAGGGGGTGTCACGTGATTTCAAGAGCAGACGACATCGTTGTAACCTGTGAAATTCTTTGAACGTCTTTGAATTCTCTGAGAAGAAAAGTTGCAGAAAAATAACACTGGTAAATATTTTATACTTCTTTTAAAATTTTTATTTCGTTTTCAATTTTAAGCAAATACTGTTTTGTTCACAATAAAAAAGAAAAGAAAAAAATAAGTATTTAATATACCATCTCTAAACAAGCACAGCATATTTACAATGATTTGGACCATATTATTGAATGTTTGTGTGAAATGTTTTTTTAATTAATGAAACTACAAATATAAGAAACTAATTTGGAAAAGCGTTGTTGGAGATTTGCAGGGAAAAGAAAAAGAAAAATAACATAAAAAAGGTAAATTAATAACAGTTAAATTATAATTATTCTGTTGTGTCTGGGGAGAGTCATTCTCTTTTGGTGCCTCATAATTTAAGACACCAGTAAAATTTCCACTTATTTCTTTTAATTTTTCTAAAATTTTCGTTGCGTCTTGCAACCTTTTCAAAAGTTTTGACTCAAAACTAGAAATAAATGGAAAGTTTGCCGGTGAGTGTGTTAAATTATGAGGCACCAAAAGAGAATGACTCTCCCCAGACACAACAGAATACGCTTCAACATACGAATTCACATAAAGAATCTTGCAAACCAAATCCAAAAGCGAAATATAATTATTGTATTGAGCCAAAAGTTTTGCAATATTTTGGTAACTTCAAGGCGGTATTTCGTCTGCCGTTACGTTCTGGGTTCAAATTCCGCCGAGGTTGACTTTGCCTTTCATCCTTTCGGGGTCGATTAAATAAGTATCAGTTGAGCACTGGGGTCGATATAATAGACTTAATCCGTCTGTCTGTCCTTGTTTGTCTCCTCTGTGTGTAGCCCTGTTAGGGCAGTAAAGAAATAAGACACGTTCACAGAATCCACATCATGCTACACAAATAGGCACACGTACGCCTGCGCATACATACACGTCTCTCCCTGTGACTCTCTCTCTCTTTAGCATTCTTCTGTCCCTATAAATATAAACTCTCAAAACTAGGATACAGACCTTGAGCAGAGAGATGAGGTCGTGAAGAGCGACGAAACGACTTTATCGAACGAAGCTGAGTGATTTATTGACCGAACGATTAATCTAACAATTGATTAGTTGATTGTGGAAATGTTTAACTAGCAGGCTAATAACAACATCGAAAATATTAAAACAGAGCCAGTGCATTTGTTTATTATTCAATAAAATTGCTTCTCACATTTTATGTTTAGGTTCAGTAAGTGGACCATTGCCCATGGCTCTTGCTGTTCATTACAGACTGGCAAAATTGATATAGTCGTTGGTTATGTTGAATTCCTGTAGCACTACAATATGTGACTAGGAAAGGACAGGAGGCTATCTACCCAGAATGAGGTGCGAGCTTCGACTGCGGAGTAACGAGCCAGCAACTGTGTAGGGATGATGCGCCAGGGAGACTGGTTAAGATGGAGATCAAGCGGTGACACTGGAGGGGGGGAGTCCCATCGGATAAAATTCCTAATTCAGGCAGTTTACAATGTCTTTCTAAACCCATTCAACTTGTTCTGCTAGGAAAATTTGGAATCACCAGCTTGTTCCTTGTGCCCAAAGATAGGAATCCTGGAGCACAGTTTCAGTTGCTGTCCCGGAAGCTCTGAGAGAGGAAGACACCATCGAATGTATAAGTAGCCATTGCAAACACCTCCGTCAAACAAAGAAATTTATCAACTTAGTCAGAGATGGCGCAGAGAGGACGTCAGCTGCTAGGAAAGCAAAAGACACGGAGCCGAAAGTCGACATTGAAAACTTGGCTATGTAAATCAATAAAACTGAATATTATATTTAATTTGACGTTCTGACATTTTGTATATTTTCACTGGCTGTACTATGGCTGAAAGGTTAGGTGAAAAAGTTTTTTTTTTTCTGATGCGTATAGAAGATATGGTGATTCCGTTTGAGGTAATCCCTGATCTAGTATAACTATGACTAGAGGTGTTCTAACAGTGACTAAGGTATATAGGTTTTCATTACTCAATGCGTCGTAGCAGTTTTTTGAAAACGGTAGAGTGTAATTTAAAGAGAACTCTGACTAATTTCTAGTTAGAAGCGATCACGTAGAACAGTCTCGTATTTATAGTGTAAGGGAGGTAATTAACAGTTGAGTAGTCTCCCTTCTTACAATATATATTTCTTTACTACCCACAAGGGGCCAAACACAGAGAGGACAAACAAGGACAGACAAAGGGATTAAGTCAATTACATCGACCCCCAGTGCGCAACTGGTACCTAATTTATCGACCCCGAAAGGATGAAAGGCAAAGTCGACCTCGGCGGAATTTGAACTCAGAACGTAACGGCAAACGAAATACGGCTACGCATTTCGCCCGGCGTGCTAACGTTTCTGTCAGCTCGCCGCCTTCTTACAATATAGAAGTGTCTGACCGAATGGAATAAAATCCTGAAGTATTAGGACATTGCAGTGCACTTTCTCTTTCAACTTGTGGCGTTTGAGACGTTTGGAGGGACTGGGCCACTGACAACGAAGTTCTTATTATCGTTGGCAGCTCGCCTCACCCAGGTGTCAGGTGATGCCCGTAAGAGTGCTTGGCATTTCCAACGCTTTACCCTCACCATCACTCGTAGTAATGCTGGGAGCGTGAGGGCTTACTCTAGTAGGTTCCGTTGAACCTCGTGGTGTGTGACCAATTGAAGCACTTGGTACTGCATTGATATTTTTTCTCTTTTCTTTGTACTATATATGTATCGTATACATACATGTTATATGAATAAAAAACAAAACGTATACTTGCGGTTAGCGCATCTCTGCCCAAACAGCAGTGAGTAGTAGGAACATGTAAATTGTTTTAGCATTTCACCCGGATTTTCCTTTAGTATTGACAAAAACTTTTGACTAAGTCCTTAATTTATTTCCATAGTTTCTGTTTTCACACTAACCAACCGAGATATTTGCTTATTTCTTACTGAAATCCACTGTTAGTTTGATTTAAAACCGTTACTGTAAAAAAAAAAAAAAAAAAAAAACCCACTTTAGATTTCCCGAAAAATTATATAACTATATAGTATTTAACTATGATATTATGTTTGATTTCGAGTTCACTTAGTCGCTGTGTTATTGTTCTTCATAAATCTTTTCTGATTTTCGTTAATAACGCAAAATAATGCTGAAGATTTCTTTTGTATATTCATCTAAATCAACGGGTACTACTTAAGAAGAGTGGTCCCGGTACGCGCACTCACGTATTCGCGCATCCGCGCTAGCTAGTCGTGACTAGTCGATCCTACAACGACTACCTAGCAAAGTAAATAAAACACAATAAATAGTTTTTTTAAACAAAGTAAATAAAACACAAAAACACAAAGTAAATAATTTTTTTAAACAAAGTAAATAAAACAAAAACACAAAATAAGGATTGACTAGTCACGATTAGCTAGTGCGGATGCGCGAGTACGCGAGTGCGCGCACCGGGACCACTCTTCTTAAGTAGTACCAATCAGCGATATAACATGTACTTAGTCTGGTTCAGATTAACATATCCACTGAAACATTTATGTTGTAATATAAAGATTATTAGTCCAGCATAAACATAACACGGGATGAGGAAGATTTGATTACAATTTAAGGGAAACATTCTTTTATAGCCAGATATTTGGATCTTTACAAAAAATTATTTTAAAAATCTGTCGGTCAAAAGGTAAAGATACAGATATTGTTTTTTATCGTTTTGGTCAGGAGAAAAGGCAGTGTCCATGACTATAAACAGGATCTCCGAGATTTATGGGAGGAGTGAGGAAGGAAGGCATCTTCAAACTGGTGACTGGTGGTCTGATTACTTACAATGGAGTGGATAGAGTTGAACACAAGGACTAGGAGTTGGTGTTAAAGGGATTTGAACTAAGAATGCAAACAGAACAGAATCGTATGAATAGTCTAAAACTTCTGTCAGTCAACAATCTTAAAATGATACTTTGTTTATCAACGTCCAGAAAAATGAAAAAAGCAAGATTGACTTTTTATCAGGATGTGAACACAGAGCACAAGAATAAATACAGTCAGGCATTTTATCTCTCACAATTCAGTCAATTTTCTGCCTTCAACTTCTACAACATAAAAAAAAAATTCTTTCTAGTCCATAACAGAGAGAAAATGATCAAGCTATCCAGTCAATTCTAGTCACTGAACTACATGTAAGGCATAATTTAATCAGTGCTGTAATTGCAAATTAACATCATCATCATCATCATCATCATCATTTAGCATCCGCTTTCCATGCTAGCATGGGTTGGACGGTTTAACTGGGGTCTGTGAAGCCGGAAGGCTTCATCAGGCCCAGTCAGATTTGGCAGTGTTTCTACGGCTGGATGCCCTTCCTAACGCCAAACTTTGAAATTTTATTTATGAGTTGATAATGTGCAAAAGCTTTGTTCAAATGTGGTAAATTGACTGCTAATACCATGGCCTAACTTGATCATGATACATTTATCAAGGACTTGGATCAAAAAGGTTTTTACAAGTATCTTGGAATGCACAAAGGGAAAGGGATTCAACATGGATCAATGAAAGACAAGATCAGGAAAGAGTATTATAAACGTATCAGAATGATCCTGAATATTGAGCTGACTTCTAGAATAGAATTGCAGCTATAAACCCCCTGGCTGTACCAGTTGTCCCATATAGCCTTAATTTCATCAATTGGAATCTGAGTGAACTCCAGAGTATGGAGTTCAGGAAACTGCTGACAGTAAACATGATGCACCACCCAAAATTGGACGTCCACAGGCTCTATCTCTCAAAAAGGGAAAGTGGTAGAGGCCTAATCCAACCTGAAACATCCTATAAAACAACCATGATAGGACTCCAAATGTACATCCAGAATAACACCAGCTGGATGGTACAGCTGGTAAGGCAACATGAACAAATTAAGAAATTACACTCAATCTCAATGGAAGCATATAAGAACTTAACCTGTCTGATTATGATGATGATAAGGAGGGCACACCACCCACTTAGGCAGCAAAAATGTGTAAAACAAAAGCCAAACAGGAAAGCTTGAAGGTAATATCGAGACTGTGGAAAGAAAAACCATTGCATGGGCAATACTCCAAATGAGCTGGGAAGCTGATGTAGATATGAAAAGAACTCATCAGTGGCTGCAGAGTGCTGGTTTAAATGCTGAAACAGAAGGATTTATCCTCGTGGCATAAGATCAGAGCCTCCTCACCTAGAACTATCAAGCTAATGCCACACACAAGAAGGTAGACACAAAGTATAGACTCTGCAATGACAAACTTGAAAGTGTTGACTACGTTGCCATTTGCTCAGTTCTTGCATCTACAGAATATAAAACCAGGCTTGATCAAGTTGGCCAATACTTGCAATAGAGAATATGCCATCACTATGATATCCCACACCCTAAGAACTGGTATGAACACCATTCAGAGCCAGTCACTGAGGGAAAGAATGTTACTATCCTATGGGATTATGGGATACATATAGACAAGTAAATAAATGCTAATAGACCAGACATCATCAAAGACCTAAGACAAAAAACATGCCTGTTAAGTGAAATGACAGTGTCTAGTAATAGAAACATCTCAGCAAAGGAACTTGAAAAATTGTTGAAATGTAATGACCTTCAAATTGAAATATCTAGGACATGGCAATTAAGAATCAAAATCATCCTTGTTGCTGTAGGTGCCCTGGGAACGATCAAGAAAGGTAGTGAGAAATTTTTTGACAAGATCCCTGGGAAACCAATAATCTATGAAACTCAAAAAAATTGTGTTGACATCAACCGCCCACGTCCTCAAAAAGATTCTTTCCATATAATATATATGTGCCTTAGGTCTCTGGTTGAGACCTAGTTGGAAGATGAAATAAAATGCAAATCAATCGGAAAATAATAATAATAATAATAATAATGGTTTCAAATTTTGCACAGACTAGTAATTACAGGAGAGGGGATAAGTCAATTACATCAACCTCATTGTTCAACTGGTATTTGAAAAAGTTTAAGTGTCTGACTTCAGTTCTTTCAATCTGGTTCATCACACAACTTCTTTTGCTTAAGTCACCAGACATATATAGATTGCCTGTGTTTTCCAGCCATGATAGCAGGATCTTTCCTGCAATTGATTGCAGGTTTTCAACATAACTTCCCAATTCATCAATGTTCAGGCACTATATGAGTGCATGCAGAGTTGTGTTGTTGCTCTGTGCACATCTTAGGCAGATCAGGTTAAAGGCACTTGTATGCTTGCTGAGCTTGAGGCAGTAATCACTGACAACACTGCCAGGCTAAGGATTTCTGATGATAATCCCTGGGCCCCATTCCAAAAGCCTTCTGGAACAGACCCACCAGTTGATTTCAGTCAATGCCCAGAGTTTCCTTGAGAATGAATGCTTAGGTGCACTACAGCTTGTGAGGAATAAAAAAAGGTAGATGAAGGGACATAATACAGCAGTAAGTAAAAAAACAACAAAAATTAGTAGTGAGTGAAAAGTATAGGTTTTGTACACAGAATAAGACAAAAAAACCCCCAAAAAACCAAAAAAAAAACTGACAAAGGAATTGCATAGGAGTCATTTAGAGGGAAAGTGCATATGCACACAGAAAGCAGTATTGGTGAATTTCAGGAAACATGGAATTTTGAATGATGCCATGTTCTGACAGTTAACAGCCAACAAGGGTAGTTTATTCCCTGCTTCAATAATTTCGGATGTGAAAAATATTTCCAAAAGTTAGGAGTGCTGTAGTGTTTTTTGGGTTTTATAAGTATGTTTGAGGGTAGTAGAGATATTGAATTCAAAAAGGTGGCTAAAATTGTTGTTGGAAAGATAGTAGATGATGATATGTGCTTCTTCTGTATCAAGAGCTAGATGTTGAAACTTTAGTGTACCAATGCCCAGAGAAGCAATATGTTCAAGATGTGGTAAGTGACTGTAGTTATACTTGTTATATACTGGTGTAATTAATCCCCACCCTCTTTTCAACAGATAGATCTTATTTTTAAAGAATAAATAGGTAAATGTAGAGTTTATGACATGAGAGAGACTAGTCAATATTTCAAGTGGAACCTATTGTCATAATTTCAATTTTTTACTGCATTTTTTTGTTTTCCCAAATCACGCATATTTTCAGGGTTTATGAGGAATCACTAATTACTTTGAAATCAACTAGACATTATAGACAATCATTTGTGTTAGAAAAGAATAACAAATCCTTTGATGTGATTCTGACCATGGATTTATCATGACTGGTAAGTGATAGAAACTGATTCGAGTTCTAACAGTTGGCCTGTCTCTCCCATCCATCTCAAATCGTAAGGTTTATAGTGTTTAGTACAATTTATCTTGAAATAGCAGTTAAATCATACTCTAAAATCTATTGTTAAATTAATAAAATAATTATATTGTGGAAAACTGGTTTTGTTTTATAACAGGAAGTATATAGAAGTCTGATCCTGAAGTCAGTGAATGTTAATTAGCAACATGTGAAAGCATGAAAAGATAGATGTCAATCAATAGAAAGGACTCCAAAGTGAATACTGCTTTGTGAATTAAGGCCTAGAACAGTTATGATGCAGCAGAAATTTAGTAATTAGTGGTTTTAATAAATGATTAAATTTAGAACATATTTGTTGGACTAAATTATTTTTTGTAAGATTACCAACTGAATGTGTTTAGAAAATCAGAACTGTGTGTAAAATTCAAAGTTTTTTTTTCAAGCTATACATATAATATGAAGAGAAAATGTTGCAGAGATAAGAAAAAAAAGGTAATCAATATATGTGACTGGTAACCTGTGGAACAGAGATACAACAAATCAATATCTTGTTCAACTGCAATGTGTCATATTAAGAGTAACTGAAACAAATGTAGACAATGATTGATACTGCTGCTCCTTTTTCTGGCAGACAAGATAGATAGATAGATAGACAGACAGCTAGAGAGAGAGAGAGAGAGAGAGAGAGAGAGAGAGAGAGAGAGAGAGAGAGAGAGAGAGAGAGCAGCTTTGAGTTTTATTTATATAACCAGTGCATGCTGTCATTAGTCTGATAAACTGGTGAAAATGGTGAATGACTGAAACCTTGTTTGGCTGCACAATAGCAGCTACATTAGCTTCCTTCTAGATTTCTGGGAAACTGATCACTAACCATCAAAATAAAACAAAAAATAGTGAAAACTGAATGACTGCACAAATATAATCCAGTGAGTGAATGTTACAGGTGATGAGTTGGCGAATGGACTGACGGAATCAACTGCCATGTGCATGCAGAAGAAGCAAATGGAGTCTACATGACATGTGTGAAAATGCAAGTGGATCTGCTTGTGTGTAAGGTACAAGTGAGTCTGCATAATGTGTGTAATAATAATAATAATAATAAGATGAAAGTGACTGCATGATATGCATGAAAAATGAAATATCTGCAGAAATTGAAAGAGCAAAGGTATTAGTGTTTTAGTGGACATTCTCAACTACTACATGTTCTCTACCAAAAAACAGAACCGGTTTATGAAGTAAAAAATATTTTTTTATAGAGCTCTCTACAGTAAACTTTTCAGTGAGAATTCATCAAGCTTTAGGATTGTTTTGGGTTGCCTGCTCATTGCTGCATCAGAGTTGGTACTTCATGGATGGTCTACTGTCTTCACTAGTGAACATCTATGGAAACAAAAATAGCCTGTGTTGTATTTATAGATATCTATTCCTCCTTACAGAGTAAATAACCTTGTATGCTAAAACATGGTTAATTCCATGGTTAATTTAGCATGTTTGTTGTTAGGCCCATGATCATGTTAAACTTTAACATTCCCAGCATCAGATTGAAATCTTCCAAGCTGATGTAGATATGTCAGAAAGAGATGTAAGAAAGTTAAAACTTTGTCACACACAACATTGCATAGTGTTTGATCAATTTCCATTTATAGCCTACTTCTGTGAACAAATTGTGTTAACAAATACTTAGTACACCTTTTATAGCCATTGCCTTTGGTATATAGAGTACATTCTCTTTCTTTAGTATACAGTGTACAGTCACATGTTATGATAAATAGAGTACAGCTACATCCTTTGCTTTATAAAGTGGGGTCACTTTTTTGGTATATACAATACGTTCACATAATTTGGTATGTAGAATATTGTGCCTTTATATGTTTTTTAAAGTACAAGGAATTTCTATTGCATCCAGAGCATAGTCACATCTGTCTTTGGTAAGATAGAGTACAATCACTTCTGTTGGTATATATTTTTAATTCATATTCTTTGATATATGAAATACAGCCACAACCTTTGGTGTATAAATGCACTACTTTTCATTTGTTAACCTCTCACAGTCACACAATCAACTGCCATGTCCATGTATTTGTTTTGACCAATCATTAAAGTTTGGTATAAAGTGGAGGTTCTCAAACTTTTTGGGCCTTTGCCCGCTTCATGGCCACATAATACCCTCAACACCCCACCCCTATTTTATATTTTGTTAATTTATTAATTATGAGTCATTTGATATTTAATATAATATATAATTTGTATACAATACTATAATAATGTTATAATAAATTCATAGTGTCCTCCAATTCACTGCCTTCCTCCCAATGCCTCTTTTTTCTCTACAGCACCCCCACTGCCCCCTTAGGCACCAGCGCCCACTTTGAGAACCTATAGCATAAAGCCAGTGGCAATGATGATAACAACTGTTCCAATGATGACCATCCTCTCTTTATTTCAGACTATTATCATCCAGAACTATTTTATCTCATATATCCCACAATCCTCTTTTTAGATGATGATGGAATGGTGGTAGTAATGGTGGCGGTAGTAATGATGATCATGGTGATGGTGATAATATTAATGATGATGACAATAACAACAACAACGACGATGATGATGATGATGGTGTGGATGGTGGTAAGGTTGTATTGGCGGTGATGATAGCGGTAGTGGTGGTGGTGGTAGCAGTGTGATATTGCTTGATTTGTTTTTGTTACTATTTGTGGTGTTGGTGGTGGTAGTGATGTTCTTGGTGGTATGGTTGTTAACATAAGCGTTGGCATTCATATTACTGGTGGTGTTGGTGTGGTTGTTGCTGCTGGTAGTAGTGGTGATAGTAGTATTACTAGTGATAGTGGTGTTGGTGTTGGCGGTGCTGTTGTTATTATCAGAGCTACTACTACAGGTGATTGTGGTATTGGTGATATTACTGTGCCTGTTTAATCGTTTACGTATCTGCATATATAAACAAGGGCCTGGGAACAGGGGGTGCAAAGGTGCACCTGCACTCCCTAGAATTCTCAGGGGGTGCAAGATCCAAATTTGCACCCCCTGCATAATCTTACCAGTTTCAGAAAAAAGTGTCTAAAATTTATCGGTATAAAATGCTCAAGTTGGATCTCATCTCAAAACAAAGAAAAAAAAATAAAAGTGATGAAGCTGGCATAAAATTCCCTAGGGAGTTTATGACCACTAACTTCTGAAGGAAAGTAGTATCAAAATACAAAAAAAAAATAAGTGACAATAACACCAGTAGCAGCAACAATAACAACCAGCATGTATGGTTAATTTTGAATATATAGCATTACTTGAATTATTGAAGACAGCTGCCACCCAGTTAAAATGTGTAACTCTCTCTTTCTGTCTGTCAAATACTTCTCTCCATCTTTCAGTACCACTCCCAAGTTCTTTGCAATTGGTGTTGCTAAAGACTTAAAACATGGTTGAATGGATTCGACCGTTTGACCCCAGTCTAAAAATAAAACCCTTTCAGTCAAAACGATTTTCTCATATAGATTGTTAGGTCCAAAATGCGCATGAAAAAATTGTTTGAAAGTAAAAACTTTGAAAGGAAACATTTAACTATAAATAATTGCAAACCGAAATTACGAAATCAATTTGTAAAGCTACACATCCGCTTCTATTCTTACTCAGTGGTATCCCACACAGCTTTCAACATTTGGTGGACATTGTCTCCGTTTTCTAATCTTTCCTATCCTCTTCTTTGTTAAACATTCCCTATCTATTTCTATCGTTTTTTCTCTCTACACATCTTCTTTTCTCTATTTACTGCCTTTCATTTCTTCTTATCTCCATAACCACCACCTATCTATCTTTATTGCCTTCTTTCTCTACACTTCCTCTTTCTTTCTACCTGCGCTCCCAGGTCAATGGGTCTTCCCCCCCGTCCACCTTTTTGGTGCAAAACGACCATTCAATATCCCTTACCATTATCTGCTTGACCACTACCTGGTTAAATGCCTTTTTTCAGCTCCAGCCTAGCATTCACTTCAGCCTTGATTCCCCTTTTCATTTTTCATTTAATCCTTACCTTCCTTTTGACTTTATTCCCCTCTCTCTGCTCTTTTTATCCTTCTCTTGAGTTCCTTAGGAAATAGTTTACTTTTAGCGTTACTACTAACAAATCGTATCTTAAAGACGTAGTTTAGGCAGAATGCCTTATATATTGACGACTTTCATTTTTTTATCTTGCCTTAATTCTGTGGTATTATCAATCAAAAGTCTTCCTGCGTATATATAAAATAGTATCTGCGTCATATTTGTTTCCAATACTGTCTTGCTTTTTCGTTTTATATAGAAAACACTGATTTAATTAGTTTGATAAGTGCCTCTGCACGAAACTCTCGAACCTTCAGTCACTATGTAACTTTCGCCGATCAATAAATCTATACTTATTTGAGTCTGACTCAACATGAGTTCTATTTTTCATGTTTGAACCACTACGCCTCTGATGAGAACCCAATAAGGTTCGAAAATCGATTAAGGTTGTTCATCTTTTTTTCAATCTACGGAGAAATGGCTAAATTGGTACTACTTAAGAAGAGTGGTCCCGGTGTGCACACTCGCGCTAGCTAGTCATGACTAGTCGATCCTACAACGACTACCTAGCAAAGTAAATAGAACACAAAATAAATGATTTTTTTACACAAAGTAAATATTTTATTTTAAAACAAAGTAAATAAAACACAAAAACACAAAGTAAATAATATCTTTAAACAAAGTAAATAAAACACAAAAACACAAAGTAAGGATCGACTAGTCACGACTAGCTTAAGTAATACAGGCTAAATTTGCCCTCTTCATAAATATACGATATATATATAAATATAAATAGACTTTGTATCGATACCAGCTACCAAATGGTTTCATGACGAATTGGGGCCCCGGGTGACCTTTGTAAAGTCATTGGAGAGAATCCCAGCCGATGATCCCTACTTTAGTGATTTGACCTCATCTTATTATCTATATCCCCTACATATATAAAAAAAAATACTCGGTTACGAACCAATATCATAGTGATGATGTCTTATCAGCTGTTGAAAACTTGTTTAACTAACAGGATAGCTTCTTTTCCAAGGCAATCGAAGCAATGAATCGCTGAAAGAAGTATGTAGATGATCTTTTCTGTTTGATTTTCACTTTTCAATTGCCTCAATTTTGTTCCAGTTTCAAAAATGTGTATTGTTCACATGAACTAAACCAACAGTATGTTTATCCAACATTTCACAAAACTTTATTAAAACTTCCATCGTTGAATGTTTTAACATTGTAATGTTGTCACCTTGTACAAAATGCCAGCTTTCACATCCTGTTCTCTGATTGAAGGAAAAATGATCAAACTTTAAACCTCTGTCACAGTTTTCTAAAGTTTTTCTGGAATAAGTGAATAGCATCAGATTCAACGTGAAATATTACACCAATGTATCAAATTTGAAAATTTTCGCTTAATTAAAAAATGTCTGAAGATGAAATCGAGCAGAAAAGATTCTAATATTTAAAAATGAACTTCATTTGGTCACATTCGATGAGAATATATTGGTCAGCCTGTTAATTTCTCAGTCGATCCTCATAATAATAAAAGTTATTATTATTGAACATTTGTTTGATTTAATACCCAAATCAGAACATTTTACCTTGTTTGTAAAAATTTTGAGTACTACAGAAGTGTGGACCTGAGATCTGAGAGTGCGCATGTAATAAATTTGCACGTGCGCGCGTGTTAGTTGTAAGTAGTCAATTTTAGCTTACAGGGCAAACGACAAGACGCGCGGATGTGCGCTACTTGTAAATGGAGCGGGGTTATCCATGTAATACAAAAAGAAAATTGCAGATAAATCTATATATATATAAAACTGTAGTTGTGTGAGTGTCTGTCCCCTTCGATTTAGATTCCTAACTACTCCCACATTTTGCGGTGCAGTTTAACCAAATTCGGGTATCTTATAGTCGTGATTCATATCGAGCCCGTCTGAGTATTAGCGCGCGTCTACGATGAGTCTACGATTTAAAAAATAACTTAACATCATTTTTTATTCCATTTTAATGCATAATTTTGGCGTCCATGGTCACACCTGCACCTGTTTGCTTCTCCCCCTTCTTCCCTCCCTCGTGAAGCTGTGGGGAAGGGAGTGTAAGGAAATCAACGTCGTAAAGCGTTGTCAAGGAGACCAGCGTTCTTTTAGAACAACGACTTCATGGCTTGAAGACACCAAAACAGAAATGGCTAAGAAAGCCCGAATTGGCATCTATAAGGGAAGTAACTCTCTAAAAATGCTTATATAGTTATTTCCCTTACAAACCCGAGCAACGCCGGGCGATACTGCTAGTTGAATATAAAAGTGAAAAATAATCATTGAATACTGTAAAAAACATTAAACTCCCCTAACCCTAAACGATCAATTTAAAGCGTTTGACCCGGTCATAAAAACAAAAGCTCCTAAACCCTAACCCTTAATAAAATATGGGAAAAGCTGGAGATGAATGTTTTGAAAACATTCTGAACTATCTTTCAGAATGGTTTACTTTTCAATGAAATATCATTTTGTTATTTTTCATGTTTTTATTCAATTTATCTGCAGTTTTCTTCTTGTGTTAGATGGATAACCCACCCTCCATTTACAGCAAGTAGTGCGCGTCTAGTTGTTTACCTGTGTGCTAAAATCAACTACTTACGACTAACGCGCTCGCATGCGCAAATTTGTGACATGCACACTCCCAGAACTCGGATCCACACTTCTCCAGTAGTGCCAAATTTTGGAACTGAGTTTGCACCCCCTAAGCAAATTTTGTTCCCGGGCCACTGTATATAAATGTCTTCTGGAGTTCAAACCTATCGGTTGCTAAGTATATTTATAAAAAAAGGGAGGTCACTCTAACTTTACTATTAATTAAACAAAAGTCCCATTTGAAAGGCGATGAGAATAGAAAATATTCTTTTCTGTTCTAGGTACAAGTTTCCAAATTTTTGGGGAGGGGGCCAGTCGGTTAGATCGACCCCAATACGCAACTGGTGCTTAATTTATCGACCTCTAAAGGATGAAAGACAAAGTCGACCTCAGCGGAATTTGAACTCGGAACGTAAAGAGAATAGAAAATATCAATTGAAAACAGAAATCCTTTGGGGTTTCGCGTTTCCCACCTTTTAGGATATCGTTAAGGTTTTCATGTATGTAGTTATTAATTTATTAAAAAAATTAGATCCTTCTTTCTCTGTTACTAATTAGGAACGAAATACTAGCAGGAGAGTAAAATGAATAAAAATGAAAAGGAAAGGGAAATGTGTGTTCTATTGGGATTTCATCTTGAGATGTCATTAAGGTTTTTTTGCACGTTTTTTGTTATTGCCTTTTACCAGTATTTCGTATCTAATTAATAATATACAGTTAAGTGACCTAATTTCTTTAATTAGTTAATAACTATCTATATAGAAACCTTAATGATTTCCCTATGGGGAAAACACGAAATCCCAATTGATAACATATTTCTATCTCCAATTAATATTTTCTATTCTCAAACGACACTGTTTAATTAGTTGTAAAGTTAGAGTGACCTCCCTTGTTCCAAAAATATACTTAGCAATCGCTAGTTTGGCGCCCCAGTAGACTCATACATGTGGACACGTATACACCTCAGTATGTAGACAGTGACACGTTAATATATGCATACATTTACTTGTGCACGTATTAAACCATTGAAAAGAAGATGCAATTTAAATGAACGCACTGGTACACAATGTTATACACATAAATGTTTATAAAAGTCTGTCGAAATGAACACTGTCACATGGTATACACAACTGCAACGGGAATGTATTCTCCACAGTTTAAACCCAGTAGTAAGAGCCACAATGGAGAGAGAGAGAGAGAGAGAGAGAGAGAGAGAGAGAGAGAGAGAGAGAGAGAGAAGATTTGTTTCCAATTTATATATTTTATAAATGTTACCTGAAGAGCCAAGTTATAGTTGGAGTGTAATGAGGGAATATCCACCTAAGATAATATACACACAAACATACATGATGATGGCTGTCCACTTGTGACCGAGGAAGACCATTGCTGACCTTTAGGAACATTGTGCACTCTAGGACTAACTTATATTTTGCATTTGCGGCTCTGTTGGTGGCTAATGAGCCCTGCTCTTGACAAGCATACACAACTGCAAACATTGCAAACCAAGCCTTCCCCATTCACTATGCTAGCAGTGTGCTTTCGAGCAGCATACTTAAATTCTTCATGCAGAATAGTGCTCTTTCAAAGTTGTTGACCCCCTACTTAACCGGCTTCCTCTATCTGTGGCGATGACAGGCATTGCTCTCCCAGTCAGTCTTCTGCATATCACAAGCCTTTAATGAGGACTTGACACAGTCCTTAAATCACAGTCCTTTGTTTCTGCTAGGGCCTCTTCCCACTATTAAGTTCCCCCTATAACATCTATTTAGGGATCCTGCTATCCTTCATTCTAATAAGGTGTCCAGTCCAACGTAACTGGTGCTTGTGCACCATTGCCTCAATACTTAAGACATCAGCTTTCTTCAGGACCTGTATGTCTGGAGTTTTTAAGGTTGAGTCAATATTCAGGATGTTCTCAGACATCTCTGATGAAAACGTTCAAGGACCTTTACATGACGTTTGTAAAGGATACATGTCTGACATGAATAAAGGAATGATGTCAGTATACATACACAGTACACAGCAATTTTTGTTTACCTTGTGATGGCATGCTAGGACCAGACACAAAATTCAAAAGACCAGAAGGAATCAGTTGCTCTCTGCAGCATCATCGTTTAAAGTTCATTTTCCATGCTGGCATGAGTTGGACGGTTTGACTAGTGTCTGAGAAGCCAGGAGGCTGCATTAGGCTCCAGTCTCATCAGACAGTGTTTCTACAGCTGGATGCCCTTCCTAATGCCATCCACTCCGAGAGTGTAGCAGGTACTTTTTTACTTGCCACTGGCACAGAGGCCAGAGGGGGCTGGCAATAGCCATGATCAGATGGTGCTTTTTACATTCCACGGGCACAGAAACCAGTCAAGGCAGTGCTGGCATCGACCATATTCGGTTGGTGCTTTATACGTGCCACCGGCATGGGGATCACAACTACAATTTCCATTTGATTGTGATTTAATTTGATTTGGATGTACCTGACTCATTAGGTCTCCTCAAGCATGACATGTCACCCTATGATCTAGAGAGCAAGAACGGCTGAGTGTGCTGCCCAGGTAGACAAACTTGTCTACCACTTTCAGTAGTGTTCCTTCAACCAAGATAGTTAGTTCTACATATAGATTTCCTGGTGCAGGCTGGAACATTACAAAAGTCTTGTCCAGGCTAATGCTGAGTCCAAATGCCTTGCAAGATGTAGAAATACAATTCATAAGTATTTGCATATCATCCACTGTATGAGTGACTAAGTCACAGTCATCTGCATAAAGGAGGTCATGACTAAGAGACTAGAAAACTTCTGAATTGGCAGCAGATTAAAGAGGCGGTCAGAAGATTGATATCTGACATATATTCCCAGAGAGCTAGTCTTAGCAAAAGCATGAGTAAAAGCAGCAGCAAAGTACAAAGAAAAGAGAGTTGAGGCAAGGATGTCACCCTGCTTGACACCATTCTCTACAGGTCCTGCCATGCCCACACCAACATTGATCTAAGCCTCCATCCTATCATGAAATTATAGATACAAAGTGATATGGACATCCAAGTTTGCCAAGTATTTTTCATATCAAGGCCCTATTCAAGATCTATATTCTGCTCATAACACTTCTCCTGCATTTGTCTTGCTGTGAAAATCATATTCATTGTCCTGCTATCAGATCGAAAGCCACATTGAAAATCAGATAGGACATAATTTACAAGACACCCATCCAGGCAGGTAAGAAGAATATTTGCCAGAACCTTGCCAGCAGCTGATAGTAGAGCAATACCTCTGTAGTTACCACACAATATTCTAACTCCTTTTTCCTTATAAAGAGGAAGAATAATTGTATCCTTTCAGTCCCTAGGCATTGCACCATCCCTCCAGACTACGCTAATAAGTTCATGAAGGGACTGTGTATGATGCAATCACCACCAAATTGCAAGACCTCAGCACAAATTCCATCCCTTACAGGTGCCTTACCAAGATTCAAGTTACTTATTACTGTCATTATCTCATCTGTTGAGGGTGTGGAATTTAAGGAGCCAATGGTAGGTCTTTGTTGCATAGTATCAATCACTGTTTCAATCACAACTGACTCATAATTCAGGAGTTCAGAGAAGTGTTCACTTCAGTGACCTGTGATTTCTGTTGATTTAGTAAATAAAGTAGAAACTCCGGGGAAAGCAAAAGAGGTGATGTAGAGCTCTGAGGCCAATAAACTTGCTTCATAGGATGGTAAAGCTTCTTGCTGTCATTTGCATCAGCAGCAGCCTGAACGTCATGAGCAAGATCCTCCCACCAAGTGTTCTGCATCTTCCTGAGAGATTGCTGCAGTAGTGATTTTACACTGTTATAGTGGGCAAGTGCTAGATTTCACTGCACAGCTGAAAGTCCTCTGTGCAGCAATACATTGTGGGCATGGTGCTTTACAACCAATAGTTGCTGAACCTTAGCATCATTTTCATCAAACCAGTCTCTGTATCTGGCAGTAGCATATCCCAGTGATTCAGCTGCATATTGAAGGAGCTGGTCTTGAAAATCTTCCCATACTGTAGAATTTTCAATGCTGGACTAGTGAGTCTCGAGCTCTTTCCTCAACACAGCATCATATGTCTTGTGGACATTCAGTCACCAAGGAATGTCAACTGGTCCTCTTCTCTCTTTCACTCTAATCATCATCCAAAACTTTGCTTGCATCAGACTGTGGTCTATCCAGCATTGTGATCCATGAAAGGACTTGACATTACAAAAGTCATAGATGTCATACTTACGGATGATGACATAATCCAGCAAGTGCCAAACTTTAGACCTTGGATGCATCCACATTGTTGTGATTACCTTTGTGCATATAATGAGTGCTTGCAATGTAAATTCCATGTTCATTGCAAAGCTCCAGCAGCATGAGACCATTGCTATTCATTTTCCCTACACCAAAAAGTCCTAGAGAGCTTCATGTTTGCCAGTCTGTTCCGACCCTGGCATTGAAATCCCCCAGTAGAATGATTTTATCAGAATTGGGGATTTTCCTAAGTATAGCTCTCTGTTGGGTATTTGTCAGGTCACTTATGAGGCTCTCATAAATGCTACTGGTAACATGGTCGTGTTGTTATCGACTAAACTGGCACCCCCACCAGTCTACTCTGATGAGGAGGGTTGCTAAGAAACTCAGCAGGATTAAGAGCAAGACCTGCTGAAAGATCGAATGAACATACATACATACATACATACACACTACACTCACATATATGCTCATGTGTGTGTATATATATATATATATATATATATATATAGACACACACACACACACACGTCATCATGATCATCATCATTTATGCTTTCCATGCTGGCATGGGTTTGATGGTTTGACAGAAGCTAGTTAGGCAGAAGACTGCACCAGGCTTCAGTGTCTGATATAGCATGTTGTTTTTTAATTGCTGGATGCCCTTATTAACAGCAACCACCCAACAGAGTGCATATATTTATATGCACTTCTTGAACTTTTTCCCTTCTCTGGACCTTTCTTCTCTCCTCTTTCTGACAAAGAGCCATACTCGAAATGTTATACACCCATTCTTTTTTTCTATTTTATACAAATGTATGCATTCCATGCATACATCCTCTTGGCTCTTGTAGATTTGCACATTATATATATATATATATATAAATATATGTATATATAGTGACAGAAAGGGAGGAATTTCGATTATCTCCATGTGGTGAGTTGTAATATATATAAAGGAAATTAAAGAAGGAAAATGCACACACTTTATGTAGTTTTAATATATTTTATATTGTGTTTGTCAACCAGTTTCGCTTTTGCTAATCATGACATTAAAATTATTTATGTATTTTCTTAAGAAAAATCTTTTTGTCCATAAAAAAAAAACTGGTCGACAAAAACTATATAAAATATATTAAAAATATATGCATTTTCCTTCTTTAATTTCTTATATATATAACGGCAGTGCATCAGCATGACCGCAGCTCTGAGCTGAAACAAAATATATATATATATATATATATATATACATATATATTGTACTTGTCTTCTAGCATTGAGTTCTCTATTGCTTATAACTTTTTTCCCTGTTCTTAGATATCTTTATATATTCTACTAATGGATAAGGTTACTTTTGTTGGATCAATAAGTTTTAAAGCTTGATGTCATTTCCACCACTAACCACTCAATTATGTAGTAGGAGTACATAGAACCAGTTTCTTTTCAGCCAGACAAATTGAAACAAACAAAATATTACATTTATTTTGAGGCTAACCCTTCAATTTGAACTTAAGACCACATTTATCCAGTTCTTCCTCCCATAACTACTTCCAATTGAAATTCTTTCTGTTCACAGTTTCCCTTGAGTCACTAACTTGCGGCAATTTAAGTTGAACTAATATGCTAATGGATACCTACATTTATTGCGCTACTACCTTTTAATAGCAATATTTATCCCACCAATAATTTACATCTATTACATTAATATCAGAAGGTAACTACATCTATTGCATTTGTGGGTGGGGTCATTATTATGTCATTGCTAATTAGGTAAGAAACTGTATTCACAGACAAGAATGACCATACAAATAAATATTTATTTCCATCCATTTATTAAATTTTATTGTTTATACCTTACATGTGTATTAAGGTGTTGATGAACATTCCTGTGTATCTGCAGGTAATACTTGAAGATTTACAACATGGAAGATACTGAGAATGATCTTAAAAAAGAGTTGATAAATAGAGTGGTAGATGGATATCAACATTTAAACAAGGCTAATTAACTTTTGTTGACCATGTATTCTTAAAGTATAAGGACAATTAGAAACAGGTGAGAAAATATCTCGTGAAACTAAGTGACAAAGTTCTATGTGGAATGTGAGTTGATTTTGATGTGGAGTCCAAATCACCAGCTTATATAACCCCTAACAAAACATTCCAAAACTATCAAGTTGCAAACTGGTGGGAAACTTTCATATCCCTTCTTTGATGTTCACTGCTGTTAGCTGATACTTGCCAATCAATGCTGACTGACTGCTTAAAATTTCTGTGAGTGTTCTCTCCTCACAAGGGGTTGGTTGTGCCTTTTATTGCTATATGAATAGGCTGTGGCTCATAACTGGAAATCCAAGCAAAGTGGTGTAAATCTGGCCAAAGCCCTGCTATACGCTAATATCTGTAAATAATTACATTCTTATTTATTACATTAATATCTGCAGATAAGAACATTTATTGTACTAGTGTCTACAGGTAATTACATCTATTGTACTAGCATCAGGTAAATAACTATATTTATTTTAATTATCTCAAAAGCTTGGAGTGTTTCTCCTTTTAACATGATGAGGCTACACAACCTACTAGAGATAACAGCCAAATTTACTCAAATTTGTTGTTTTTTAAGAGAACAGAACACAATGGAAAATGTAACAAATGCAAAAAAAAACAAAAAAGAGGAGAGATGACCATGACTAAAACATCTCTTATCATAAGTTTGCTGAATTAGGATTAATTTGGATTAATTAGGATTAATTTGGGACAATCCAAAACAAAGAAAAGACAATTTTTTTTGTCAACTTAGACCATCAGTATTTTCTTTAAATTCATAATTTTCGTCTGCAGTAATACTTCATTGGTTATGACAATAAGGGTTCCAGTTGATCCAACCAATCGAACAGCCTGCTCATGAATTTAACATGCAAGTGGCTGAGCATTCCACAGACATGTACCCTTAATGTAGTTCTCGGGGAGATTCAGCGTGACACAGTGTGTGACAAGGCTGGCCCTTTGAAATACAGATACAACAGAAACAGGAAGAAAGAGTGAGAGAAAGTTGTGCTGAAAGAGTACAGCAGGATTCACCACCACCCCTTGCTGGAGCCTCATGGAGCTTTAAGTGTTTTTGCTCAATAAACACTCACAACACCTGGTCTGGGAATCGAAACCACGATCTTATGACCGCGAGTCCACTGCCCTAACCACTGGCCCATTGTGCCTTCGCTGTAGTAATAAACACAATATTCTGTGCATGCCTTCTTGGTTTATAGATACATCTTCCTTCCTTCTGGGAGTCTACCCCAACATATAGTTCACAGTTGGAATAAAGGTAATTTCAGTAGTGTTTCTATGCTATTTTGGTCCACAGGTCTGCAGTGCAAATTCAAATCACTCTATAATACCCATAGTTCTTAACGATCAGCAAAATGTGATGTGAGAAGTATAACAATGAAAATAGAAGTATAGAGGCTGTGTAAAGGAATTTTATGTTGTATAATGTATTCTTAGACGCACTAAATCAGTGTGGTCATGGTTGGATTAACTTTGATCATGGGTCAGCTTGATTCAGGGGTTGTCCTGGACTTAAACAACAACAACAGCAGCAACAACAACAACACAACAACAACATCATTAAATAGAATAATAAGAAATCTTTTGGTTCCATCTCCAAAACCCAATGTGCTGAAATCAATAATATGGCTCTGAAGCTGTTGGCTTCATGAATATATTAAACAACTGTCCATTCTAGCAAGCTGTCAGAATTTACTAACAGGCTCAGTAAAACAGATTTCAGAAGTTACAGACACACACTGGTGAATTCTCTTTTCACACATACATACTTACACATATAAACACAGACATCCACACACACATACACATACACACTTATTCACACACACACGCATGCATGCACGTGCACACACACATACACACACCACACACACACACACAAATATAGAAATAGATGCATAGAATCTTTATATTTCATAATTTTGTTGTTGTTGCTAATAATTTCTGATCAAGCAGACTTTTGCTGAAGACATTCCAACAATGACCATCAGACATAGTTTATCTAGAACTATATTATTCAATGTGTACTTCCATTTTTTAAGATATGGGATATGTGATAGAAGAGAGAGAGAGAGAGAGAGAGAGAGAGAGAGAGAGAGAGAGAGAGAGAGAGAGAGAGAGAGAGAGAGAGAGAGAGAGAGAGCATTGGTCTAGATGTTTGACAATATTTAGTTTATGATGATAATTCATCTTTGAGTTTAGAACCTGCCAGGTCTGCCTTTGTCTTTCATCTCTCAAGAAGATAAATAATTCAGCTTCCCCCAATAGTCTTACATGGTTCTTAAGGTCTAGACATAAGGACGTTTCATCATTTAACATCTGTTTTCCATGCTGGCATGGGTTGGACAATTTGACTGGCGCTGGTAAGTCAGAAAACTGCACAAAGGTTTGCTGTCTGTTTTAGCATGATTTCTGTTATTGGATGCCCTTCTTAATACCATATTTAAAGCTTATTGACAATGGTTAGAAGGTCAATAAAATGTTTCATTGAACTAGTTACATCTGTTGTAGAAAAATTAACTAAATTGGATAAAATATTCACTCAAATCAGATAGGATTTGAAATCAAACTTTGGACCTTGATATCAGCAAATATCAACTCCTGCAAATATTACTCAGTAAATAAATATTCAGTTGGTATTTAGTATTAGTATTCAGTTGTTTGACCAAATGAACCGCTTATTGAATTAACATAAAAGTGGCTGAGTATTTCGTAGGTTTGTCTGCACTTTTAATGTAATCCACAGGTAGAAATCAATACGATATAGTGAGTGTTAAGGTTGAACCATTGAATTACAGATACTACTCATCCAATAGCCTTCTGTACAGTTTTCATCCACTCAATTCCACTCACAAGGATTGGGTCAACCTTAGGCATTGGTAAAAGATACTTGCTCAAGGTGTCACACAATAGAACTGAGCCCAGGATCATGTGACTGTGAAGCAAACTTTTTTTAAGCATTCGATCATGTTGCATACATACGTGCATTGCATACATACAAACATACATACATACATAATACACACATGCACACATGCACACACACACATACATACATACACATACATACATACATACATACATGCATGCATGCAAAAATACCCTGTTGTTGATGTTGAAATTCCAATGAAGAAGCTTTGGATCTAGGTTAGAAACCAGCTCTTTCTCTATTGGAAAGAAATTTTGACATAAAACTGAATAATGATATGCATGCATGCATACATACATACATATATACATACATGTGTACTTTCATAATTATGTCATTGATGCCTTAATTCCTATAAAAAAGCCTTACTCTGGGCTAGAAACTTCTCCATTGGTGAGAAATTAAGGAAGTAAAATAAAATGATAGAGAAACGTACATATATGCATACATACATAGACATATACATGCACACACATGCATAAATGCAATTGTGCATACTTATATGTCTGTATACATATAGGCACAAAGGCATGCATATATATATATATATTATATATATATATATATACATACATGAACATACATAAATTCATATATATATATATATATATTATATAATGTTTAAAGAGGATGTCAAACATTGAGGCAAGGCAAATATCTCAAGTCTACAATATCATTATAGGAAGAAATTCAAAACCTTACAGCTGTTTCTGGGATATCTCTCAGTATGGGATAGTCCATCATCAGAGACAAATAGCAGAAAAAATATGGAAAATGAGAATGATAACAATAAGATGACAACATAGAGGAAGCAAAAGAATAAGGAGTTCTTTTTTCTTCTCTTTTCCATCTCTTTATTCTTTTACTCCCTTCCTTTATGTTGTCATCTTATTGATATATACCATTCTCATTTTCCATATTTTTTCCCCCTATTTGTGTCTGATGATGGAATATCCCATACTCGGGGATATCCCAGAAACAGCTGTAAGATTTTGAATTTCTTCCTATAATAATATTGTCTATGACTTGAAATATTTGCCTTGCTTTAATGTTTGACGTCTCGTTTAACTATTATATACCCGCTGCATCGGAAATCTGCAATAGCTCCATAACTACCATCTCAGCTATAGCCTTGGAGCCCCAGTAATTCATTACTGCACTTACTTAGCATACCTAATTGTTTAGATCACCTGTGAACTAAGCCCCCCATACTTTATATATATATATATTAGGTCGTCAAGTATAAAATTTGTAGAAAAGAAAAAAAGTTTGCTAATGTTTTATAAATACAAGGAATAGTTTTATTCATCAAAGTATGCACCCATATTGTCAATACACTTTTGCTATTTCAGTGGTAGCTTGTCCAGCCTGGAACTGTAAAAGCCTGGCAATCTAGAGTCACTAAAATCTTGGAAGGCCTATTTTACAGCATCGTCGGAATTAAATTTTTTGCTTATCAAATAGTTATACAAATTCTAGAAGAAGTGGCAGTCAGTGGGGGCAAGATCAGGTGAGTATGGTGGATGATGGAGAATTTCCAACTCCAACTCCAACTCCTGTAGTTTCGCCAATATCATTTTTGCAATGTGTGGTCTGGCATTGTCTTGAAATAAAATAGGAGTGGCTCTGTTGACTAATCTAGGCTGTTTTTTTTGTAAGTTTCTGCATCATTTGGTCCAGTTGGCTGCAGTATACTTCAGCCATGATTGATGAGCCAGGTTTAATGAAATCATAATGGATCACACCTACGCTAAACCACCAAGCACACACCATCAGCTTCTTTTGATGAATTTTGCTTTTTGGACTGTGTTTTGGTGGCTCGTCTTTGTCCAACCATTGTGCTGAATGTTTACGGTTGTTGTATTGGATCAATTTCTAATCACAAGTCACAATTCGATTAAAAAATGATTCATTTTTGTGATGAGAAAGTAGCATAATGCAGGACTCCATATGTTGCTGTTTCTGATTTTCATTGAGTTCATGTGGAACCCACTTATCCAACTTTTTCACTTTACCGATTTGAACTAGGTGAGTCAATATTGTTTGCTTGCTAACACCAAACAACAATGGTAATTCATGGGCACTTTGAGATGGATCTGACTTGACAGTGGCTTTCATCATTATCCACCTTTGTTTCTGGTTGACCATTTGTGAGGTGAAAGTTACCAGAACAAAATTTTGCAAACCAATTTGATATTGTCTACTGTGTAATAACATTAGAATGAAATACTCCATTAATGTTCTGAGCTATCTGTGATGCTGTATTTCCAAGAAAGAACTCATATTTCAAAACTGTATGAATTTCTGACTTATCCATCTCTAAACAAAAATAGCAAAAACCAATTTATAAATACTTTATAAAGTGCAAAATGAGTTAGAATAAAGAAATAGGTGTGTTAGCTTTCTAACAAAAAATTAAGATTGTCAAAATATAATAATGGCACAAAATGAGCGGCTGTCAAAGTTTACCATATACTTTACTACAAATTTCATACTTGACCACCTAATATATATATATATATATATATATATATATATATATATACACACATACATACATACATAAATTCATATATATATATATATATATATATATATATATACACATGCATACACATATATGTATATGTAGACATGCATATAGATATACATATATGTATAACACATACAGACATACATATGCATACATACATACATACGCACATACATACACAGGCATACATGTACATGCACACACATCATCATCATTGTTTAACGTCCGTTTTCCATGCTAGCATGGGTTGGATGGTAACACATAGATATATAAATACATACATAATTTTTGAATTGTTTTTTGGAACATGGCCACAAATCTTGCCTAAACTAGCCTCCATATTTGACTGGTACTTTATTTTATTGACTCCTGAATGATGAAAGGCAAAGCTGACCTCGGGAAGATTAGAACTCCGAATGTAATGGTTTATAACTATTTTGTCTGCTGGTTTCCACATTAAACAATCTAGTATCTTAATTAGATTTTACAATATAATTAATTTTGTAAAATTGAATGGTTTTACAATTAAATGGAATTTGTAATGCCATTAAATTTTATTTTGTTTCTATTTAATAAATGCATGTAAAAATGTTTTAGATTTTGCTTTTGGGAGGAAAATAAAGTCTTTGTCAGCCAATCATCAGCTATTTATTTAAAGCTATATCTGGCTATGGTTGGTATGTCCACACTTAGAGTTTGCATTTCCAGTCTGGAGCCCACTTCTTGTCTAGAATATCGATCTGCTTGGAGCTGTCTAGAGATGTGCAACCAAATGAATATCCTCTATCAGTCACTTACTACATCTTGAACATTGACTCTCTGGGTATTGACACACTTAGGTTTTGACAAGTAGCAGCTGATTTGGCAGAAACCATCAGATTATCCACCATCTTTCCAACAACTTTGTCCACATTTTTTAATTCACTATCTCTACCACTCTTGGACATATTTATATATAAAAAAGAAGAAAAGCAGTGCAGTCCCATGACTTTTGGAAACATTTTTTCAAGCTCAGAATTGTTGATGCATAGAATAAATTACCCATGTTGGTTGATAGCTGTTTGAATGTTGCATTCTTCAAAAATCCCTTACTTCTTGAATTTCATCCAAACTACTTCTGATGTGTGTACATATTCTTTCCTCTTTATGACTCTTTTAATGTTCACTTTCTTTTCTTTTTGTGTTTTATTCTGTGCACTTCTAGCTTACATTGCTGTTTTTCTTCACTCGACTTATATGTCTGATTTCTGTTCCCTCATTCAACCTTTCTTGATGAGTTGTAGTGCACCTGAGTACTGTATACAATAAAATCATGACCTAGAGAAGAAATTTCAGGTGTGGAAGCAAGGCCTGGAATCTAAAGGCCTTAGAGTTCATTTAGCAGAAACCAAAGTCCTAGTAAATAGGAAAACAGACAAATCATAAATCCCTTCTGCAAGATGGCCCTGCTCAGATTGAAAGAAGGGTTTTGATAGAAACTCCATACAATGTACCCAGTGGAAGCTTTGGATACACAAGAGGTGTAGTGGTATCACAGGAAGGTTAATGGAGAAAATAGTTTTGCATGTGGCAAATGTGCGGGTACAATAATTACTAAAAATGTGCAGACAATAAACTTCTTTAAATGTTCAAGGGGATCATTAGAAACAGTAGATAGCTTCTGTTTCCTAGGTGATCAAGTTAGCAGTGGAGGAGGAAGTTCTTAGAGTATAGTTGCTAGAATAAGAATGAGCAGGGCAAAGTTCAGAGAGTTTCTACCTTTGTTGGTAACTGTAGTGACGTCATGTTCCAGTGTGCGCACACGCAATGTCATTCTTCAGTGTGCGTGTGCGGAGCGTCCTTCTTCAGTGTGCGTGTGCGGGGTTGGAACCTTCTGGAACCTTCTGGAAAGGCATAAGGAAGTTCCCTCATGCACATGCGCTAGAGACTGAAGAAGAAATTCTATCGCGTTCCTTAATAGCGTTGGGGACTTGAGACACGGCGATAGAAGAGAAAGGACGTATTTTCAAACGTGTGATCAGCCTATTCTCCTGTCCCAGACGCTTAGGATTTAACCTGTTCTATTAATGCTGAATTGTTGAAAGAAGCTTACAAACGTTGGAATTCAGCCTTGCTGTGTTGAACTAGGTGGATACCAGTATACCATCGTGTTTCATTGTCGAAACAGAGAATAAAGAATTGTATATATTTTTTAACTTGCGTTTCGTTCCTGACTGGTGGTTTCTAGAAACAAAAAGAAAGGAAATTGTGTTGCACCCAAGTTGCACCCCAAAAGTGTAAAGAAGCAACCAGGGCCTCTCCCTCAGAGTGAAAGGAAGACTGTGTACATACAGCTATGCTATATAGCAGTGAAACATGTGCTATGGCTACAGAGGACTTGTGAATGTTTGAAAGAAATGAAACTAGCATGCTCCACTGGGTGGGTAATGTCAGTGTGTATGCACAACAGAGTTTAAATGATTTAAGAGGAAAATTGTAAAAGAGGTATCAGATGTTGTGTGCAAGAAAGAAGACTGTGCTGGTTTGGTCATGTGATGTGTATGGATGATGTCAGCTGCGTAAAGAAGTGCTGAGCTCTAATTGTGGGGGGAATCTGTGGAAGGGGTAGACTCAGGAAGATGTGGAATGAAGTGGTGAGAAAAGATCTTTAGATGCTGGGCCTCACTGAGGAAATGACAAGGGAGTGGGAGTTGTGGCAATTTGCTGCACTTGAAAAGACGTGTCAAGCTAAGTAAAATCACGATCCTCCATACATATAGTCATGTTCTTTAGAGGTGTCAGTGCCATAAATGCACCTGTGCTGGTGGTATATAAAAAGCAGCTAGCATACTCTGTAAAGTGGTTGGCATTAGGAAGAGCATCCAGCTGTAGAAACCATACCAAAACAGATAATTGGAGTCTGGACAGCTTCCCGGCTGACCAGCGCCTGTCAAACCTTCCAACTCATGCCAGCATGGAAGGTGGACGTTAAATGATGATGTTGATGATGATTTTATTTTTTAAAAATAAATATAACTATTCTTAGAATATTGATGTGGAATATATACACTTTTATTTGAATTTAAAACTAGTATGATTTTATGTTTAGGTCATTTAGTTGTCAACAAATCGGTGTACAACAATTGTAAATGTTGAAGGGTTACTGGTAGATTTCTTAAAGAGCCAACACTGTAATCTGGTATTGATTTTGCTCTTGTTTGAAGTGATTTCACTCAATTTATTGTGCTCATGCTTTGGGAAAGGCAACATCTTGCAAAATCTCACTGAAAAATAAAAGACATTATTCTAATCTAGTAGATTTAGTAGTTAGGATTCTGGCTTTCACCCAGGTGGTCTGGATTTGATTCCCAGCATAGGAACATGTGACTTTAGGTTCAGGTGAGGTTGTGGGGATTAAGAAAACTGTTGTGAGTGCGTGTGTGTGTGTGTGTGTGTGTGTGTGTGTGTGTGTATGTGTGTGTGCACGTGTGCATGTGTGTGAGCATGCATGCATACATTTCTGTGTGTATATCTTTATCATGATATCATGTGATGGTAGACTAGCATCACCATCATATAAGACATGTTTTTTTGTTTTCAGTCTTTCATGAAAATCATATCTTGCCATGTGGAAAGGTTATCTTTATTAGAAACAGTGAGTATTAGAGACAAGAAGCGTATCTGGCCCATGAAAGTCTGCCTCAATATATTCTATTTGATACATGTGAGTGTGGAAAAGTTGACATTGATGATGATGATGATGGTGATGATGATATTCCACTGTAAAAGAACCCAATAACTGTTGTTAATGTTGATCTTAGGAGTACATCTAGAACTATATTATTTGATCCACCCATACCAGCATGGAAGGTGGATGTTAATTGATGATGATGCCCTTTTTATTGAAGAAGATACAGTGTCATTTGAGTGAGATCTTGTTACTATTTCTAACAGATCAAGTGACTATGCAGAGGTGCCTTTGCTGGCTAAACCCAATAATTGCTTATGAAGCAAGAGACAGTTTTTTGTTTCTTTTTTTTAATTTTTTTTACCTTCTTTCTATAAATATTTTTGTGTATTTGAATAATTGCCTGCCACATAAGAACATTTGACCAAAATGGTCTTGCTAAATGATTTAATGATGCCAGTAAGTTATGAAAGCATACATCAACACAATCAAATATTATTGCTTGATTTCGAAGAAAATATATCTCAGAATCTAATTCATAATCTTCAAACTCAACATTCTGAAAAGACAATTATGAAAGAAAGCTATTATTTTTGTCCCCAGAACAGCTGTAGATTATTATTGAATGTAATAGAAAGATTGATGGTTTATGTATATATATATATATATATATATATATATATATATATGTATGTATATATAGTGTGTGTGTGTGTGTGTGCAGGGACAACTTGAAGGTTTTACAAGTTTGTCTAAATCCATCACAATGCTGGAAATTCTTCGGTATCACTAGCAGGTATCTCAGGATCAGAAGTATTTTGTTCCTTAGCCTGTACACTTCAGCTGAGTGGAGCATTGAAGACTGAACTATTTATCACCTGGGGAAGGGTTCCACTTAAGGTCTTCTATCAATCATAACTCCCTTGATCTTATTTTAGCTATCATGCCTACCTCCTTGGTGGCTTTCTTCAGTTGTCTGGGCCACAGAACTATCTTCTGTAAGAAATAGCACACTGACCTAGCTAGAAAGCTGCAGTAGCTGACTTCAATGAGAAATAAGGCTGCATACTTTCTCTTGAGAAGTGCCTCATTGATTAAGTTCTGATATTTGCTTTACTTTACCTAGTGGGAAATATCAAATCTGTCTTCCTGGGGCACTATGACTTTGACCACAATAATTTTTTTTGTATTACTGGAGAGTAGGAACATGTCTGATCAGAGTGATGTTAATGCTGTCTCCTCTGGGAAGACTTACATCTCCCAGTGTGAGCTGAATGTAAAATAGAAAATGGGTCCCTTGCCATTACTTTTGACTTGGGAGCCTTGTTGTCTAGGAATCTGATACCCTTTGGTGGTGATGGTTTGCCTTAACCCTTTACAGATCTGTCCACTTGGTGATTTCTGCCAGGATCTTGTCATGTCTCCAATTTTATCAGTGTTCTCCCAGTGTCCCAAGGCATCCATTCAAAATGCAGTTCAGGGTGCAAAGAGTTGCACAAACTGCTTGTAGGATGGGTCTTCTTTGCCCATATCTTAAGGTTATTTGTGGTTGGTAAGAGGTCAGCAACAGCATGAAAGCAGAAGAACAACCTTCCCTGGTTCATGCCCCAGAGTTCCTTCCATGACAGTGGGTACTCAAGTACCTGGTCCCATTCTATTCATTGTGCTTGGTGGGCAAACCCCACTACCTTCATCCAGTGATCCTTCTCTGTTGAATCACAGATTCTTTGTTAAATGATGCATATATTACACACACACACAGAGTCTCTGACTGAATTTGGGTCGGTAGTATCAAATGGCAATTGTACTTGTTCTTGATATGTTTAAAATGTTTAATTCTTACATATATTCAGCTGAGGAAACCGATTTTTTTTGCATGAGGCAACACTTCTGTTCACAAATAAAAGACATGTCTGAAACAGCTGTAGTGAACCACCATCCATCTGTTGTTATTTGTTTATTGGAACCAGAAATTAGTTTGGATCTAGAGTTTGGTGCAATAGGTGCAGTGTGTGTACCCACGTGTGACCATGATAACTTGTGTATTCAGTTGGCTATTTGTGATTGTATGCATAACCAAGGTACAAATCCATACTTACTTTAGTATCTAAGTACTATTTAAGTACTTGAATCTCTTGAATCCTAGTAATTTTTTATATATTTATTTATATTTACAATGGTGCCCCAAATGATCACTGAAATCTTCTTTTCAGGTGCCCAGTACCATCTCTCCTGCCCATGTTCCCTCC
Source organism: Octopus sinensis (assembly GCF_006345805.1). NCBI lineage: Eukaryota > Metazoa > Mollusca > Cephalopoda > Octopoda > Octopodidae > Octopus > Octopus sinensis. The sequence continues at coordinate 203,577,981 of NC_042997.1, read as the reverse complement.
TACCATCTCTCCCTCCCATGTTCCCTTTCCCAGTTCTCATGGTTGGCACTGCCAATGTAGGCACATTGAAAGGTAGGTCTATCGTGATTGCTGAGATGCTTGAATGGAGGTACGTTGATGTATGTTGTATTCAAGAGGTAAGGTGGGGAGGAGTTTCAGCCCGGTTCCTCACAGGCAAGACACATAGGTATAAAATCTTCTGGGAAGGTAACAGTGATGGGGTAGGTGGTGTGGGCATACTTCTTGCAGAGAAACGGGCAGATAAAGTCATAGAGGTAGTCAGAGTGAGTGATAGAGCACTTAAGCTCAGGCTAGTCTTTCAGAATAGTATAGCATCAATTATCTCTGCCTATGCTCCTTAGAAGGACCATTTTTATGATATTCTTCTGCAGGCTACCTCTAAGATGAATGACAAGGATCTCATCTTTGTGGCTGGGGATTTCAATGGGCATGTTGGACAGAAAACTGGTATTTTCTATGGTATACATAGGGGTCATGGAATTGGTTCCTGAAATGAAAAGGGAACAAGGCTACTGGAATTCTGTGAAGCAAATAACTTATTTATCTGCAACACCAATATCAAGAAGCTGACTACCCACCTGATAACGTACAAATCAGGTGGCTATGCCAGCCAAATCGATTACATTTCACCAAGCAGTGGGATGCATGATTGCTCTTAAATACCCTCATGGGTCTATCCCCAGCATAGCCTAGTCATTAGTGACTTTAGACTCCAGGCCAGAAGGATGCCAAGAAGCAGACCAATCTGGAAAAGAAAGATGAGGATGCTTAGAGACCCTTCATATGGTCAGAGATTTAGGGACATCCTAACTGAGAAATTTGATGAGAGGGAGGAGGAGCTACAAACTTGTGACATAGAGGACAACTGAGAATTCTTATGCGACAGCTTGATGAATGCCACAGACCAAATCTGTGGCTGATGCAAAGTCCCAACCAGACCTAAGGTAACGTGGTGGTAGAATGTTGCTGTAAACAGGACCATTAGTGCAAAGAAACAAGCCTGGAAGACCTGGAAGAATGGGGGTAGCAGGGAGCTGTATCAGATAGCCAGAAGGAAAACTAGGAGAAAGGTGTATCTAGACAAGGGAGAAGCAGAAAAGAGGAAGTTTGCCTATTTTCAGTCATGTGAGGACCAAGTATTCTGGATTGCAAGACAGTATGTGAGAGAAATTTGTGATGTCATAGGAGAGAAATGATGGTGTCACGTAACCAGCACCCATGTAGGTGGCATGTAAAAAGCACCTTTCGAGTGTTGAGCCTCATGGAGACAAAGTGGTTGAGCTTCTTTTGAATGTTGGGTCTCACAGAGGCAATGACATCAGTATCTGCCATGACTGTGATTTTACTTGGCTTGATGGGTCTTTTTTCAAGCACAACATAATGCCAAAGGTCTTGGTCATTGCCTCTGTGAGACCCAACATTCAAAAGAAGCTCAACCACTTTGTCTCCATGAGGCTCAACACTCGAAAGGTGCTTTTGACCATGCCAGTGGAATGTTTTAGCACCTTTCGAGTGTTGGGCCTCATGGAAGCAAGGACTGAGACCATTTGGCATTATGCTGGGATTCAAGCATTGGGCTACGCAGAGGCAATGACCAAGTCCATTTAGCATTATGCCATGCTTGAGTAGAAAACCTATCAAACCAGATAAAACTAGTCATGGCAGATACTGGTGTCCCGCAAATGGTACTGTGCCAGTGGCACGTAAAAGCACCCATTTACATTTTTGGAATGGTTGGTGTTAGGAAGGGCATCCAGCTGTAGAAACCATGCCAAAACAGACTGGAATTTGGTGCAGCCTTCCAGTGTGCCAGCCCTTCAAACCATCAAACCCATGCCAGCATGGACAACAAACTTTAAATGATGATGATGATGATTTACATTTATATTTATATTTAAGCACTTTATGGATGCAAAACCATAGGTCACTCTATGACCAGACATACTTAACTGCATATAAATATATATATATATATATATATATATATGCACACACACACATATATGTGTGTGTGTGTGTGTGTGTGTGTTTTCATAGAAAGGTAGGGAGAAGTCAGAGGAGAGAAAGTGTCATAGTAAAGGGAGATATGAGAATACACTTCATTTGTTATATGTCTGGCCATTGGTTGTCCATTTACAGTCTGAGAGAAGCTTATCGACGGCTGTTGAATATTGAAAGAGTAAATTGAATAGCCAAGGGAAATTAATGTTGTTTTGGAATGAGAAATGAAAGCGAAATCAACGCACCAAATTAAATAGTGGGCTGTGAGTAAATGGGGAATAAAGAGATATATCAAACTTATATAATAATCAGTTCGTTATCATCATCATCATCATCATCATTGTTTAATGCCTGCTTTCCATGCTGGCATGGGTTGGACGGTTTGACTGAGGACTGGCAAGCCAGTAGACTGCACCAGGCTGCAAGCTGATCTGGCAAGGTTTCTACAGCTGGATACCCTTTCATTTCATATACATACATTAATACATACAAACATATATGTATGTATGTATGTGTGTATGTATATATATATATATATATATATTATATATATATATACATGCATAAACACACATACACATAATTACACACATGCATAAATGTAGGTATATATATATATATATATACCTACATTTATGCATTTATACATATATATATATACATGTATATATATGTATAAGCCAGGAAAAGCCCCCGGCCCATTAGGAATCACTGCTGAGATGCTTAAAACATCTGGTGGTGTGGGCTATGGCCTAGTCACCCGCATTGTAAACCAGGTAGTTCATAATGGAGTCATACCCAATGACTGGCGTAGCAGCACCATAGTCAACTGCTACAAGGGTAAAGGTGATTCTCTAGATAGAAATAACTACAAGGGTATTAAACTGTTGGATCAGGTGATGAAGGTCACAGAGAGGGTCATAGCCCATCTCATTAGAAAGAGAGTCTGCCTAGATGAGATGCAGTTTGGTTTTGTGCCGGGTTGAAGCACCACTGATGCCATATTCCTGGTTCAATAACTGCAGGAGAAATAACTAGCTAAAGATAAACCCCTCTACATAGCTTTCGTGGACTTGGAGAAAGCCTTTGACAAGGTCCCTCGATCCCTTATCTGGTGGGCGATGTGGAAACTGAAGATTGATGAATGGTTAATAAGGGCTGTACAGGTCCTATACAGAGAGGCCATCAGCAAGGTTAGGATTAGCAATGAGTATAGTGAAGAATTCCAGGTAGAAGTAGGGGTCCACCAAGGTTTAGCCTTCAGTCCCCTTTTATTCATCATAGTCCTCCAGGCAATAACAGAGGAATTCAAGACGAGTTGTCCCTGGGGCTCATAGCAGAATCACTACCGGAACTAGAATAGAAATTTTGGGTGTGGAAGCTAGGTTTAGAATCAAAAGGCCTTAGAGTCAATGTAGCAAAGACCAAAGTTCTAGGAAGTAGGAAGGCAAACACAACACACACCTTTTCAGGCAGGTGGCCCTGCTCAATTTGTAGAAAAGGTGTAGGTAGAAACTCCATATGATGTACCCAGTGTAAGCTATGGACACAAGAGGTGCAGCACCATCAAAGGAAAATTAACCGAGAAGATAGCTTTCATGTGCGGCAGATGCACAGGTGCAATAGACACCATTGATACTCAGAAAACAGATTCCATTACACTCCTGGGGGAGAAACTAGAAGTAGTTGATAGTTTCTGTTACCTAGGTGACCAAGTTAGTAGTGGGGGGTGGATGCTCAGAGAGTGTTATCACTAGAATAAGAATAGTCTGGGCAATGTTTAGGAAGCTCCTACCCCTACTGATGACAAAGGGTCTCTCACTCAGAGTGAAAGGCAGATTGTACGACACATGTGTGCAAACTGCCATGCTTCATGGTAGTGAAACATGGGCTGTGACTGCAGAGGACATGCGAAGGCTTGAAAGAAATGAAGCTAGCATGATCCGCTGGATGTGTAATGTCAGTGTGCATACACGACAGAGTGTAAGTGCCCTGAGAGAAATGCTGGACATAAGAAGCATTGGATGTGGCATGCAAGAGAAACGTCTGTGCTGGTATGGTCATGTACTACGGATGGATGAGGAGAGATGTGTGAAGAAGTGCCACTCCCAAACAGTTGAAGGAATCTGGGGTAGATCTAGACCCAGGAAGACATGGGATGAGGTGGTCAAGCATGACCTTTGAACGTTGGGTCTCACAGAGACAATGACGAAAGACCAAGACCTCTGGAGATATGCTGTGACTGTGAAAACCCAACAAATAACGGGAGTTCATGGCTGTTTCCTGCACCAGCTTCACATAGATGCCTCAGCCCATCCAAAGTGCCTTGGATCGCAGGACGGCCTGCTGTGCTTGAGCAGACCTATTGAGTCAAGTACATCAACATAAAAAAAAAAAATCAAATGGAAATTGTAGTTGTGATACCTGTGCCGGTGGCATGTTAAAAGCACCATCCATACGTGGCCGATGCCAGCGCCACCTTGACTGGCTTCCGTGCTGGTGGCGCGTAAAAAGCACCAACCGATCGTGGCCGTTACCAGCCTCACCTGGCACCTGTGCCGGCGGCATGTAAAAAGCACCCACTACACTCACAGAGTGGTTGGCATTAGGAAGGGCATCCAGCTGTAGAAACACTGCCAGATAAGACTGGAGCCTGGTGCAGCCTCCTGGCTTCCCAAACCCCAGTCAAACCGTCCAACCCATGCTAGCATGGAAAATGGACGTTAAACGAGGATGATAATGATGATATATATATTTCGTTTGTTTTTACTGTTTTGTTCTCATTGTTCTGTTCTTGTTACCACTTTCACTCTCTGCAAAAAATACCAAATTTTATTTAATTTCTTTGCAGGAAGGACTGTTTCAACAAAGTTGCGTCTTGTCCTTACCTTTGAAATGCAGAGTAGATGAAACAGGGACAACTGAAGAAGGGGAATATTCTTTATGTTGTATGTCTCATTTCTCTGTTTGTTTCGTTGTTTGAAAAAAAGTTCATTTCTTTGTTTTGTTTTTATGTTTTAGCTTCTCATTGTGTTCAACGTTTTTTTGATGTCCTGTAACCATATACGCATGTTTATATACATATATATGTAGGTATGTACATATATGTATGTATATATATATATGCATATATTTATATATTATTTATATTTTATGTATATATATATATATATATATAATATATATATATATATATATATATATATTATATATATATATATATATATATATATATATATATATCATCATCATCATCATCATCGTTTAATGTCTACTTTCCATGCTAGCATGGGTTGGACGATTTGACTGAGGTCTGGCAAACCAGATGGCTGCACCAGGCTCCAATCTTGATCTGGCAGAGTTTCTACAGCTGGATGCCCTTCCTAACGCCAACCACTCCAAGAGTGTAGTGGGTGCTTTTATGTACCACCAGCACGAGGGCCAGTCAGGTGGTACAGGCAACAGTCACATTCAAATGGTGTCTTTTACGTGCCACCTGCACAGGAGCCAACCCAGTGGCACTGGCAACAACCTTGCTCGAATGTTTTTTGCATGTGTCACTAGCACAAGTGCTAGTAAGGCGATGCTGGTAATGATCACACTCGAATGGTGCTTTTTATGTGCCACCGGCACAGAAGCCAGTTAGCTGCTCTGGAAATGATCATGCTCAGATGGTGCTCTTAGCGCTCCACTAGCACGGATGTCAGTTGTTGAATTTGATTTCTATTTCACTTGCCTCAATAGGTCTTCGCAAGCAGAATTTAGTGTCCAACGAAAGAAAGGTATGCATAAGTAGGCTGGTTACACTCCTGGCATAGGCCACGAGGTTATGGTCTCACTTGCCTTTCTGGGTCTTCTTAAGCACAGCATATTTCCAAAGATCTTGGTCACAAGTCATTGCCTCAATGAGGCCTAATGTTCCAAGGTCGTGCTTCACCACTTCATCTCAGATCTTCCTGAGTCTACCTCTTCCACAGGTTCCCTCAACCGCTAGGGTGTGGCTCTTTTTCACACAGCTATTCTCATCCAGTCTCGCCACATGTGTGTGTGTGTATGTATGTATGTATCTATCTATCTATCATATATGGATATATTACACACACACACACACACACACACACACACACACACATATAATAGGCACATTCTACATCCCTCAGCTTTCTAAGTTATCTTTCTTTCCCACCCCAAACCATTTCCATTTTCTCATTATCTTTTGCCACCTACTGTCTCCACCAATCTCTTCCTTTCTGTGTCTTCTCACTTCTGTGCTGCTCTCCAACATTAACAGCTCACTTATCTGCTATCACTCTCAATGCCCTCACATATCTACTGCATTCCCCACCCAGCGCTCCCAAGCCATTTCTAGGTTTCTCTCTCATTTGATATTGCCACCTCTATCCTTTCCACTCACCCAGTCCATCTCTCTGCATCACTTCACCTATCTTCACCACCTCTGATATCATTCAAGGGTATGTCTTGACCCACCTTCACCCTCATCTCTCTCACTATTGCTCTCCTTATCTTCCTCTCTGACTCACTCTCCTTTCCATTCCAACTGAGATATCTATGTATCTACAGCAAGTTACCTCGGTTCCTCTATAACTTTAATCTTTCAACTGGCGCAAAGCCCCCAACAGATGGGTGGGGACTTTTGCAAAGTTGAGGTATATCACATTCACATTTGAGTTGTTGAGCAACTGAATATTACTACCCCCTCCCAGCTGAGGGGTTTTTGCCTTTTATTCTGTCTTTTAGTGTCTGTGCAAGGTACTTTGTGATCTTGTTGGTGATAGTACCTCTTAAAAAGCACTGGTGCTAGTGCTATGCAAAACACACTCAGTATACTTTGTAAAGTGGTTGGCATTAGGAAAGGTATCCAGCTATAGAAACCATGCCAAACAGACAATGGAGCCCAGTATGGTTCTTGGCCTTATCAGTTCCTGTCAAACTGTCCAACTCATGCCAGCATGGAAAGTGGATGTCCAATGAAAATTTTTATATATATACATACAATGGCTGTAATCTTCTCTCTGTTCATGTTTTCTCTACAGTTGAACATCTTATCTCAATAGTCTGGAAGGGATTCCAAAAGATATGAGTATTATTCCTCTTAACCAAAAACTAAAAAAAAAAGCTCCAAAACATACTTTTGAAGAAATTTGTTAAACATGATGATTCAAGTTATCTATATGTTGTCATATTGCATTTCAAATATATAATGACTAGTTCATTGTTTCTAGTTTCGCATAATATTATGTTTCAGCTGACATTGATGTCAAAGGTCACATAAGATGCTAAAAGATTGTTGTTGTTTGTTGTAAAATTCCACCTGCCTGCATCTTGTCAGTTCATTTTCTATTGTGAACAGATTCAAGAAACAAAATGTTTGTTGATTGTAGAAGACAATGAAAATATTATATTACAGATGTATTAGAAGACAAATTTATTGGTTGTTTACAAAGACAATGACATTTTTACAAGACTGATGCAGTAAACAAGTATTAAAAAAGAAAGAAATCATTATAGTCCTGTTCAGGCAAGCAGGTTTTATAATACTTAACTCAATCACATTTATGGTATGTATGATCAAGTGATCTGTTTGTTTACATAGCAGCATGTTAGAGCTATTAGTTACTAAAATATTCTTACCAGAAACCTACACTAACATTTGGAAGTTTTTAAAAATTTATTTCAAGAGTTGCAGGCAGTCACATCAACTACAGTACTTATTTCAGTTTTATAACTCATTTTATCAATTTCTTTATTGAATGGCTAAGTCTATATAAGAAGTTGTGTACATTTAGTTTTAACATGTACTTGAAAACTTGAACATGAAATGCACTTGCTGTGGGATGCTCTCATAAAAGTTTTCTCTTTATAGAAATTGTGTGTAAAAACACAAGCTGAGTACCAAAAGATATGGAGACATGTCTGTTTGTCTGTCTGTCTGTCTGTCTGTCTATCTATCTATATCTATCTATCTATCTATCTATCTATCTATCTATCTATCCATATGTCTGTCTTTACACACACAGACACACACACATACACACAGGTAGTTAGGGTAAATTCTGGGTGTTTTCTTTTGAAGCACATCTACTTATTTCTTTATTACAATCCAATATGCAGTCTCAGTTGCTGCTGCATGTTAGTCAAAATACATATTAAAATTGAGAATTATAGAAATATTATTTACAAAGTAATTGTATAACAAAATGGGCAATTGGAAATTTTTTGGCATTATTTATTCATCATTACATGTGTTTCATTTACTAATAGGAGTTACAAGTTTGACATGTTAGATAGACATGTATGGAATTTCTTATAAGAAATTCTTCAGACAGAAATAATATGATATAATATATTATTTCTATTATAAAACTTTGTAACTCCAATTAGCAAGTGAAACAGATGTAATGGTGAATAAATAATATAAAAAAATTCCAGTTTCCTGTTTTCCTACTTTGTTTTATATATATGTATATATATATATATATATATATATATATATACACTAACTTCAGGAAACCGACAAGCCACCTGGTCACCTACCGATCGGGCCGGCATACTAGCCAAATCGACTACATCCTTGCCAGAAAAAGGGAAAGATGGCTGCTTATAAATGCCAAAACCTTCCCAGGTGAAGAATGCACCCCACAACATAGACTGGTAGTTAGTGACTTTAGGATCAGGACTAAGAGGACGACTAGAAGACGACCAACATGGAGAAGAAGGGTCTGGAAGCTTAAAGACCCTGCGAATGGACAGAGATTTAGAGACATGTTACTTGAAGCCTTTGACGAAATAGAAGGGGGTATAGCTACACATGGGGTAGAAGACAACTGGACGCTTCTGAGGGACAACTTGCTGAAAGCCACTGACCAGATCTGTGGCTGGTGCAAAGTCCCCTCAAGACCCAAAATAACGTGGTGGTGGAACAATATTGCTGACAGGGCTATTAGACAAAAGAAACAGGCTTGGAAGGACTGGAAGAACGGTGGTAGCAGGGAAGTGTATCAGACTGCCAGAAGGGAAGCTAGGAGGCAGGTGTATTTAGCCAGAGGGGAAGCAGATAAGAAAAAATTTGCCAATGTTCTGCGCCGTGAGGATGAAAGACTTGAGGTATTTCGTATAGCAAGACAGTGTGTGAGAGAGAATCGTGATGTCGTAGGAGAAAAATGTGTTCGCATGGATGACGGCTCACTTGCGCTAAATGAGGATGCAAAGAGAGAGGTTTGGAGATGCCACTATGAAAGGTTGCTGAATGAGGAAAATGAATGGGATAAAGAGAGTCTGCCGAATGTTGACCCAACAGAGGGACCAGCAATTCGAGTTGACAGTTCCTTAGTAGTTAAGGCAATTACAAGCATGAAAACAGGGAAAGCCCCAGGCCCATCAGGAATTACTGCAGAGATGCTCAAAATATCTGGTAGTGTCGGCTATAGCCTAGTCACCCGTATAGTTAACCAGGTGATACACGAAGGAGTCATACCCAATGACTGGTGTAGCAGCATAATAGTCAACTGCTACAAAGGTAAAGGTGACGCCCTAGATACAAATAACTACAGGGGTATCAAGCTGCTGGATCAGGTAATGAAGGTTACGGAGAGGGTTATAGCCCAACTAATTAGAGAGAGAGTTAGCTTAGATCAGATGCAGTTTGGGTTCGTGCCAGGGAAAAGTACCACTGATGCTATATTCCTAGTAAGACAGCTGCAGGAGAAATACCTAGCCAAAGATAAGCCCCTGTACCTGGCTTTCGTTGACATGGAGAAAGCCTTCGACAGGGTCCCCCGATCCCTTATCTGGTGGTCAATGAGGAAACTAGGGATAGATGAATGGTTAGTGAGAGCTGTGCGAGCCATGTACAGAGACGCTGCTAGTAAGGTGAGGGTTGGCAACGAGTACAGTGAAGAATTCTGGGTAGAGGTTGAGGTCCACCAAGGTTCAGTCCTCAGTCCCCTCCTATTTATCATAGTCCTCCAGGCAGTAACGGAGGAATTCAAGACAGGATGCCCCTGGGAGCTCCTCTATGCTGATGACCTTGCTCTAATTGCTGAGTCACTATCAGAACTGGAGAAGAAGTTTCAGGTGTGGAAGCAAGGATTAGAATCGAAGGGCCTTAGAATCAACCTAGCCAAAACCAAAGTCCTAATAAGTAGGAAGGTAGACCAATCACAAACGCCTTCAGGTAGATGGCCCTGCTCGATCTGTAAAAAAGGTGTAGGTAGAAACTCTATAAAGTGCACCAAGTGTAAGCTATGGACACATAAGAGGTGCAGCAATGTCAAAGGAAGGCTAACTAGGAAAATAGTTTTGGTCTGTGGCAGATGCTCAGGAGCAATAAACACTGGAAATGTGCAGAGACCAACTTCTACCACGTTCCAGGGAGACAAACTAGAAGTAGTTGATAGCTTCCGCTACCTAGGTGACCAAGTCAGTAGCGGGGGTGGGTGTGCTGAAAGTGTAACTGCTAGAGTAAGAATAGCCTGGGCAAAGTTTAGAGAGCTCTTACCCCTGCTGGTGACAAAAGGCCTCTCGCTCAGAGAAAAAGGCAGACTGTATGATGCGTGTGTACGTACAGCCATGCTACATGGTAGTGAAACATGGGCCGTGACTGCTGAGGATATGTGTAAGCTCGCAAGAAATGAAGCCAGTATGCTCCGATGGATGTGTAATGTCAGTGTTCATAATCGACAGAGTGTAAGTACCTTGAGAGAAAAGTTGGACCTAAGAAGCATCAGTTGTGGTGTGCAAGAGAGACGTTTGCGCTGGTATGGTCATGTGATGAGACTGGATGAAGATAGTTGTGTGCAAAATTGCCACACCCTAGCTGTGAGGGAAACTGTGGAAGAGGTAGACCCAGGAAAACCTGGGACGAGGTGGTGAAGCATGACCTTCGAACTTTAGGTCTCACCAAGGAAATGACTAGAGACCGAGACCTATGGAAGTATGCTGTGCGTGAGAAGACCCGGCAAGACTAGTGAGATCATAACCGTATGTAGCCAGTCGACTTATACATACCTTTCCTTCTTGGGACACAAAACTCCACTTGTGAAGACCCGTTGAGGCAAGTGAAAATCAAATCAAACCAAATCAAATCAGATATCAGAAAGCAGAACCAAAATCGAAGTCGAACAACATCAATGGAAATTGCGGCTGTGATACCAGTGCCGGTGACATGTAAAAAGCACCATTTGTTCGTGGCTGTTGCTAGCCTGGCCTGGCCCCCGTGCCGGTGGCACATAAAGAGCACCATCCGTTTGTGGCCGTTGCCAGCGCTGCCCCGACTGGCCTCCATGCCGGTGGCACGTAAAAGCACCATCCGTTCGTGTCCGTTGCCAGCCTGGCCTGCCCCCCGTGCCGGTGGCACGTAAAAGCACCATCCGTTCGTGGCTGTTTGCCAGCTCCATCTTGCACCTGTGCGGGTGGCACGTAAAAAGCACCCACTACACTCGCGGAGTGGTTGGCGTTAGGAAGGGCATCCAGCTGTAGAAACACTGCCAGATCAGACTGGAGCCTGGTGCAGCCTTCTGGCTTCCCAGATCCCGGTCGAACCATCCAACCCATGTTAGCATGGAAAATGGACGCTAAATGATGATGATGATGATACATATTTATAACAATAATTAAAGGTTTAGCAACAATTTGCTTGACCACATACCAAAGATTTCAGAAATAGCAGCCAAAAGATTGCTATTTCTTTTTTCTGCATAATATGTCTCCACATAATTATTGTTATAATTATATATAAAAAAACTTTTTGTATAAGTTTTTACTGAATATTGTTCTTTTCCATACCAAAAACTACTTGGTAAAATTTGTTAATTTTATTAAATTAATAATTTTTTACCCTATATCTGTAAAGATATATATATATATAAATTTATTATTAAGGGTACAGGATAGTACCCTTAATTATAATATAAAGGATGAGTGAGTAGATAAGTTCATGAGAGTGTGTAGGTAACTTTGTGATCATTGTCATCATTGTTGTCATTGTCATCATCATTGTCCCTTCCACCTCTGCTACCACTTCCGCTGTCACCACCACTGCCACCTCCACTGCCGTCCTTGTGGAGGTGGGTCTATATAAGATTTTGACGTTAAAACTTATGTGCAATAAATTGGTTATACTTTAACAATACACAAAATATTTTAAATATTTTATGCAATTATAAATACTTTATACAATTTATATTATTATAAATTGCATTATTATAAATTCTGTGTCACGATGGCAGAATCGTTAGCATGCTGGGCAAAGTGCTTAGTGGCATTTTGTTTGTCTTTATGTTCTGAGTTCAAATTCTACTGAGGTTGACTTTGCCTTTCATCCTTTCAGGGTCAATAAATTAAGTACCAGTCAAGCACAGTGGTCAATCCACTCCCCCAAAATGTCAGGCCTTGTGCCTATAATAGAAAGGATTATTATAATACAAATAATATTTAATTACAAAAATATAATTGGCTTTTTAAAACATCAAATGGCTATGGGAGTCCAACCGAGTTAAATAAGAATCAAAGAGATCCATCATCATCATCATTTAATGTCTGTTTTCCATGCTGGCATGAGTTGGACGGTTTGACTTAGAACTGGAGAGCCAGCGGGTGCACCAGGCTCCAATCTACAGCTGGATGCCCTTCTTAACGCCAACCACTTGAAGAGTGTAGTGGGTGCTTTTTATGTGCCACTGGCACAGGAGCCAGTCAGATGAGCCTGGATTGATCATGTTCAGATAGTGCTTTTTACATACCACTGGCACAGGGGCCAATTAGTGGGTACTGGCATCGGCCACGATCAGTTGGTGCTTTTTACATGCCACTGGCACAAGAGCCAATCAGTGGGTACTGGCATTGGCCATGTTCGGATGGTGCTGTTTACGTACCACTGGCATGGGAACCAGTCAGTGGGTACTGGCGACAGCTATGATATTAGTTTTACTTGACTCAACAGATCTTCTCAAGTATATTATATTGCTTGATGCATCAGGGGTGCTCTTAACTGGGCAAGACATGCGTGGCTGCGATCTCACTTTAGCTGCAAGGTCTTCTCAATCACAGTATATCTCCAAGGTCTTGGTCTCCTGTCATTGTTTCTGTGAGGCCCAATGTTTGAAGGTCATACTTCACCAGCTCATCCCATATCTTCCTGGGTCTATCTCTTCCACAGGTTCCTTCCACAGTTAGGGAGTGGCACTTCCTCATGCAGCTGTCCTCATCCATACATAACACACGACCATACCAACGAAGTTGTCTCTCTTGCACACCACATTTGATGCTTCTTATGCCCAACTTTTCTCTCAGGTTGCTTACACTCTGTCGTGTATGCACACTGATATTACACATCCAGAGGATCATACTAGCTTCATTTCTTTCAAGCCTATGCAAACCCTCAGTATTTATGGCCCATGTTTCACTGCACATGTAAAAAATGGTTGAGAACCACTGGGCTAAAGTAAGAGAAAAGGGTTCAGAATGAAACAGGGTTCTTGAAGTAGGGGAGCAACACAATTACTCTCATTATAGAAAAGGTGGGAGTGGTCAGCATGAAGCTGGAGAGAAATAAAAATAGTGATGATGAAGTGACAGGGTGGACCCTAAGGTTATGAAGTGAAAAGGGACAGGAGAAGTGTGGTTGGGTAGAGGTTGTTAGAAAGTGAGAGGTGGTTCGAAAAAAGGGAATGAGTAATAAGTAGGGAAGATAGGCTCATGTTTCCTTGTCTGGACATAACACAATCTGTGATCAGTTCATTCTTTATGTAAAAGTACTGTGATATGTATGGGAGAAAACTAATAAAGAATATATATACATATTGGTAAAAATAGAGCAGACAGAGAATAATGGAAATGATATGAAGTTTATAATCTGTAATTTAAATTAATCTGGCAGGATATGATCATCAAAGCAAGTAAAAAAAAAAAAATTTTTTTACCTTTTGTGCAGTATTGTTGTCAATATTCCAAGGTCTATTGAACAATGTAGGAGAGTAATTACTTTTTTTTAAGGAAAGTTAATTTATTTATCTATTTTGTATTTATTATTTGTTTTTGTAAATACTGTAAAAGGAAGATACAAAAGTACGAGTGAAATATTACAGTGACAAATAGCTATAAGATATAAGTGATATCATAGTGTGATATTACAGGTTGATAATACGATGTGATATTACAGATTGATATCATCATCATCATCATCATTGTCATCATTGTGTCATCATTGTTTTCACCATCATCATTTTCATAATTGCTGTCATCATTATTGTCATTGTCATCATCATCGTTGTCGTCATCATCATCATCATTTAATGTCTATCTTCCATGCCAGCGTGGTTTGATGGGATCAGAGACTCACTACACTGGAGGACTGCATTAAGCTCCAGTGTCTGTTTTGGTATGGTTTTTGTAGCTGGATGTCCTCTGAAGAAAGCACCCAGTACACTCTTTAAGAGGTCACCAAGCATCTGGAAAAACAAAGAAGAAGAAGAAGAAATGTGATGATGATAACGATAATAATAATGATACATACAATAACACAACAATATCTTCAACTAAGTGGGGTTGAGGCAGAGGAGAGAGCGTTTAACAATGAGGGTGCTGTTGTCTTATCAGGCAGTGAAACAGCTCTGTAGGTGTTTCAACCCCCTCCACTGTGATACCAAAGTTACCCAGGGTCACTCACTGATGCAGGTGACAAAACTCCCACACAAGAGCACAAATTTTATTGAGTCAGATGTGACTCTGGGCCAGATATTTCAATCATCCTCAATGTTTGTTCTTGTTACAAAACTTGTGCTCTCTCTTGAGCTAGATGTAATGACTTGCTTTGTTTGTGGCTTCTAACAGTTTTCTAATAACATCATATGTCTCCTTCATAGCGAGTCTGAGACACCTGAGCTTCAAGTGAACTTAGGTTCAAAAAAATCTTTGAAAACCTATCTCTACAGAAAGTCATACTGCCTCTGATCCAGTGTTTTCACAGAATTCAACCATCTCATAATATCTTCTGTCTTTCCCGAGGAAAGCATCTGTGATGTTTACTTCCCAGGGAACTGTCAACTCTACCATCTTTACTGACTTCCTTTCTTTTCACTTTTTGGTCATAAAAAGTGTGAAGTGATATTTACTGTCAAGGTCAAAAGAGAACTTCCAAGTCTCTTTAGAGAGGCTGAAGTATGACAAAACATGTACAGGTGTCTAATTATAGAGGAGAGCCATGACTGCCTGTGTGATAATATAATGAGATACTGAAGAGTGATATTACATTGAAATATTATGGTGAGATATTATTGTGAGATATTACAGACAGATATCACAGTGTGATATTACACAGTAATATTACAGTGTAACATCACATGTAATATTACAGGTAATATTACAGCGAGACATTAATGTGATAATAGAAAGTCATATAAAAGATTGAAAATCCTGTGTGATATTATAATGAGACATAAAGCAGTGAGTTGGTAGAATTGTTAGCATGCTGGACAAAATGAT
Organism: Octopus sinensis; assembly: GCF_006345805.1. NCBI lineage: Eukaryota > Metazoa > Mollusca > Cephalopoda > Octopoda > Octopodidae > Octopus > Octopus sinensis. Next base: position 203,562,459 of record NC_042997.1, on the reverse strand, counting down.
TAGCGGTGTTTCATCTGTCTTTACATTCTGAGTTCAAATTCTGCTGAGGTTGACTTTGTCTTTCATCCTTTTGGGGTCAATACAATAGGTACTAGTTGAATACTGGGGTTGATGTAACTAATAATCTCCCTTCCCAAAACTTCTGGCCTTGTGCTATAGAAGAACACTCCCTCTGATGCCAGTACCCCCTGACTGGCCCTGTGCTGGTGGCACATAAAAAGCATCATCCAAACATGCCCGATACCAGTATCCCTGACTGGCTCCCGTACCAGTGGCATGTAAAAAGCATCCACTACACTCTTGGAGTGGTTGGCGTTAGGAAAGGCATCCAGCTGTAGAAACTTTGCCAGATCAGATTGGAGCCTGGTGCGGCCTCCTGGCTTGCCAGTCCCCAGTCAAACTGTCCAACCCATGCCAGCATGGAAAACGGACGTTAAATGATGGTAATGATGATGATGATGATGATATTGCAAAGTGACATTACTATATAATATTACAGGTGAGATCTTACAGTGTGATATTTTAGTAATATTATAGTGAGTCATTAATGTGATATTACCGAGTGACATTACAGTGTGATGTTACAGTGAGATGTTACTGCATGATATTTCTATAAGATATTACATTTTTTTACTTGATTTGTTTGGAGGAAAGAGGGGCAGTCATAGCTTTTGCAGGCCTTTGTAGCTGAATGAGACTGAGGCCTACAAGACATGAGTAGGCAGGTAATTCCAGAGCTCATATGTCCTAGAAAGAAGGACTTGATATCATGGTTAGTGTGATACTTGATGGATTGGACACAACAAAGATGATGTGAGAAGGAGAGTTGAATGGGTCACAAATGCCTGACTGGAGATGGTATGAGTTCAGGCTGCTCTGGGGGTAAAGGCAGAGAAGGGAAACAATTCACTTGGGGTCCAGAGGCTGGAGTGTGTTTGTGTGTGATCTTATGTCAGTCAGTCAGATGACTCTTTTCTATGTGTGCAGTAGTAGTACCTTTAGAGATGTGAGAGCATCCATTGTAAACTTCACCTGAGCTCTGTAGAATGTTAGTAATAGTTGAGGTTGAAATATCTTCTGGCATTGGAAAGAAGAGTCAGTTTTTGTTAAGGATGTGCTTACACCAGGAGAGATCTTTGATGATAATGAGGTCTAATATTCTGAGCAATTGTGAGGGCAATAGTTGTATGGAGCTCATAGTTAAGTTGGGTATGGTGTGATGATGTTTTCTTGATATGAGTAGCAGTTGTATCTTCTGACATATTCCTGTTGGAGATTACTTTTGAAGTGTTTGTTCCTGAGGTCAATGCAGGGTATGTTGTGAGTGAATGACAGGTAATGTCATTTACGTAAGTGCTGGCATTGTTGGATGTGATTGCAAGTAAGTCATTGGTGTACAAGAGAAAGAGAGTAGAGGACAAAACTGAACCCTGAAGCATGCCAGAGTTGATAGAATGAGAAACAGAGAGAGCTTTATCAACACATGACACAAAAGTGCAATCTGATTGGAAGCTATTGATTTAAGAAACAAGAGATGGGTGAATTTACCAAGTTTATACAGTGTAGAAATGACAGTGGGCAGTAAAGCTGGAAGATTTCTTTGTGAGAGTTATTACTCAAAACATCATTGGAAGGAAAGAAGTTGGTGGAAAATCTTTTGGTCAGATGCCAAATGGTTTGGATGCAATTTAGAATGTAGGATAGCTGATGGACTGGCAGCACAATGCCTGAAGTCATCTTTTGCAGTTTGGATAGGGGTGTTGCAAGTGTTGTATTGCTTGGTGAACAACATCACATTTTTTAGGATCTTTGAGTTCCTTTAGGCATTGTAGCCCTTGTTTCTTGCTTGAACAGCTGCAATACAACTATGTTATATTATGATGAGATATCATGTGATATTACAGTTTAATATAACAAGATATAAAGATAATATATTGCAATAAGATATAAAATAAAGATATGAAAAAAGAATGTTATGAAAAAAAGAAAGAAAACATTCTATTGGCTTTTATTGTCCAAGCATTAATAATGGTGTGAATGGCATTATCAGAAATTATTAATGGAAGCTGTTTCAAATGGAATATTCTTACTATTTGAATAACACATTGCAGCCAACCTTTCGCGTTCTTGCAGATTGTGAAAAAAAAAAATGCCAGTTAAAAATACAGTCACACCTTTTATATGTAATTAGCTAATACTGTGAATTAATCAAAGGAGATTTCTTTTCGAAAATACTATCAAACTATAGAAGTTTTTATACTTTGATGTCTATTAATTGTATGCAAAACCATGTTATATGTTGGTGTCAATGGCACATAATTATGTGTTAGCTCTGTGTGTATATAGTTCTACTTTCCTCATAGAAATTATGTATACTGATTGAACAAACCATTTCTGCAGCATTTCTTCCAGTGACCATTCAATCTATTTTATGAAGAATACTCTCAAACAATTTAAGAATGTAAAACAAACTGGTCCCATGAAAAAGGCCATTTTCCTTATTGACTCATCCAAAAGGAAAACCATCCTTTTCGTGGGACCACAGTTTGTTTTGCATTCTTTACATTCTTCATAATACAGATTGAATGGTCACAGAAAGGAATGCTGCAGAAATGGTTGGTTTGTTCAGTCAGTAATTCCAAAGAGACAAGAAGTGTATATACACACAAAGCTACTATATAACTATGTGCCACTGACAGCAACATTATATATACATCATATATTATGTGTATACTTATAAACAAATATATTTATTGGGCACAGGTGTGGCTGTGAGGTTAAAAACATTCTTCTTCAACCACATGATTTCAAGTTCAGTCCTACTGCATGATACCTTGGTGTCTTTTGCCATAGTTCTGAGTCAACCAAAGCCTTGAGAGTGGATTTGGTAGACTAAACTAAAACTGTCATGTACACGCACGCATGCACGCATACACTAACACACACACACACACACACACACACACATGCACACACACATACACACACACACACACACACAATGAGAGAAAAACATGAAACATGAGTTTGGCTTTTCTTTATTTCATCTGTTATGTATGTTTCTATGTTTGGTAATCGATGATGTTATATTATAAATGCAATTTATAAATGGAATTTACATAGAGTTTTTTTATTATACTGAACAAGTCTTCAGATAAGGTTGAAATACAAATCCCAAACAAGCAAAAATCTTATGTAAATACCTGAGAGATACAAGTTGACCAAAAGTAGGGCAGGAGTAGGTAGAATAGGATGTAGTTTCGTCCCTAACAACATATCTATATATAGTTGCATAAATAAATATAAACTTGTTATAATTGGAATTGATAATTATTGTTAAATTTTGAAACACTGTTTTAATTTTGGGGAAATGTTTAAGGTGATTACTAGTAGGAGCTGCAATCAAAATGTTAATTATATATTAACAAGCATTGTCAGGTGCAGCTCATTGATTTTCATGCAAAGTGCAGTGGAACTGAACCCAAAACCTCAAGGCTGAGAAGTGTACTTTGTAGACACACAAGCTGTGCTGGCACGTCTCCTCTAATATTTGAGGTTTTATGCAAAACAGTTATTTTGCTTCACTTTTTACTTTTTTTCATTGAAGCCAAATTGGTACATTTTTAATTGAATAATTTTAATCAATGCCATCCATAATTAGTTTTAACTTGTTATAATTGGAATTGATAATTATTATTAAGTACAATTTGTGACATGCATAGTTTTTATTTAGAATTACTTTTAAATTTTGAAACACTGTTTCAATTTTGGGGAAAATGTTCATTAGAAGTTTGATGTGAAGAAATTTTAAAATATCAAATTATTTTTGCAAATGTAGGGTAGTGAGGGAGAGATAGGGTTGATCACTTTCTGAGTTCAAATATATTAGGATTCATTTATTCGATTGTCATTCTTCTGGAGTTGATAAAAATAAGTGTCTGCTGTATACTGGAGTTATTTCAATTTATTATTTCCTTTACTTACAAATTTATTGTTTGTACAGAAGTTAGAAGTATTTTTCTACCTAATAAAATGATAAGTAGCCAGAAACATTGAATTTGGTTTTGTTGGGATGAAATAGTGCTGGAGTAATTCTATGAGGGCCTTACATCTTTGAAGGCTTTCAGTTGGAAGACTTACCATTCTTGATCATCTGAGAGAACAATGGGCATTCCCTTATTTTTTGCCTAGATTTAATTGAAATGAGAATGAAAAGCATATTTTATATATACACATTATACATCCATCCATCCACTGACACACATACTCACACTTATATGCAGGCACACATGCACAACACACACATGCACACATACATGCACATGCACACACACACATCATCAGCCTTTTTTCCTCATCTTCTTCCCCCTCCTCCTCCTCTCCCTCCTCCTGAGGGGTATTAAGGGAGGTGGTTTGGTGCCAGATGACGAGTAGTTAGAGTATGAATAGAGGGACCGAAATAGGTGTCTTGCAATAAAGGAGATACATGGCTATCTTAGCAGGGGAGAGAGAGAAAGGGGAAGCAGGGAGAGAGGGGAGAAATGATGGTGAAGGAGTTACAGGGTGGTGTATATATATATATATATATATGTATGTATGTATGTATATATGTGAAGTGAAACCAAGAATTGGGTAGGCTGAATGGGTGGGTGGGTTTGTGATATTGTGAAAGGAGAGTGGGAAGTGGAAGGGAGAGAATGTAGTGAGTGGATACAAATAGAAAAAGACAGTTTTAGAAGGATATGTTGTAGGGAAAAGATTCAACAGAGATACATTGTGAGCAGGTAGGTTCACAGGGATGCAAAGGAGAGTGGGAAATAGAAGGGAGGGGAATTTAAAGAGTGGTGAACTTGGATGAGGGATTGGGGAAGGTGTTAGGAAGATTGGTTGTTAGGGGTGTGCATGGACATGGACATATATGACCCATATTTTACTTAGCTGGACAGGTCTTCTCAAGTATAGCAAATTACCAATCATCTCAAGCATTTATCATCTCCTTCGTGAGGTTCAACATCTGAAGATCATTTTTCACTATTTTGTCCAACTTTGAACCATGTGGTTGGGAAGCAAAATTCTTCCCATACAGTCATTCTAGTAACATGACCTGTGCTCATATATATATATATATTAAAAGTGAAGTGTTCAGTACTTGTCTGTATAAGGTATGCAGAGTATATCACATATTGATTTGAAGCATATGTATATTTTACATTCAATATTCATGTAGGAATAACGACACCTCAAATACTGATATAAACATTTCTTCAACTCCAGTTGATAATTTTATTGTACAATGAGATGAGTACAATTTCAATTTTATCATTTATATTCTTTGTTCACAATATGGTAACTTTGACCCTCCCAAGTGAACAAAATAGATTTATCAACATACAAAAATTTGTTTTCCATCTCATTGAGAAATGAATGCTTGCATGAAATCTAAGATCACAGTCATAGAAGAAATGTTTCTATCAATATTCTATGTTTAGGCTATTTATATGTATATTGAATATATGGTGTGTTCATGTGCATCAGATACACACACACACATACGTGCATGCGCACACACACACAGTGAGCTGATATCTTTCACACATATAGTGATCTGATATCTTTCACACATATAGTGATCTGATATACATATATATATATATATATATATATATGTATGTGTATCATAATTGTATATGTATATATATATATATACACACACCACACATATACATACATACATTCATACACACACACATACACACACACACACACACACATAAATACATTCACACACACACATAAATTCAAATTACATGTGCACATTCCAACATGAAATATTCAAGTTCCAACCAGATCTTATAAGTATTCTCATTGCTTTTCAAGCGCAGGATGGACATCCGTCAGTTGTGCTAAACTAACCAGATAGGGAAAGACAGGCAATTTTTGGTTCACCTTTTCTAGAATCTACCTGGCCTCTGGGTGAGTAGTGCCCTCCCCAAATGGAGCTGCTCAGACACCCATGCAGCAACTGAATCCCATTGTTATCTTGGGTGACAAGGAGACAACTTTGTATCTAACATGGGCTGCCTACATGCAGGTTGCTGGCTACATGCTTCCAACCTGTCAGGTCTGCATGCTTTACTACCTTCCCACCGCTGAAGGACTTATGAATAAAAATATATATAAATATATATCTAAAAATAAACAAAAAAAGCAATGCACATACATACATACTATTCAATCATACGTTTGCATGTCCCATCAAATATTGGAATGTTTATTCCCAACAGGATTTGTAAATGCTAGAGAAACTTGTCATCATTGGACTTGATGGATAACAACAATCATCTAAGTAAAAAGAAATAATTGTGTATAAAGACTGTCATTACAGATACGTATGTCTGTGTCAATGTATGTTCATGCATGGAAGCCTACTTCCTGACATCTTCTTTGACATTTTCTCATGCGAATAGTAAAATGGAAATTACCAAAACAATGGTACAAATGAAGAAAACTGAAACAAAACTGATATTCAAGTGGAAAACCTTCTCTTGAATCACGACAAATGAAAGAAGAATTAAGCTTGGAATTTAGGTATAGAATAGTAGTAATATTTATTCATTGTATTATATGTGTGTGTGTGTGCTCATTGACATACACAAGCACACACATGCATGCTCACACACACGCATATGTAGGTTTGGTAATACAAACAAGAAAATTAGAATTGAAATCATGCTTTTAATTGTCACATGTTACAAAGTGACTCAATAGTCAAGAGTTTCGTGCATAGCACTTACTAACTTTTGCAGCAGGCTTGAAACTATAGGCCTTTGAATTACTTAATAACTAGTAAGATAGATGTGGGGCCTGGGCAGCTCTTCAGCAGGCCAGCTTCTGCCAAACCTTCCAACCCAAGTCAGCATGGAGAATGGACGTTAAATGATGATGATGATAATATATATATATTTATATATTTATATATGTATCTTCGATCTTTGATCTTCAAACTTTGAGCCTCACAGAGGCAATGACCAGCGACCGAGACCTTTGGCGATATGCTGTGCTTGAGAAGACCTGTCAAGCCAAGTGAAATCGTAGTGATGACTGATGCTGGTGTCATGTAACTGGCACCCATGCCAGTGGTACATAAAGAGCACCTTTTGAGCATTGGGCCTCATGGAGGCAAAGTGGCTGAGTTCCTTTCGAGCATTGGACCTCATGGAGGTGAGTTCCTTTCGAGAGTTGGGCCTCATGGAGACAAAGAGGCTGAGTTCCTTTCAAGTGTTGGACCTTTTGGAGGCAATGATTGAGACCTTTGGCATTATGTCGTACATGAGAAGAGCATTCATTTTAGGCAGACTACCACATATACTTTGACCTTTACTCAGAAAATGCTGACAGTGACCTTTGAAATTTCAACTTAGTCACTGTAGTCAGACTTTTCAAAGAGGACTAAGCTGTAACTTCAAAGTCACTATCAATCTTTTCCTTGTGAAAATAATACATACATACATGCATACAATTCAAAGACTACAGATCCAGTCCATCACTGGAACTGTAAAAATCTGTAAAACTTTCCAGAAGTTTATCATTTAAATATATATATGAGCATGTCTAGATATGCAACTATATGCATGAGAATACATACATAAAACACAAATCTGAACATATATACATACATACATACATACATACATACATACATACATACATACATACATACATACATGTGTACATACATATATGCATACACACACAAACAAAAATACTGTGTTGATATTGAAATTCCAATGAAGGAGCCTTGAATCTAGGTTAGAAACCAGCTCTTTCTCTATTGGTAAGAAATCTTGAAATAAACTAAACAATTACATACATATATGCACATATAAAGTAGAAATTGTGTGTGCAAGTAGATGTATGATTGCTACTGTTATGTTTAGAGCTCCACATACATCATCATAATCCAGTCCGCTTTCTGTATAATTGTGGAGTAACTTTTATATTGAGTACTATTTCTAGCTTTGTGCTACAGAACAAATGTAGGAAAAATAAGAATAAACACAAGTTTATATTAAAATTCCTGCGTGTGTTTCACTATGAAAGTGTTCCTTGAGGATCCATTGTGGTTGAAGATCTATTTTCATTTGGACCATCTATCTCAGGGCTCCATACAACCATAATGGGGAAAAGCATGAAAGAACTTTAATGTAAACTAGTGTGTATCATTATTTTTCATATATATATATATATATATATATCAGTTCTGTGTGTATATGTATATGTATTATATATATGTATATGTGTGTATGTATCTATATATGCATGTATATGTGCATTGTGTGTGTGTGTGTATCTGTTATATTGCTTCATTATCAGGTTAGGGAAATACAAGAAGCTTTGAAATAAATGTATTTCAGTATTCAGAGTCAAATAGATAAAAGAGACATTGTGGCGTTTAGTGAGAATGAAAACCAATTTGGGAAGAACAGAGTCTCAGAATTTTGGAAGAAGGAAATACCATTATGATCACAATCCTTTTATCTTATGGAGCAGCAGAGAATTTGTCTCACTTTGTTAATCGTAATCAGTTATTTTTGTGGATATAGGGTTACTTGAACAAGGTACATTGAAGTTGAGCCATTTCTAAATATGTGTGTGAGTGCATGCACATGTGTAACTATGTGTATATTATTGTGCATGCATAACTCTGTGTGTGTATTTGTGTATATGTGTGTGACTGTATTATGAGTTAAACTAAAGGCAAATGTTTTACCTTGGTTACAGTGCCACCTGACTTAATCAGAAGAATGCATAATCATTCCTTTGATTTAATGTAGCTTCCCTTTTGCAAGAATCTTAAACATAGCAATGGATTTAGGGAGAACAACTTTCGTTTTACAGATGGCATGTTTGTAAAGACTGAAGCTATTGTTATTGTTGTTATTATTATTGCTAATAATAATAAAAATAAACTGGAATAATCTGAAAACAGTGGATTGCAGATAAAAAAAACGCACGCTATACTTGAAAATTAATACTTAAAAATTTTATTTGCTTGACTTTTCACTAAATATTTGTTGCACAATAGCTTAATGCTAAGGAGATATTAATATTATTGCTAAATGACGAGCAGGCGTCATTTGTTAGAGTGTCAGGCAAAATGCCTAGCAATATTCTGACTCATAACTTTCTGAGATCAAAATCAGCTGATGTTGACTTTGTCTTTCATCCCGCTAGAATAAATAAGCTAAAATACCAGTAAAAAAAATTGCTGGCTTTGTGCAAGCAATTTGAAAGAACTATTATTGTTTTTTGCAAGCAGAATTGTTAGCACATTAGATATTAGTGACATTTCTTTTGGCTCTTTAAGTTCTGAGTTCAAATCCTGCCTAGGTTAACCTTGCCTTTCATCCTTTTGAGATTGATGAAATGAAATACCAGTCAAGTACTGGGGTCAATCAGAGTTAAAAATTAAACAGAGAGTATCTGCTCCACACAGCATGTTTTAATACTGAAATATCTTGGATGGGGTGAAAGTTGCTGTTTATTTCATAACTCTGATATTTTGCAAAATAACATTTCTTAATATATTTGTCGGAAATTCTAAAAAGGTACGACAGTAACTTTAAGAGGCTAGATGGGATGGCAGGTGATAACTC
>NC_042997.1:203447803-203547803 GCF_006345805.1 Octopus sinensis | reverse complement strand
TCTACATTCTTGGAGTGGTTGGTGTTAGGAAGGGCATCTAACTGTAGAAACCTTTCCAAATCAGATCGGAACCTGGTGCAGCCCCTGGCTTATTAGTTTTCAGTCAAACCGTCCAACTCATGCCAGCATGGAAAGCAGACATTAACTGATGATGATGATGAAGATGATACTGATTAGTGACTACATTAGATACTGATGACTACATTAGTGGATAAAATTTCTTTACTTGTGCATCAAAGCTACTATTGGTTTCATGTTAAGAAAAATGACTTAACTTAATTTTACAAGCTGGTCACATGGAGGAATGGCGTTAGTTTCCATTTTGGATGAAAACATATACATACATATATAAATATTTATATATATAGTTCATAGATGAGAATAAAATATTCTCCATATAGTGCATATAGTACTGCACTTAGTAGTGCTCAAGAGAATTAAACTTGAGCAGGTATACAAATAAATGTAGGGATAAGCAAGTTAGGCAGATCAATATATAAAGTTTTACTATATTAATACATGAAATGCAAAAATGCATTGGGTAAATTGTCACAGTTTTATATTTTTAATTTCGCGCATGCGCATTGTATGTTTTTTATTTTGTCGACTACACAGTATAGTAGGATCAGTTGGGCACCATCTGTGTCAAAAACAGCATCATGATGCAATTTACTCTGCCAGTAACTTGGAAATGACATGCTGTACTGCTTGGCATTCATGCCAAAAGCTCCAATACAAACATTTCAGAGTGTTTGGGTGTTAATCTGAGAAAGTGTAGAGGATTCGGAAAGAGTTGGATGATTCTAATGGTGATTATGAAGGTACAGCAGCTCAAAAAACTCACTCTAATAGTTCTGACAAGAAAAGAACTCCTGAATTTGTTAGTGAGATCCAGACCATGATTGACAATGATCCCTCCATGTCAATCAGGTCCATTGCCAAGGGTGTGGGACTGTCTGATTTTCTTATCAGGCAAGTAGTGTATGAAGATATTTAGCATTCCTCATACAAGATGAGAAAGGGTCAATTTTGATCCCATACCTTCAGGGACAAGAGAAAAGACTCGCAATGAAGCTTTTGAACAAACTCAAGCATCCCCATCCAACCGAGCATGCTTTGGTTTTTCTCAGATGAGAAAAATTTCTGTCAGGATCAGATGGTGAACACACAGAACAACCATTGGCTTACCATGTCCCCCAAAACATGTACCAAGAGTGATAAAAATCAAACATCCAGTCAACATCATGGTATTTGGAGTGATTACTAGTGGTGGCAATGTTATGACTCCATTCATCTTCCCACACAAACTCAGACTCAACACGGAGGCCTACATCAAGTACCTGAAGGAGGTAGTGCTGCCCTGGGTCAAGAGGGTGGCTGCTGGAAGACCCTATGTTTGACAACAGGACTCTGCACCATACCACACAAGCAGGTGAACCTAGTCATGGCTGTCAGACAATTTCTGCGACCACACCACCCCTAACATCTAGCCACCTAACTCCCCAGATTGCAACCCCCTTGATTATTATGTGTGGGATGCATTTGAGTGAGAGACCAACAAAACTCCTTGTAACACCAAAAATCAACTGAAGGCAAGGATTATGGCAGCATTCACCAACTGAAACAAGGAGACCATCCAGAAGAATTGCAGGATATTCTGCAGTCATCAGGAGTCCATGGTTGAAGCCAAATGTGATTTTACTGACTAAATTTAATCTTTAGTATTTCAAGATATTTTTTATGTAATTTTGGTAAATATATCTGTTAAATGAAATGTCAGTGTTATTTTCATTTTTGTGCAATTTAGATGACAGTTTATTCACTGAACCCTGTGTTTGTGTGTGTGTGTGTGTGTATTATAATAAGAGCAAAAATGATATAAGAGCAAACTACATGGTAGTACCACATGCTAGAAGAAGATATCAAATGACTCTATTTTGGGGACATAAATATGCACATACACACATTCCTATATGTACATATGTATACATATAAAGACATTCAAACTTTCATGATATACACACATCTATCATCATCATCATTTAACGTCCGCTTTCCATGCTAGCATGGGTTGGACGGTTCAACTGGGGTCTGGGGAGCCCGAAGGCTGCACCAGGCCAGTCAGATCTGGCAGTGTTTCTACAGCTGGATGCCCTTCCTAACGCCAACCACTCCGAGAGTGTAGTGGGTGATTTTATGTGCCACCGACACAGGTGCCAGACGAGGCTGGCGAACGGCCACGCTTGGATGGTGTTTTTATGTGCCACCGACACAGGTGCCAGACGAGGCTGACGAACGGCCACGATCGGATGGTGTTTCTTACGTGCCCACAGCACGGAGGCCAGTCGATGCGGTACTGGCTACGGCCACGTTCGGATGGTTTTCTTGTGTGCCACTGGCACTGGTACCACAAAGATACAAATTCCATTGATGTTCATCTATTTTGATTTGATTTGATTTGATTTTCACTTGCCTCAACAGGTCTTCACAAGTGTCACAAGAAGGAAGGAAGGTATGCACAGGTGAACTGACAACGTCCCAGGTAGGGGCCACGGGTTATGGCCTGACTAGTCTTGCCGGTCTTCGGATGATGTTTTTATGTGTCTCCGACACAGGTGCCAGATGGATGGTGTTTGTTACGTGCCCTCAGCACGGAGGCCAGTCGATATGTGTACATAAAAATGTATCAAAATATTCACACTTTTAGCGCATAAATACATACATACCTACTTACACATATCATACACATATGTACAAATATATAAAAACATTAGTAATTTTTTAGCCAGCCACACTTACATGCATTTACATACACATGCACAGACATATATACTTAGACATACAGAAACACTCACTCATATTGTAAGTACAGTAATTCCTCACCATATCCTGAATCACTTATCATGGTTCACCTGTTGCGGTTTATTATTTAAGCTTACATCGACTCCTCCATGGTGTTGTTTTGCATTTATAATAAAATAAATATATGTGATCGATGCCAATGCCTTCTGACTGGCTCCTGTGTTGGTGACACATAAAAAGCACCCACTACACTCTCGGAGTGTGCAGTGTTAGAAAGGGCATCCAGCTGTAGAAACATTGCCAGATCAGATTAGAGCCTGGTGTAGCTGCTGGCTATCCAGACCTCAGTCAAATCGTTCAACCCATGCCAACATGATGATGATGATGATGACAAATTATAAAGATATACAGTACAGTATTGTTTCTACTTCACAGATTTTCACATCGTAGGTGTTTTGGAATGTAACACCCACAATAGTTGAGGGATTACTGTACATACATGTTATGGCATACACAATCTTAGGAATACGTACACATAGAATAAAAAAGACTTGGATGACCTGGTGCAGTTGTAGACCCATTGGGTGAGGATGTTTGGCACTGCTGATGAGCAGGAGGGCAAAATTTCGGGTCTTTTAAGTCTCTGGTTCTCCCTGTCCTGCTCTATAGTTGTGAGGGTTGGACACTGTCTGGGGCCCTTAGGAGCTGTGTGAACTCCTTTGGTACCAGGTCACTTCACAAGATTAAAGGTTACCATTGGCCAGATTTTGAATCCAACCAACAACTCTACTCAGAAACTGGGATGCGTCCTGTTACTTGTATGATTCAGAAATACCAGTTTAGGCTGTTTAGCCATGCTGCTCGATTTTTTGAGTTAAATCCTGCTTGCCATGTTTTCTTCATTGTTCTCTTCTGGCTGGGTTGGTAGCTCATGTTGGTTGACCACATGCAACATGGTCATGGCAGATGAGGAAGTATCTTGTAGAGATAGAGACTGACTGGGTCTCTGCTTGATGGGTCAGCCAAGAGGACCCAGAAATATAGAGAGAAATGGTGACTGCAGCAATGCACTGCAACAGCACATGCACCCACACCTGACCAGATCATACACATACACACATCTATGTATGTATGTACATACATACATATAAAGACACAATTCACAATTTTTAGTCTAAGTACCTCCTGCCACATACATACATATGTAACTACATATATTGCTACATTAAAAGTGTATATATATATATATATATATATATATATATATTAAGACATTCACAATTTTAGGACATAGATGCACACATGCATACACACACACACACAAGCTTACATACATGTATTTACATAAATTAAGACATTCAACTTTATAGTGAGGTACACATAAATACACATGGACACACACACTTTAAGACAATGTCACTTTTCACCCTGTACACATGCATGCATACTCATGCATGAATATATACACATGAACACACATTAATATATACATGCAGGCACATATTAATACAGCTAGATATATTAAAATATTAACACTTTTAGCATTGCACTTACACGCATACACGCATACACACACTGACACATATATACAACTTCATACACATGTCCATTCACACACACACACACCCTTACACACATTAAAACAGTTACACCTTTAGCCATGTTTACACTACATTCCCACACTAACATATATATATATATATCATGTACATACGTAGATACATACATTCATACATACATACATACATAGACACAAACATAAACACCCACTCACCTATTAATACATGTACAAATATGCACACACATTCACAAGCACATAAATGTAAACACACACATACACACACACAAATATATAAGTACACATTCAAAAACTAACATGTACTCAAATACACAAACACTCATGTTCACACATACACACAAACACAAATATACATGCACATACATACAAACACACACACAAGTATACACATATACAGTCCCACAAATGCACACGCACATACAAATACACAAACACACACAGAGATAAATGTACACGCACACATACAGAGTCACACAAACACACATACAACCATTCAGCTTGACTCATTCATTTATCATATTTTTTCTTTGTTATTGTTGTTGTTGTGTAGCTTTATTAAGGAACTGTAATTCTACTAGGTGACAATTCCGTGCAATATTGATTTTTGAAAGGAGAGAAACAAGCATATTGCACCACCTTCCAAACACTAATGTTGCAGTGAATTGAAGGGTGTTTAGGCGGGGAAAAATAGTTCTGAAACTCACAACAAGCTTTTCTACAATCACAAATTTTCAAGAAACCAATGTTGGTGTCTTGACACACACAGATATGGCAGTGAAATACTCCTCAAAACACATACACACTAAGATACTTCCATTCTAATGAAGGACACAATGATGATTTCTGATTTAAGCACAAGTTCTGCAACTTTGAGGGAGGTAGGGGTTAATTAATACATTGACCCTGTTACTTGACTGGTATTTTATTCTGTCAGCTTCTAAAGAATCATCATCATCATCATCATCATCATCATCATTATCACCATCACTACTGCCATCATCATTTAACATCCATTTTCCATGTAGTGGACAGTTTGACAGGAGCTGGCAAAGTTAGGAGTCACACCAGGTTCTGTTGTTTTGGCATGGTTTCTATGGCTGGATGCCCTTCCTAATACCAACAACTACTTTGTTATTCTCTCTACTACTACCCACACACAACTATCAATCTGTTCCTTTCTTCATTATTAACTCTCTCTCTCTCATCACCACACCTAAAGTCATTGCAGTCTCTCTACCATTCTCCTTCAGTTATAAGGGTCTGTTTGAGCCCTTAATATTGCAGGTTGCTAGGGAAACTCACTTGTATTGGAGGTGTGAAAAATACCACCTCATACTTTATGCTATAGAAACCATGACTAAGCAAAAATTGGAACATGATGTGATCCTTTGACTCATAGGATCCTGTTGAACTGTCCAACCCATGCCAGCATGTAACAGGAATTTTAAATGATGATGTTAATACTGATGATGATGATGCTGTTTTGAATTCACAACTTCTGAGTAAAGGCTATTCATCAATAAAGAAAAAACACCCAGCAATAAATAATATAGCTTTTATTTGGTTCAGGAAACTGTTTTAAACTTTTGCCCACACACTAAAAGGAATTAGAAAAAAGAGAGAGATAAAACAAACAAATAAAACCTTGCAAAAATAGAAAAAAAACAAAAACAAAATAAAATGTCTTGACTTATTTCAGAAAAAATATATATAACATTCTTGTTTAGTAAAATAAAATATTTTGATGTTACTGTAATTGTTTAGTTAAGAACCATACCTGAAAAGATCTATACTTGAAGAAGTATGCTTTAAAAGAGCTTAAAAAAGTCACTTTTATAAGGAATTCGTGCTTGTAGAAATGTTGTTGCTGACTCAGGGGGAAAAAAATTTAGTTTTCTGCATTTTTCCTTTAAAGTAAAAGTTAAATTTTAAGATTTCCAATGAACAATACAATACAATATATATATATATATATATATATATATATATATTGTTGTTGTAGTCTGAAGTATTGTGGTATATATAGAAAATAGTGTGTATAGAAGCCTATGGCAAAAGCAGTGCAGTTGGAACATTAAATATCAATAATAGTAATAATAAAGATATTGAAACATTAATTTTGAATCTTCTAATTAGTTTTCATATTTCAGGTGAAATAGTCCTTTTCAAGAGTGTTAAGAGAAGCTAGTGAGAGGGAAACATGTTTGTTAGGTTCAGCATGTTAGGTCTGAATGGGTGTGCATATGTGGGAGTCAAAAGACCATATAAGCAGTGATGTGTAATTTGGGGCTGTGAATTAAACATCACATGTGTGTAAGAAATTGGGTCAGGTATTGTCATATATGTAAACTACAAGCAGTGTCTATTATTGCTCCCACACTTCATTGTATGATGAGTTAACCACTGTGAATGAAAGCTGTAGAGAGTGAGCTGTGGATTTTGTAGCAGAGTTACACATTACATAGTAATATGTGTTGACCTGCACAGCAGATGTATACATTGATGAGGTATCTAGCCTCACTTTGATACAGTAGCCTCACTTTGATACAGTAGCCTTGTTCTGAGACACTAGCCTTGTTCTGAGCTACACAGTAGAAGTTCTCAGTTCCTGCCAGCTTTCGGTCAAAGATACATGTCTTCTCTGTAGCTCTACCCACAATCTCCCACATGTGACTCACATGTCTATTCACCTTGACACAAGATATATGGTTCATAAATGAAGATATTTTATCACACACATTGTCAAAATGACTGTTCTCATTACACACATGCATACATACAAATATTATATGTTACTTCTTTCAGTGCAAAAGCAAAAATCAAAACTTTCTTTGTATATAAACACATGTTTTTGTATCATACTACCTGCTCCCACCACAAAAATGTCTTATAGTGATTCATACTAACTGTTTTTCCATTTAGTAACATGCACTTGAACAGCCAATATCAGCTGCTATAATTTTGAGCAAAGATGGAGTTCAAAATGAACAACAAAAGCAACCTCATTATTAAGATATATTAAAAATTAGCCTTTTTAAGACCTTAATAGTTTTGGTTGTGTATATGTAGATATACATGCATTGGCATCATTACATGGATGACTAGAGTGTTGCTCATGTGGAAGGTAACTTTGGAAGTATACTTTTGCCAACATATCCACCATAGCAAAATTGAGATCCTAAAACCATGGTGCCACGTAAAAAACATTGGTGTGTGTACTGGTGCTATGTAAAGAGTACCCAGTACGCTCTGTAGAGTGGCTGGTATTTGGAAGGGCATACAGCTGTAGAAACCAAGCCAAAACAACAAACAATGGGACCTGGTGTGACCTCTGGCCCTTCTAGTTCCTGTCAAGCTGTTCAACCAATGCCAGCATGAAAAGTGGATCTTAAATGCTGCTGCTGCTGATGATGATACTATGATTATAATTTAACCTTTATCAAATTTATTGGTTTTTTACTGTAACTCTTAGACAAAATTGACATGACACAGTGTGTGAGAAGGCTGCACCTTTGAATTAAAGGTACAGTCCATCTGATGGATTTCTACAGTTTCTGTTCATCCAGTTTCACTTGCAGTATTTGGATCAACCCAAAATTATAGAAAATGACATTTGCCTTAGATGCCATGCAGTTGGATTGAATCTGGGACCTTCATCATCATCATTATCATCATCATAATAATCATTGTTTAATGTCTGATTCCCATGCTGGCATGGGTTGGACAGTTTGACTGAGGTCTGGCAAGCCAGAAGGCTGAACCAGGCTCCAGTCTGATCTGGCAAGGTTTCTACAGCTGGATGCCCTTCCTAACACCAACCACTCCGAGAGTGTAGTGGGTGCTTTTTATGTGCCACCAGCATGGGGGCCAGTCATGCAGCACTGGCATTGACCATGCTCAAATAGTGCTTTTTATGTGCCACTGGCATGGGAGCCAGTCAGGTGGCACTGGCATTGATCACGCTTGAATGATGATTTTTACATGCCACCGGCACAGGTGCTGGTCAGGCAACATTGGCATCAGCCATGATTACGATTTTACTTGGCTCAACAGGTCTTCTCATGCACAGCATATTGCCTAACGATTGAAGGGTACTTTTAAACGGGCCAGTTATACAACACAGACATCAGCCACAGCTATGATCTCACTTGGCTTGCTGGGTCTTCTCAAGCACAGTATATCTCCAAAGGGCTTGGTCACTTGTCATTGCCTCTGTGAGGCCCAATGTTCAAAGGTCATGCTTCAGCACCTCATCCCATGTCTTCGTGGGTCTACCTCTTCCACGGGTTCCCTTCACTGCAGGGATGTGACACTTCTTCACACAACTGTCCTCATCCATGCGCATACTTCACACAGCTATGTTGCAAAAACAAAATTCTTAACTATTTGGCCATACTGTGTCTACTGTATTATTATATATTGTCATCATCATCATCTAACAGCTGTCATCCATGCTGGCATAGGTTAGTTGGTTCAACAGGATTTGATGAATCAGGAGATTGTGTTGTGCTCTAATGTTTGTTTTGGTAAGGTTTCTCTGACTGGATTTTGTTGCTTATGAACTTAAAAACCTTTTAGTAAAACAGAAGTATTGCTTATGAACTTAAACATCTTTCAATAAAACAGAAGTAGTATTATTCTCTTCCAACTATGGCTTTAACTATTCTTTTTTCAACTTTTCTTTCCTAACAGATAGCACCCTGATATAATAGTCTGTGTTACTCTTAGTTAATTGTTGTTTTTTTCAAAACTTTTTTATAAGATTATCTTCATTTTATCAATAGTCCAAGTCTGTTATCAGTTTGTGTTATAACTTTGATAATCTTATGACATCCTGGGTACTGACTGCAGTGATCTAGTTGGAAATAATGCTTTACAACATATGTTTTTCTTATCAGAGGAACAGCAACAGGTCAGTCATGTGCATTTAGTAGGAAGTTAGCAGCTGGTATAATTTACAAATTTGCTGCCCTGCACTTGATTATTGCAGCAACATTTCATTTTATAAGGTAGTTGAATTAAAATAAATTGAATTTTCTTGAACAAGAATTGTAATCTGTAAGTCTTGACTTAACTTGTTTTTCTAGTGTGTGTGTGATGACATATGTATGATGACACACACACATGCATGTGCACACACACACACACACACACACACACACACTTAGTTAGGAGTGAAGCAGAAATGGAGAAGTTTGCCAATGTCATACAGTGTGAGGACCAGAGGCTGGAAGTGTTTTGGCTTGCCAGATAGTGTGCCAAGGAAAATTGTTATGTTGGACAGAAAAGTGTTTGCATGGATGGTGGTTCACTTGCACTTAGTGACTCTGCAAAGAAAGAGGCTTGGAAGTGTCAATGTGGAAAGTTTACTAAATGTAGAGAATACATGGGAGAAGGAGAGTCATACCGAATGTCTAGTATAGCAACATCATTACCAACTGCTACAAAGGTGAAGGTGATGCCTTGGACAGAAATAATTACAGAGGTATCAAACTGTTAGATCAGGTGATGAAAGTAATAGAGAGGGTCATAGCCCAACTAGTTAGGATGAGAGTTGGTCTAGATGAGATGCAGTTCAGTTTTGTGCCAGTGAGAAGCACCACTGATGCTACATTCCTGGTAAGGCAGCTGCAGAAGTACCTGGCCTAAGATAAACTCTTGTACTTGGCTTTTGTTGACATGAAAAAAGCCTTTGACTGGGTCCCTTCATCCCTTATCTGGTGGACAATGTGAAAACTAGGGATAGACAAGTGGCTGGTGAGAGTGGTACAAGCCATGTACAGGGATGCATCAGTAAGGTGAAGGTTGGTAACAAGTATAGCAATAAATTCATGGTACAAGTAGGAGTTCACCAAGGACCAGTCCTCAGACCCCTCCTGTTCATCATAGTCCTCCAGGCAATAACAAAGGAATTTAAGATAGGCTTCCCCTGGGAGTTTCTCTATGCTGATGACCTTGTTATCATATCACTTCCAGAACTAGAGAAGGAATTTCAGGTATGGAAGGAGGGCCCAGAAGCAAAGGGCTTTAAAGTTGATCTAGCAAAAACCAAAGTCTTAGCAAGTAGGAAAGCAGACAAATTGCAAATCCTCTCAGGTAGATGGCCCTGTACGATCTGTAGAAAAGGCATAGGTAGAAACTCCATAAAATGTACCCAGTGTAAGCTATGGACACTTAAGAGGTGCAGCAATATCAGAGGAAGGTTAACAAAGAAAATAATTCTTATGTATGGAAGGTGCACAGGTACGATAAACACCACAAACGTACAGAAAATAGACTACATCAAATGCCAGGCTGGTAAGCTAGAGATAGTTGATAGCTTCTGCTATCTAGGTGACCAAGTTAGTAGTGGAGGTGGTTGCTCTGAGAGTGTAGCTGCAAGAATAAGAATAGGATGGGTAAAGTTCAGAATGCTCCTACCTCTGTTGGCAACAAAGGGCTCTCCTCAGAGTGAAAGGCAGACTGTGTGATGCCTATGTGTGAACAGCTATGCTACATAGCAGTGAAACATGGGCTGTGATTCCCAAGGATATGTGTTGGGTTGAAAGAAATGAAGCTAGTATGCTTTGCTGGATGTGCAATGTCAGTCTGCATATATGACAGAATGTAAGCATCTTGAGTGGAAAGTTGGGTATCCAAGGCATCAGATGTGGTGTGGTGGAGATACAACTGCATTGGTATGGTCATGTGACGCATATGGATGAAGACAGCTGTGTAAAGAAGTGCCAATCTCTAATTGTGGACGGAACCTGTGGTAGAGTTAGACCTAGGAAGACATGGAATGAGGTGGTGCAGCATGATCTTCAAACTTTGGGCCTTATGGAGGTGATGACAAATGACTGAGAACTCTGGTGATATGCTGTGTGGGAGAAGAATCATCAGGCCAAATGAAATCATAGTTGTAACCATGCCAGTGTCATGTAAATGGCACCCATGCATCATGCTCATTGCCGGTGCCATGTAAATGGCACCTGTGAATTGTAGTCATGGCCGCTCATTACTGGTGCTATGCATGTGACACCTGTGCATTGTAGTTGTGATCATTGATGGTACCATGTAAGTGGGACATGGCACCTGTGTGTCATGGTTGTTACTGGTGTCACGTAAATGGCACCTATGAATTGTAGTTGTGGTTGTTCACTGCCAGCTCCATGTAAATGACACCCATGCATCATAGTCATGGTTGCTGAGGGTATCATGTAATGGTACCCGTGAATCATTGTGGTCAATACTAGTGCCATGTAAGTGACACCTCGGGAATCATGGTTGTTGGTTGTAGGCATTGCTAGTGCCATGCAATTGGCACCCATGAATCGTTGGGATTGCTGCTGGTGCTATTTAAATGGCACCCACCTGTGAATCATAGTTGTGAATCATTGCCAGAGTCATGTAAAAGCACCCATTGCACTTTTGGAGTGATTGGCATTAGGAAGGGCATTCAGCTGTAGAAACCATGCCAAATCAGACTGGAGTCTGGTGCAGCTCTCTGGCTCGTCAGCTCCAGTCAAGCCATCTAACTTATGCCAGAATGGAGAGCAGATGTTAAATGATGATGATGATGACGATGATGGTGATACACACACACACACACACGCAAACTCACACACATGTTGCCTCATCTTCATCATCATCTGATGATGATATGACTATACATACATATCTATATACAAATATATTCAGCCTCTTCATCTCTTCAGTCAAGGTGGCAAGTATGGGAGATAAATATTTACATGCATTTGTTTGCATACATATATACACAAAGACAGACATATATATGTATACATACATTGATACATACACACACACACACACACACACACACACATACATACATACATACATACATACATACATACATACATATGTGTTTATATATTATATATCAAAGAACGAAAAAGGTGGCGAGCTGGCAGAGTCATTAGCATGCTGGACGAAATGCTTAGTGGTATTTCGTCTATTGCTACATTCTGAGTTCAAATTTCCACTGAGGTCGACTTTGACTTTCATCCTTTCGGGGTCGATAAATTAAGTACCAGTGAAATTCTGGAGTTGATGTAATCGATTGGTCCCTTCCACCAAAACTTCAGGCCTTGTGCCTATAATAGAAAAGCTATATCAAAGGAGAAAAATAAGCATCAGAAAGAGGAAAAGAAAAAGAACAGAAAGCAATGGAAAAAGAAGAAAAAGACGAGGAAGACGAAGGTGGAGGAGGAGGAGGAAGAGAAGAAGAAGAAAAAGAAGAGGAAGAAAAGAAAGCAATGGAAAAAGAAGTAAAAAAGATGGAGAAGGTTGAGAAGGAGGAAGGGAAGAGGAAGAGGGAGAGGAAGAAGTGGAAGAACCAGAAATATAAAAAGAAGAAAAAAGAAGCAAAGGAAACAGAAAAAGAGAGTAAAGAGGATGAAAAAAGAAGAGGGAGAGGAGGAAGAATATAAGTTAATGAAAGTGCTTTTACATGGTTGCTCCATGTGCAAGAAATGGTAACCAAATCTTTCTCAAATCATAGTACCTTCATTTACAACAAACCCAAAGACAAAAATACTGAATTGGAAAAGGAAGGATACATTGAATAATATATTGTGAGATGATTTGTATATGAGAAGAAAAGATAGAATGGTCAAGGCTGGAATACTTTTGATCATAGGCCTATATGATCTCAAGACGGACCTTGGGCTAAACAACTACAACAACAATAGGATGAAAATAGAAACTGTTACAGAAATAAATTTACAACAAAATGAAGAAAATGTTGGGGTTCCAACAATAACTGGACATATTTTTTCATCTCTGAAGTGGGTTTTTAAAAAATTTATTTTTTCATCTGTTTAAAGTTACATCATTCCAGAGAATATTTCTTTGCTGCTGCTGTTGTTGTTGTTTTGTTGTTGCTGCTGCTGCTATCAGGTTTCTGAAATATGTCAGAAATGTCTTCCATGCTTTATGGATCAGTCTACCTCTACCGTACTTCCTGCATCCATGAATATGACATGTAAGAATAGCAGGGGTACATCATATAATATCATATAATAATAATAATAATATGTGTGTGTGTGTGTTGTGAGCAGGTGCAGTATGTGTGTATGTGTGTGTGTGTGTGTATGTATATCTTTGTGAGTGTATGCATATGTGTGTATGCTGTGAGCAGGCATAGTGTATGTATGTGTGCCTCTATGTATATATGTGTATGCATGTGTGTGTGTGTGGGGGGGGGCTGTGTTCCACTTGGCATATGGTGTAACTATAAAGCTGTATATACATCAAAATGTATGTGATATGTTATGTACATAAATATGTATGGTATATTTGTATGTTTAAAGAGGTATGGCATTTTATTATATTTTCATATTTCCAAGGGAAGGATAATGCATGCTAATGCATATGCTATGAATGTTATGAATGCATGTATGTACGTATATGAGCAGGTGTATATGCATGTATGTGTATGTGTGAGGATCTGAGTGTGCGTAGGTAGATGAGTGTGAGCATGTATAAGCAGATGAGTATATATCAATATATGTGTTTGTGTACATATGTATGTTTTATTGTTTGTGACTATTAATGCACACACACACACACACATTATTATAGTACTCAAATACTGGAGGTAGAGTAATAAGCTTTATGATAATTAAAGCTGCAAAAACATCACAAAAATATCACAATAAACTGCTACTCAGAGTATCATGTTTCTGTTCATTAGACAGTTAGACTGAGTCTCAATCTAAACTGTCTGACAAACAGGAACGTGAAACTCTGAGTAGCAGTTTATTGTGATATTTTTGCGATGTTTTTGTTGATTTAATAATAAGGAAGTGTGCGTGTATATATATATTTAATATATGTGAAGGCGCATGGCTCAGTGGTTAGAGTGTTGAGCTTATGATCGCGAAGTTGTGAGTTCGAATCCCGGACCGGGCTGCATGTTGTGTTCTTGAGCAAGACACTTTATTTCACAGGTACCAAGCTGTATCGGCCTTTGCCTTTCCCTTGGATAACACTGGTGGTGACTGCTGGTCTTCCATAAACAACCTTGCCCAGACTTTCTAGGTGCAATCCCATGGTCAGTCATGACCAAAGGGGGGAGGGTCTCAGCATATATATATCATCATCATCATCGTTTAACGTCCGTTTTCCACGCTAGCATGGGTTGGACGGTTCGACCGGGGTCTGGGAAGCCAGGGGCTGCTCCAGGCTCCAGTCTGATCTGGCAGAGTTTCTATGGCTGGATGCCCTTCCTAATGCCAACCACTTGTACATATATACAAACATATATATCATCATCATCATCATTAAAGTCCATTGTCCATGCTGGAATGGGTTGGATAGTTTGGTCAGCGCCAGCAAGCTGGGGAGCTGCACTAGACTCTTGTCTGATTTGGCATGGTTTCTATGGCTGGATGCCTTTCCTAACACCAACCACTCTACAGAGTACACTAGGTGTTTTTATCTGGTACCACATGGGCGCTTTTATTTATATATACATGCTTAAGGGATGATGTGGGAAGGAGCAAGATATTGTTGAATAGTGGTGATGGTGTAGGTTGGTGTGAGTGCAATCAGATCCAAATGGCACTTTAAAGATCATCATCCTCATCATCATCATTGTCATAATCCTTCAACATCTGTCTTCCATGCTGATATGGGTTATATGGCTCAAGAGGGTCTGATGAACCAGAGAACTTCTTTGAACTCCAATGTCTGCTTTGGCATGGTATCTATGGCTGGGTGCCCTGCACCACTTTACAGAGTGAACTGGGTATTTTTTGCAGACAACAGTAGTAGTTAAGACCAGACCCCTCAGCTGAGTGTAGGAGTTGTTAGTATTGAAGGAGGTGGCTTTGTGTTAGGTGTTTAGAGGCTAACATATAATAAAGTGACAGGGACAGGTGTCTTGCTGTAGAGGAGATATGTAGCTACCCCAGCATGTAGCCATGCTCATAAATGGCTGCATGCTGGGAGAACCATTACATACTATAACCTGTGTTCTTAATTTAGTGAATTACTCACAAAGTGAATTAGTAATATCTCTGGTGGGTCTTGTCAATATTTGTTTAATTTCCTCCCAGTTGGATTTGAAGTAGAAACATACTAAGGATGGATGGTGGAGGAAATAATTGAATAAATACACACTAGAACAACAGCAACAATATAAATTACGACATCATTTTTATTTGCATTAAAAATATACATTATTTCTGAAAATTTGATAAGCTGGCAGAATTGTTGGAGCATTGGAAAAAATGTTTTACATTATTTGTTCTCACTCTTTTCATTTTGAGTTCAAATCATGTTGAGGTCAACTTTGCTTTTCATCCCTCTGGGGTTGATAAAATAAAGTATCAGTCCAGTACTGGATCAATGTAATCGACTTACCCACTGTCTTCAAAACTACTGACCTTGTGCCAAATTTGAAACAAATTTTACTATTAGCATTGTTATTATTGGGTTTTTGTATCATCAGACAGGCAGAAGTATGGCTGTATGGTAAGAGGTTTGCTTCCCAACCACATGGTTCTGTGTTCAGTCCTACTGCATAGTGCTTTGGGTAAGTGCCTCAGGCCAGCTGAAGCCATGTGAGTGGATTTGGTGGACGGAAACTGAATGGAGCCCATCGTATATATATATATATATAATTAATATTATATATATATATATATATATATATATAGGTACTGCAAATTTAGGGTGAATACTTGATAAGTACCTATATACACCAGCTAGTGGTAGAGGTGAGAGGGTATATATAAAATAAAATCAAAAACAGAACACAAAGGATGTTGCGGTACATGTGTTTCAAGCTTTATAAACTTATAAAGCTTTATAAGCTTTATAAACTTATTCTATCCATCTCTTTTGCGGAATCAATAAGTTATGAAAACAAACACACCGACACCAGTTGTCAAGTGGTGGTGGAGGACAAACACAAACATAAAGACACACACACAAGTATACTGGTGTCGGTGTGTTTGTCTTCATAACTTAGTGATTCCGCAAAAGAGATGGATAGAATAAGTACCAGGCTTACAAAAAAAATAAAATAATGGGATTGATTCATGCATCAAGGCAGTGCTCTAGCATGACCGCAGTCTACTGAATGAAACAAGTAAAAGACAGAAGGATAAAAGATAAAAGATTAAACATTATTAGAGCAGTAAAGAACAAATAATCCTCCTTGTCTACAGCTGCCAAAGGCTGGAGTGTGGGTGGCTCTTCTAAGCTCTCTTGAATTTTTAAAAATTATAACAGTGGAGGGTCCTCTCTCTTTTCCTTACATACTGTGATCTATCACTACCCTTTCATAGTACAATATAACAAATTCTGAAAGAGAGAGAGAGAGAGAGAGAGATAGACAGGAGAAAAATAAGATCAACTTCAGTACTTGGGTGGTATTTTCAGTTTATCAACATTGAAAGGATGAAAGGAAATAACGGCTTTGGTTGGATTTGAACATAGTACAGGAACAAATACTACAAGACTTTCTAGTTGATGCTTTAACACCTCTCTTAATTTACCACATGAAAATAGTGTGTATGTGTGTGCGTGAGTGTGTGTGTGTGTATGTATGTATATATATATTTATATGTGCATACATACATGCATACATATGTATACATACATACACACATATAAATATACATATAACATCACGAAGCACCTTTATATGTGTGTGCATGCAAATACTCAACTACACACACACACATGCATTTATGCACGCACACAAGCACACACACTCACACATGCGTGCATGCACGCACACACGCGCACACACACACACACACACACACACACACACACACACACACACACACACACACACACACACACAGGTGTTTCACAACATTAGGTATTTAATTCTTAATTTCCTGTCTTTATTTGCAGAGTGATATCTTCCTCTATAGCTTCATGTATCTCAACAAGAAGTAATTCACTTTACCTCTACTGAAAATAGTCTCCTACTGTGGATAATTAATTACTTATATTTACATTTTACCTGGGCAAAATCTTTAGTATTCCTTCTTACACCTTTCCTTCCTTTTCCTCCTCCTCCACCCCTTCACACACACACACACACACACACACATACCCTGATATTCATGTAACTTCATAATCGCATCAATATGTGGTTTCTTCCCTGTGGTCTTTCTTTTCTCCAAATTCTTATTTTTTAATCTTTTTTCTAAAATAATCTTAGCAAAATATGTGTATGTATGTGTAGCTATGTCTGACATTTTCTTTAGCTCCTATTTCTTTAGTGTATAAAAGTCAAAATAACTTGGTTCTATAAATATATTTTGTTCCTTTTTTTTTTAACAAGTTAGGAGAACTGGGGCAGTATAAGCCATCTGAGCTTGGTGAGATTGATGCAGCTTATTCGCAACCTGATCACAATGCAGGTAGGGATTTATGCTGCATTGTGAGGAAAAAACCAGAAGTTTGATCTGAATGTTTCCAACAGAGTGAACTCTGCAAAAGGCACCCAAAACCCAGTTGGTAGAACTAAACCAAATATTCTGTTAGGCAAAACAATTGACCTCATTAGTCTCAATACCATGGAAAAATCACGTAGCATACTCTGTAAAGTTGATGGTGTTAGGAAGGAAATCTAAAGCCAACATCGGTACTCAATGTGGTCCTCCAGCTTGTAGGATCCTGTTAAACCATCCAATCTATATCAGTGATGAAGATGGATATTAAATGATGATGATGATTTTTTTCATTATTGGATAAGTATCATCATCATCATCATCATCATCATCCTTTAATGTCTGTTTTTCATGCTGGCATGAGTTGGATGCTTTGACCATGGCTGGCAAGGAGGAGAGCTGCACCAGATTCCAGGCTGATTTGGCTTGGTTTCTATGGCTGGATGCCCTTCCTAATGCCAACTACTTTACAGTGTACTGGGTACTTATATGTGGTACAGGCATGAGCGCTTTCATGTGGTGCTGGCATGAGCACTGTTCATGTGGCACTGGTGTAGGTCTCTTGCAGGTCAATCCTCTTCATCAGGGGGAGCAACATTAACACTTCTATGGAGGATAGGTCTTCTTGAGTACAGCAAGGTGCCAGATATCTTGGTCTTCTGTCATCTCCTGTGTAAGGTTCAGTATCCTGAGGTTGTCCTTCAGTACCTCATCCCATGTCTTTCATGAGTTCTATCTACTTTGAGTGATTGGCACTTCTATATGCAACTATCTACATCCATATGCATCATATGACCAAAACCAGCGCAGTGTTCTTTCTTGCACTCTGCATCTCATTCCTTTTATGATTAACTTTTCTCTCTGCACACTAGCACTTTGTTGCACATGTACACCTACATTACACATCCAGCCTCATTCCTCTCTAGCCTTTGCATATCCTTTGCATTCAGAACTTATGTCTCACTAGCATGCAAAATTGCTATTCATACACATGCATCATACAATCTTCCCTTCACTTGGAAGGAGAGACCTTTGATTGCCATACATCCTCTTTTCATACCCCCTCTGCCTCTACTAATTTGCTCCTCTAGGTAGCAGAAATTATCTGCTACCTTTAAAGAGCCTTCAAGGCATTTGAGAAAATCAATTTCCTGAGTATCTATAGTTTTTATGGATCCTGTGCATCTTTCACATATGAACACTACTCTGTTAACCTTTCTATTATTCCATTGCACCTCTTGTGTGTCCATAGCTTACACTGGGTACAGTGTACTACATGGAGTTCCTTCCTACACCTTTCCTACAAATCAAGCAGGGCCAATTGCCTGAAGGAAGTTGGGTTTTCTTGCTTACTAAGACCTTAGTCTTTGTTTAGTTAATCTTAAGGCCCTCCTTTGAATTCAAGGTTTGCTTCCAAACCTGGAATTTCTTTTCTACCTCTGATATAGAATCTGTTATGAGGGCAAGATTCCCAGGAGCTGCCAGTCTTGAATTCCCCTGTTATGGCCTGGAGGATAATGGTGAAAAGGAGGGCACTGAGGACTGAGCCTTGATGAATGCCTACCTGTACTCCAAATTCTTCACTGTAATTTGGTTAACTCTCACCCTTAGCTTCATCTACTCCTATCTTCCCACAGCAAGGCACTCTACTGAAGGCGGGTATACATCTTATAAGAATTCTGCTTGTTACTCCATTACTTAGCCTATCCATAATGCTTTCACATGATTAGTTGAAGGGAGAGGTGAAGAGTGAGAGAAAAAGAGGGAGAAAGAAAAGAGGGAAAGAAAAAAAAAGGGGAAAGAAGCATCCATGACATGAGGCAGTGGGAACGTAATTATAATTTCATTACATGATTAGTTGAAGAGAAAAATAGAATAAGAGGGAAAAAGAAAAAGGAGAGAGAAAAAGTAGATAAGGCAAAGAGTAAGACAGAAAAGAGAAAGAAAAAAAGAGAGAGAAAAAGATGGAGAGAGAAAAAGTGGGAGAGAGAAAAAGTGGGAGAGAGAATGTCAATGACATGAGGTAGGGGGAATGTAATATTTATTACGGGGTTAAAAAAGTTAGTTGAAAGCAGTGATATAGAAAAGAGAGTTAGAAATATAAATTTAGTAGAGGGGTGATGTTCTGATGGTGAGGTTAAAGAAAGGCAGAGAGAGAGAGAGAGAGAGAGAGAGAGAGAGAGAGAGAGGGTCGTGGTGGTAGTGGTGATGGAAGAGATGGTGGTTGTGGTGGAGGTGGCAGTGGTGAGTGGAGAGTGAAAAGTATATATTTTTAAAAAATTGAACTAAGTTTTTTATATCACCTGTCACTTAATGCATGCATGTAAGTGCAATTCCATGAAATATTCACTCTTATTTACATGGTAGATATATGCAATTTAACTAGACGTTGTATCATATGTATGGTGATTTTTTTCTTGTTTATGGAGAAAATGGAAAAATAAGAGTGAATATTTATTTTATGAGTGCTGTGTATTAAGTTTATAAAATTGTACATAAAGTATATATATAAAGTGCATTAAGTAATCATCGTATTTCAGTTTCTTTCACTTCTCAATGAGTAGCAGATGAACGACTATTTTTCAATGCAGACACAACACAGATTACACTTTCAGGTTTTTGGGATAAAGTTTTCAGGCCCCCGTGCCAGTGGCACGTAAAAAGACACCATTTGTTCGTGGCCGTTGCCAGTGCCGCCCTGACTGGCCTCGTGCCGGTGGCACGTAAAAGGCACCATCCGTTCGTGGCCGTTGCCAGCATCGCCTGGCCCCATGCCGGTGGCACGTAAAAAGCACCATCCATCCGTGGCCGTTTGCCAGCTCCGTCTGGCACCTGTGCAGGTGGCACGTAAAAAGCACCCACTACACTCACGGAGTGGTTGGCATTAGGAAGGGCATCCAGCCGTAGAAACACTGCCAGATCAGACTGGGCCTGATGCAGCCTTCTGGCTTCACAGACCCCAGTTGAACCGTCCAACCCATGCTAGCATGGAAAGCGGACGCTAAATGATGATGATGATGATGATGATGAACCCAATAAGTTTACCATTAATTCTGTGAAATAGTCATGAGTCCCACCAGTATGTAAATAATGCTTTTATATATAATATAACACTTAGTTCCCCTAGATTTGAATTTTCTTCTGTAGAAGTTCAGTCAGAAATAAAGAAAGGTGGGCAGTGGAGGGAGTGAATCTAGTTTTGATCAGGGTAACTGAAGTAAATTGAAGTAAACAGTTAGGGTTTGAATTTACAAACATTAATCAAAGTCAGTGGTCTATTAACTTAAATTATTAGCCATTGATTTAGTTATTGATGAGACAGCAAAGTTCTAGACTAGACATTTTACAATATCTAGTTTGGTATTTGTCAGTTCTGGGCTCAAATGTCAGAAGCTGTTGACTTTCACTTTGATTCTGTTTGACTTTGAATCAACAACTTTAATAGAGAAGAAACAATTCAATGTAACACATATTCGCCTTATAAAACAAAATATAAATTGTTATTCCTCAGACTACATATAGTCTTGTTATCAATATTTAGTGAAAATAAGATTTAAATATTTAACAAGGTGAGAAAACAAAACAAAACAAAAAACTATTGGAATGAATGGAAATAATGCAATCTTGTTTATATATATACTCTTTTACTCTTTTACTTGTTTCAGTCATTTGACTGTGGCCATGCTGGAGCACTGCCTTTTTAATCAAGCAACTCGACCCCCCGGGACTTATTCTTTTGTAAGCCCAGTACTTATTCTATCGGTCTCTTTTGCCGAACCGCTAAGTAACGGGGACATAAACACACCAGCATCGGTTGTCAAGCAATGCTAGGGGGACAAACACAGATACACAAACACACACACGCATATATATATATATACATATATACGACAGGCTTCTTTCAGTTTCCGTCTACCAAATTCACTCACAAGGCTTTGGTCGTCCCGAGGCTATAGTAGAAGACACTTGCCCAAGGTGCCACGCAGTGGGACTGAACCCGGAATCATGTGGTTGGTAAACAAGCTACTTACCATACAGCCACTCCTGTGCCTATATATGTATTATTTAATAACAGAAGCATGTTGTAGTTCACTTGAAGCATTGTAGTACAGAAGTAGACTATAGCAGGATCTATGTAAACACATTTCTTTGACAGATTTCTTTGTTAAGGCCATTTCTACAGATTTTCTATAGAAATTATAGTCAGCACTGATTTTGTTATGTTTCGTATCGTATCTGGGATATCAGATGTAAACAAACAATGCGATTGAAGATGAGAAAATGGGTAATGGGCATCCTGAAATTTGACATATATACCCATTAACCATTTTTTCATCTTTGATCTCATTGTTTGTTTACATCTGATGTCCCTGATATAAAATGTCGTAACAAAATCTGTGCTGGCTAAAATTTCTATGGAAAATCGGTAGAGATGACCTTAACATGTACACTGCTAACATAGTAGTACATGGTATTGACTTACAAAAACGTTTAATGTACTTTGTTACATATTATGGTTGCATAATGAAACACTTTGTGCCTACAAGTCATCAGTATTCATGTACCAGCTTCCAGGAATGTGTTTGATATGTAAATTGGTAAATCCAATAATATCACACTGCTAAAAGTAGTGGCTATTTAAGTAATGAGTTTGTGGATGCTTAATAGGTTAGATGGGTGCTGATTGAAGGAGTAAAAACTCCTGAAATATAACATAGACATCTATAACAGGAAGAGTGTTCATAGGTCACCATTTATAATGATATGGTGTGGAAAGACGAACAAGATTTGAATAAGTTAAAAAAGCTATGATTTATTCCTCTTGTTATAATAATAGAAGATTGCCAAAGGGAATGGTGTTGATACTACAGACTGGAACAAACATTCAAATGACTTCAATTCTGTTGGGTTTGATAATGTGGCTGTGGTCTGCTGTCTGTTGCTGCAATGATGAAGATGGGTGATGACTGGTTGAAGAAAGCTGTGAGACTGGCTGGTGTCCAGTCAATAGTGGCTGGTCCAAAGACATGGATGAAGTGGTGCTTCTACCCATATACCTTGGGAAGCATGCTTCTAGGGTTAGGGTAGAAGATGTACCCCCAGAAATTGATGTAGCCTGGCTAGCAGCTGCCGTACTGCTGGGCATGGAAGAGAAGGTAGTGGTCCCCCAGGCCACCAGAATGCCCCATAAGAACTGGCCAGGGCAGAGCCTAGATATGATAACCCAGGTGGCCTCAGAAGACCTTGAAAACATGGTTGAAAAGTTGACACTCAGGGTCAGAGTAGAAGGTAGGATCCCGCAGTGCTATGAATGTGGCCTGAAAGGCTACATAAGAGCAGACTGTCCTCTGCCACCCATGAAAACTAAAGAGAAACCCTAAAGCAGGAAGGAAATCATGACTTCACCACCAATGAAAACCAGTACCAGAGCTGAGGAAGAAGTGAATGAGGAAAAGAATGGATGGGAAACGGTTGGAAAAAAAAGAAGAAAGAGATGGTAAAAAGCACTCTTTGTAAATGATGACCCACCCCATCCCACACTCACTCTACCCCAACCTCCCCCTACAGATACCAACCCTCTCCATGCTCCACCTGATACAAAGACAAGCACGAGCACACAGGAGCCCCAAACTTGTCCACCCTTGATCTGTAAGAAAAATATGTTATACTGTACAACAAACAAAATGAAAAACTTTATAATGAGATAGACTCTTGGGTCAGAGTGATAAAAGTGAATATAACAGAAGTATTGCCTGAGTACTTTCAGTGTGCGGTGACAGACCCAGAATATCTTTCGAGAGTAAACGATTATGAGAGGGACTTTGAGTGATAGGTCTAGAAAATGGACACCAGCACAATTCCTGAATGGGTAGCTATCTTGAACTTTTAAAGAAATTTAACATAAACATTCTTTGGAAAGATGAAAGTTAACGGTTACAAATAATGTTTTAAAAAGTTGTATTAACAGGTTAAATGAATTTATTCAGAGGTGGGACCATACGGATTCATTTAATTTATCATTTATCTAATTCATCCTTTCCATTCCTTTTTTTTCTGTCCCCTCTGTATTAGGCTCTGTGTGGCCTATAAAAGAAAGAGAGATGAGAAATTGCAGGAAGTCGAAAGGTGTCATTCATGAGATCATTAGAGTTGCAGGAAATTGTTGAGAAGTTGTTATAGTTTGTTGAGAGTTGTTTTGGATTGGTTACAGTTGTTGGCAGAGTATTTGGGATTACATCAAGTGGAGACAGTTGATGTCTGCCCTGTTCCATAGTATTTTATATCACACTGTTATTAGTTCATAACACTAAGGTAACATATACAGAAACCATGTTATAAAACAATCAAATGAATGTGTTAAACAGTTCTGCTACACACCCGTTAACCATTTTTTCATCTTTGATCTCATTGTTTATGCCCGACATGTTGGATAACAAAAACGTCATAACAAAATCAGTGCTGCTTATTATTTCTAAAGAAAATCTATAGAGATGACCTTAATGTAATTTAAGTATACTGCTAACACACATTAGTACATAGTATTGACTTATAAAGACGTATAATATACTTTGTAGCAAATTATGGTTGCATAACGAAATACTGTGTGCTTATATTAATATTTCTTTGACTGTTCTTATAGACTTTTGGGGCTGAAATATAAAGGTTTTTAAAACTTTCTGCAATGCTAGAAGCTGTCCTTATTTCTCATTTCATTCATTTTTGTATTTAATATCAGTTTGACTTGCCTCCTTGTAACATAAAGTTTCATAGACTTGTGGAATAAACCTTGCTTGTCAAGCATTTGAAGATCAAGTAACAGGAAATGAGAGATTCAAGGTGACTTCTAGACGTTGATCAATTCAGATCAAATGGTGTTATTGTTATTGGTCTGTAAGCAACATCAGATCTTATGTTTGTTCTCATGTGCATATAGTCAGACAGGATGATTGTAGGCAGCTGTTGCTGCTATGTTTGGTGACTGTGGTATTGTTTATTTAGTGACACCTGTTTGCTGCATTTGCTGCTACACATGGCAGAAAGGGGTTAGTGAAGGACTAACTCAATAGTGGAGACAGCCTTTCCATGGGAGTATTCTTTCTGATAGTCCAACCTAGCACCACCAAATATGGTTACTCTCTCTCTATATATATATATTGGTTTCTTTCAGTTTTTGTCTACTAAATCCATTCACAAAGATTTGGTTGGCCCCAAAGACAATGCAGTGCAATTGAACCCAAGAACACATGGCAACACCTGTACCTACATGTGAAATTGATATAAACTATATTTCTATATATTTTTATTTACTCATTTCTCAAGGGTAATGAGTTTGAGGTGGTGGGGTTGGAAATTACTTCATTGGTTGATGTTTATAAAACTGAGTTGTATAGCTCAATGCTCTTCCTACTGCTAATTTCTTTCTCTTTTTCTTTTTCTCTCATACTATCTCTCTCTCTTTCACTTTCTTTCTCTTTCATTCTCCCCTTCTCTCTCTCTTTCAGCTGTCACTCATAATCAAGTATGACTTGAAGGAAGGTTTTATATTATCCCCCAATATAGTCGAGAAACTTCACTCACATTAGGTCAATGATGTTGCCACAACCAGACATAGTCAATGCAGAATATTGTTGGCAGATCTGATCTAGTGGGTCTTACTTTAGCATTTTTCTCTATTTTCTTCTTGATTTTTGCCAGTTTCACTCTTCAATCTTTACTCTTTACTCCAAAGTTGTGAAATAAATATGATGGTGCATGCATTGTAACATTACATTACATCATCTTCTATTTATAGGTGCTAAAACTTGCTCACAAATAGCCAAAACGCTGAATTTTTTTAATTTTAGAAATATTATAGATCGAATTAGTTGTCAGTTATTTTATAAGTCAGAAGTATTAATTATGACTCCTTTCTAAGATTGCCACCTTTCTAAGATTGATAAAATACATACCAGTCAAGTAAAGAAAGAAAGGCCATGGGATTGCACCTTGAGAGTTCCACTCTGAGGCACAAGTCCAGGCAAGGTTGTTTATGCATACCAGCCTCCCCTTTCCATGCTGCCGATGTTACCCAAGAGAAAGGCAAAGGCCGATGCAGCAAATTAGAAGAGAGGAGACTTATTTTATTTGATTGACTCTGAAAGGATGAAATGCAAAGTTAACCTTGGTGGGATTTGAACTCAGAATGTAAAGAGGTGAAGAAGTACCATGAGGTATATTTTCTGATACTCTAATGATTCTGTCAATCCATTACCTTTGTGCATAAGATAAATAAATAGAAAAAAATAACATTTATGATTGGTTTGATCTCTTTGCCAACCATTTTTCTGCAAGAGAAAAGTAAGTGCTAACATCTTCAAGAATGCATAAATACTTATATATTTGTCTGTTAAAACTCAGATAAATTTTTAAATAAAATTTTAAATAACATGTCTCCACCATCCATTTTCATTTGTATTGAAACATCAGTAAACTTTATCTCCTAGAGATGTAAAGAAGACAAATCTTTTAGTTTTTAATTCAACAAAAAGTTAAAATGGTATAATACTTTGAAAAGAAAAAGAAAGAAGAATAAATCAATGAATAAAATTGATTTACGTTCTATCATTTCAACACATTATTGTTATATTTCCCTGTAGTGATGGATAGCATGTTCATTTTTAAGAATACAAACCCAGAGGAAAATCAAGAGAAAGTTGAAATTTAATAACGGCAAGAAAATTTCTTAAAAAAAATCAAATTTAAATATAGCATTTATCTTTATGGCATGTATATGTTGACAATATTTAAGAAGCACACACATATGCAAAAAAATATTTAGCAGTGAACTTAAAGCAAAGTGAGAATGGTATTTGAACAAACAATCATAAATGCACGATGCCATTTAATTCTAAATGAATGTCTTGGAGAAATTCAATTTTGTATTTTAACATTTGGGGAAAAAACTTTCAAATGTGAATTCATCTATTCATATCTAATTCTTTTCTTCGTTTTATGGTGAGATAATTTCTTTAAAAGTCTTTTCTTTTAACCAATTCTTCCTGTTCTTTACCATTTCCTCCAGTCATCATCATCATCATCATCAGCATCATCATCATTATCATTATCATTGTAACAGCCAATTTATCATTTTTTGCATGGGTCAGACAAGGTTTATTGAGACAGATATTGTACAACTGGATACTGCTCTTGTCACCAACACTTACCTGGTTTCAAGTAAAGTAATATTTTCTCATGGCTTAACGTGTTTTTATAGAATACTGGAAATAAATGACACTGCCTGTGTGACAGTAATAATCATTTTCATGATACCCCGACAAGGAAACACAAACATACACAAGCTTACATTCACACACACACACACATGCACACACACAAACAAGTATGAATGTGCACATTTGTATATATATAGAGTTAGTTGTCCATAAGTTGTAACAAAAAACCCAACGCAATATAAGTAATAGGCACTTCCAACCAGCTTGTTGGAAGAGCCATCATTTCCTAAGTGGATTAGTTGGTGAAAAACCAATGGTGATATTCTGGCCAGTTATACACTATAACTGGCCAGATATGTGTATGTTTGTGTGTGTATGCACATCTATCGTACACTACTTGTAATTTTAAATGTGATCTTTGCCTCGAGGAAATGTATTATATAATTACTTCTAAATTAGTAATATTGAATTGTAAAGGCAATTCTACATTGAAATGTTCTCACAAATATAGAAGAACATTTCAATATTTCAATACCAAATAATCCATCAATTATTATTGCTTTCTAATATTAATAATATTTCTATAACTTTTTTGTCATATTTAATGGATAGATAACTAATTGTTGTGATATAGATTTTATATTTCTAATTGTTGTGGTATAGAACTTCTATGTTTATTTTTTTATTCTTTCATTATCTACTGACATCATCAAAGGTTAAATACTAAACTGGCTTTTCATAGAATATATATTTCTTCTTAATGTTCTTTATGTACGTGTTCATCTATTAGAGATATTTTCTTAGTTCACTTTGAATTTAACCAAGTTTGGATTGCCTTGATAATGTTATGTTAGCATATATTTTCGGATATATTAATTTGACTGGTATGTTATGCCTTTTTCTGTATCTAAATATGCTTGTACAATAGAAACGATCATTGGTAATGTATGGTGAAATCTCCACTTAAAGATGCGAGTTTCTCCGTTCTTATTCTTGTTGTCATCATCATCATCATCGTCATCATCATCGTCATCATCATCATTTAACATCTGTTGTTCATGCTGGCATGGGTTGGATGGTTTGACCAGAGCTGGGGAGCTGCACCAGACTCCAGTCTGATTTGGCATAGTTTCTGCTGCTGGATGCCCTTCTTAATGCCAACCACTTTACTGAGTGTGCTGGGTGCTTTTATGTGGTACCACATAGGTGCTTTTACATGGCAACACAATGAGCGTTATTCACCACTAGAGGGACCAGTTTTAGCACTTCTATTGTAAAGTACAGGTCATCTCTGCTACGGGGACACACACACACACACACACACACACACACACACACCACACACACACACACACACACACACACACACACACAGAGGATTTCTTTCAGTTTCTGTCTACCAAATCCCCCATAAAGCTTTGGTTGGCTTAGAGCTATTGTAGAAGAAACTTGTCCAAGCTGTCACACCGTGGGACTGAACTTGAAACCATGTAGTATGGAGACAAATATCTTAACCAACAGCCACATTTTTTTCATTACATCTACTTTCTATATTATATTTTCCTGGGAAACTTTCTATTTTAACTCTCCTACCTCATCATTCCACAATTCTAT
Source organism: Octopus sinensis (assembly GCF_006345805.1). Lineage (NCBI taxonomy): Eukaryota > Metazoa > Mollusca > Cephalopoda > Octopoda > Octopodidae > Octopus > Octopus sinensis. The sequence goes on along the minus strand of NC_042997.1, from coordinate 203,519,175 downwards.
CTGTATTAATCTCTGATAATTACTGATTTGTAATGTGAATGGAGGAAAGAGATATGTGTTGAGAGAGGAAGTACTTATAGCAAGGAAGACCATGGAGGAAATGTTGGGGTGGGTGAGCAGGTGGAATTGTGAAGTCAAAACTGAAAACATTGGGTGTCAAAGAGGTGATGATATATTAATAAGACAATTGGGATTAAAGTGGGTTTCAGTCCCTGTACAAGCCATGAGAAACTTGTAAGAGGTGACATTTTAAGTGAGAATAATGAAGATGACAATAGTGATGATGACAAAGGTGATGATGATGATGATGATGATGATGAAAAGGACAGCAATGAAGACGACAACAATAATGATAATGGTGAGGATGACAACGACAATGAGGATGATGATGATGATGATTAAAGGGATGATGATAAGAAAGATAATGTTGCTACTAATGACAACAATGATAATAAGGAAGAGGATGAGTACAATGATGCGTATAATGGTGATGATGATGATGATAATAATGATGATGATGATGATGATGATGAGGATGATAATGACGATGATGATGATGAAGACTGATGATGAAGATGATGATGAGGATGATAATGACGATGATGATGATGAAGACTGATGATGAAGAAGATGATGATGATGACGACGACAATGATGTGCTGGAGGATGTTGAAAACAATGATGACAATGACAAATGTAATGGCTGATGATGTCTATGACAATACACGCACATTTTTATAAACCTACATGCATACACACAGTTGCTTGTTCTCACACTCTCTTTCACTTCTTAATATTTTTCCTCTCTTTCTCTCCCTCCCCCTCACATTCTATCTCTCTTTTTCTTTTGCTTCCCATCTATTCTTCCATGGTAACATACTTTTCAACAGCTCCACATCTTCAAATAGTTGCATGTCTTCTCGGTATTTTGGATCTAACTACTTTTCCTGTCATAAATAAGATTAAATAGACTCACAACATGCTATTCAATGAGCCAAGAAAAAGCCTCTATCTCTATGTGGTTGCACGAACTGCAAGAAATAGTAGCCAAATCTCCTTCACATCAGACCCTAGCATCTTAAAAAGATAAGGACACATTGAAGATTGTAGTCCTATACATTGAAAGGTTGGATAGTCATGGCCAACATGCTTTGATCAGAGGTCTGTTTGATCGCAACCAACCTGGGATTAAAAAAAAAATACCATTTTTACACTGTTTAAAGTTATTTCACATGTACAGACATGGTGGTGCAGCTAAGAAAGTTTGCTTTGCAATCATGTAGTTTTGGGTTCAGTCAATGTAGCAAAGATCAAAGATCTAGTAAGTAGGAAGGCAAACTCATCACACACCCTCTTAAGTAGGTGGGGCTGCTCGATATGCAGAAAAGGTGTAGGTAGAAACTCCATAATATGTACCCAGTGTAAGCTATGGACACAAGAGGTGCAGCACCATCAAAGGAAAATTAACCGAGAAGATAGCTTTCATGTGTGGCAGATGCACAGGTGCAATAGACACCATTGATACTCAGAAAACAGATTCCATTACACTCCTGGGGAAGAAACTAGAAGTAGTTGATAGTTTCTGTTACCTAGGTGACCAAGTTAGTAGCGGGGGGGTGGATGCTCAGAGAGTGTTACCACTAGAATAAGAATAGTCTGGGCAATGTTTAGGAAGCTCCTATCCCTACTGATGACAAAGGGTCTCTCGCTAAGAGTGAAAGGCAGATTGTATGACACATGTGTGCAAACTGCCATGCTTCACGGTAGTGAAACATGGGCTGTGACTGCAGAGGACATGCGAAGGCTTGAAAGAAATGAAGCTAGCATGATCCGCTGGATGTGTAATGTCAGTGTGCATACACGACAGAGTGTAAGTGCCCTGAGAGAAATGCTGGACATAAGAAGCATTGGATGTGGCATGCAAGAGAAACGACTGCGCTGGTATGGTCATGTACTACGGATAGATGAGGAGAGATGTGTGAAGAAGTGCCACTCCCAAACAGTTGAAGGAATTTAGGGTAGATCTAGACCCAGGAAGACATGGGATGAGGTGGTCAAGCATGACCTTTGAACATTGGGCCTCACAGAGACAACGACGAAAGACCAAGACCTCTGGAGATATGCTGTGACTGTGAAGACCCGACAAATAATGTGAGTTCATGGCTGTATCCTACACCAGTTTCACATAACCAGCCCCAGCCCATTCAAAAGTACCTTGGATCGTAGGGCAACCTGCTGTGCTTGAGGAGACCTATTGAGTCAAGTACATCAACATCAACATCAAAATAAAAATCAACTGGAAATTGTAGTTTTGATACCTATACCGGTGGCATGTAAAAAGCACCATCCGAACATGGCCGATGCCAGCGCTGCCTTGACTGGCTTCCATGCTGGTGGCATTAAAAAGCACCAACCAATCGTGGTCATTGCCAGCCTCCTCTGGCCCCTGTGCCAGTGGCATGTAAAAAGCACCCCCTACACTAACAAAGTGGTTGGTGTTAGGAAGGGCATCTCGCTGTAGAAACACTGCCAGATCAGACTGGAGCCTGGTGCAGCCTCCTGGCTTTCCAGATTCCGGTCAAACTGTCCAACCCATGCTAGCTTGGAAAATGGATGTTAAACAATGATGATGATAATGATAGTGATGATATGTATGTGTGTGTGTGACTGTGTGTGCTTGCATGTTTGTCTTTCACTGCTTCTGAACAGTGTTTTGTTTTTTTTACATCCCTGTAACTTAGTGACTCAGCGCAAAGTACTAGACCTAAAATAAGTGATGCTTTTAAGCTGGTGACCCAGCATGGCTGCACTCCATTGACTGAAATAAATAAAAAGTAATGAAATAAAAGAATAACTTACTGTCATTTAAACTTAAGTGTTTAAACATTTATTTCCCATCTGCTTTGCCATTTATTTGCCAAAACTAAATCAATCACTCACTCTCTGTCTCTGTCTCTGTCTCTCTCTCTTCTTTGTTCTTCCTCTAGTGCTGGTGTCATTAAAAAATTCCACCAGTTATACTCTGTAAAGCATATGGAGATAGAAAGGGCATCTCATCATAGAAACCAGACCAAAATGATAACAAATGAAAGAAGTGTGGCCCTCTGTCTGGCCAAGGACTGACACAAATTGTGATGACCCATCCAACCCATGCCAGCATGGAAAGGGGACATATATTGATGATGATGATGTTGATGTCTCAATTTTGACCTGATGTCTTCATGGATACTCTTCCTAACAACAACCACTTTACAGAGTGTACTGAGAGCATTTTTGTGGAGCCAGCACTGATGTAGTCCCCTTTAAAGCTCACAAGGGACCTTCATGATGCATGGAACAGTTATATTGAGAGAAGATGTTAGAGGAAAGAATAACAGAGGGAAGTGTTGGATGTGGTGGTGGTGGTGGAGAGTTAGGAAAGAGATAGAGGAGAGGGGAAGAGGAATAGTAATATCATGGATATTACTACCACGGATAACTCACCATCTGTGAGTTATCAGAGGATGTGCAGATTAGTTATGGTTCAGGTCAGTCCATTATCACTGAAGTTTTGGGCACGAGATGCATGTCTGCCAAGTTTGTGCCAAAACTGCTTTCGGCTGACCAAAAAGACATTCAGATTTCAGTTGCATAAAATCTCCATGATTGTATCGAGAACAATGAAAACTTTTTGAAAACTTTGCATAGGCCTCTGAGCAGGTACCACCAACCTTTTGGCAAAATTTGATGCAGATTCTCTGCTCCACTTTCTCTGTCATGGTCAATGTGATGATCACACGCTACACACCTTCCTTCCAAGCACTGCTGTAAACAGCAGAAGTAAGTTAGAATGTTAAAATTTAGTATGCATGTAGAGCAGAGTTCAAGGTTAATCTGTGCCAAACGGCTTCACTGTATATTTTAGCTTCATTACTATGGCAACAGTCTGGATACTTATTGATCAGCCAGAAGAAATGCTGGTGTGTATTTTGCTTAATACATTAATGATTCTGATAGCTTGTTGTCTAAATAATAATTTTAATAATAATTATGATGATGATGATGATGAAAAAGAAAAAGAAAGTATGGTTTGTAATCAATGTGGAAATCCCCATCTAATACCTGAGTCTAGAAAAAGCAAAATAACAGAATAATCAAAGTATAATTGCAAATTGTAGAATAAAATGCTCTGATGCTGGAACAAAGAAGTAAATAATATGATTCTAGCAGTTATCATTTAGGTCTTAGGAACTATGACGAAAAATTTAAGAGCAAGCTTTGGAAAACTGGGCCCTAGTCTGAGGTGTTGTGCAGAAAACCTGTTTATTTGGCTTAGCAAAAATTAAATGGAAAATCCTCAATCCAAAATAAGGACAGATATAAAGAGCAGTAAAAGCCTTTTATATAGAAAAGACAAAAAATAACAACAATATTGCAAAAGCTTATCATTCTAGACCACAAGTTGTGATCAATAGGAAGCATAATTAAACTAGTTACAACATTAATATAGTGTAACAGCAGAATAATAAAAGGAAACTTGGCTTATATATATATATATATTTCTATATATATATCTACATGTTTCTGTGTGTGTGTGTATAAATATAAATATATACATATATCTGTATGTACACACACAGACACATGTGTATGTTTATATATATACATATATATATATATACGTATATTATACATACATCAAGTTTCCTTTATTCTAATATAGGCAGTTCAATACACAGCATACTTACATGTATTTGTATGTAAACATATATATATATTACAGTGTAGTTCCTTCTCAGAACGACCAATCAGCCTAAGCTGGTTGGAGATTGGTTATATTTCAAATGATGAAAATCAATGATAACCTAATGGACTATTTTATAACTGTCAGATAATTTTGACAGATTTCATAGTCAGACTGAAAGTCTACTAAGTTGCAACATTTAGAAGGAAGTTTACTTCATACTCACCCTTCAACAGAGTTTCTGTTTCCAATGATTGCATTGTCAGTGATATCATCAGAGTGTTTATAAGAAAACTCTGATGAATGCTGTAGTCATCTTTCAGATTTTGTTTCAGACTTCCTCACCACTCATCACGTTTCTAACTGTAGTTTTTCCTTGATACCACTAATCTCTCTCACAACCTAGAACCATTTCATTTTATATCAGTCTTCATCTTTAATACTCTCCTCTCCACCCACATTTTGCAGTGATAACACTCCTGCTGAGGTACCAAAGTATCCCCCCTTCTCCACCACTATATCTCTCTCATTGTCTCCATGTGCTATACTTGCCACTTTCTACTCCCACACTCTTGTAACCTACCCAACTACATGTTATCTCTCTGTCTCTCTGTCTACTGTATTTATTTCTTTATTGTCCACAGTGGGGCTAAACATAGAGGGGATAAACAAAGGGATTAAGTCAATTACATTGACCCCAGTGCATAACTGGTACTTATTTAAACAACCCCCAAAAAGACGAAAGGTAAAGTTGACCTCGGCAGAATTTGAACTCAGAATGTAATAGCAGACAAAATACTGCTAAGCATTTTGCCCAGCATGCTAACGATTCTGCCAGCTAGCTGCCCTGTCTACTGTATTATCATACTATTTTACTGTTCTTCACTTCCTATGCATTATTTGTACCCTACCATCCCTTATCCAACATTCACTACATCCACCCCTCAGCACTTGTTCTTCATCCATTATACTCACCCTCCTCATCCCCATCTCTCATTCTACCACACACATTTTTGCAACCTCTACTCAACCCCACTTTCAGCTCTTCAGTCCCCATTCACTTCTTCTCACCTTGATGGTCCACCTAAATACCTGATCACCATTATTTTTTATTTTTATGTACTCCCCACTGGTCATCACTCCAACCCTCTCTGACCATAGAAATTATGCCAAAGTAGAAATTTGTGCATGACACAGTCCTCTGCCTCATCAGATCTTGTCAAATTAAAACTAATTTCGCCTGGAACACTTAGACATTAAATAATGATGATGATGATGTCGATGACAATGATGATGACAACGACAATGATGATGATAACAACAATGATGATGACAATGACAAAAATGATGATGATGACGATTAAACTGACTTTAGCAAAAGTTATCTGAGTAGTATAATAGAAGAGTCATTTATGTTGATGAGCAGACATAGCACCCTCTTGATCCTGTACTCTTAACCCAAAGGAACATCCAGGAAGTGATAGTTGGAGGGAGAGGAGGCTGCTTCAGTAATCAACTAGTTCTCATTTACAACTGAGTAGGCTTGAGTAATGTGAAATAAAGTTCTTGCTGAAGCACACAATGCACTGCCCAACCTATGAATTGAATTCACAATCATACAATCATGTGTCAAATAACCAAATCAGTTGGCCATGTGCCTTCACTGAAAATATTATTAGCCATCAACTAATGATATAGGTTTTCCTTACCACAAATTTATTTCATCATCATCATCATCATCGTTTAACGTCCGCTTTCCATGCTAGCATGGGTTGGACGGTTCAACTAGGGTCTGGCAAGCCCGAAGGCTGCACCAGGCCAGTCAGATCTGGCAGTGTTTCTACAGCTGGATGCCCTTCCTAACGCCAACCACTCCGAGAGTGTAGTGGGTGATTTTATGTGCCACCGACACAGGTGCCAGACGAGGCTGGCAGACGGCCACGCTCGGATGGTGTTTGTTACGTGCCCTCAGCACGGAGGCCAGTCGTTGCGGTACTGGCTACGGTCACGTTCGGATGGTTTTCTTATGTGCCACCGGCACTGGTACCACAAGGATACAAATTCCATTGATGTTCATCTATTTTGATTTGGTTCGATTTGATTTGATTCGATTTCTTGTTAGATTTTTAATGCCTTGATGTATTAAATGTCAAGCTTTCCCAGCAACTCATCTTCATAAAACTCATTACATCTTCACCCATCCAACTATAGCATTGTTACCTCAGCTGCTGTAATTAGAAGGAGAGCAGAACTGCACATACTCCTCCCTGATTTTGTGCTACTAGTTATTCCTCTCCTTGGAACCATTTCCCTTGTCACTCATCCTGTACTCTCCTATCATCCCTTACCATTTTACTTGCCTCTGAATGCCCTTTTTCCTCAAACATCCTCTCCTAACAACAGCCTTTACCCCCATTTTTGTCACTCACTATATCTGCCCGTATATACTTCTGATCCCCATCAGGATGTATCTTCTCTCTCCCCCAACACTTCTTATGGTCTCCCTAATTTCTCATCTATTTACAGTTATATTACACTGCTGTTCTCTACCTCACCCTCTTTTATGCATTGCCACCTAACAATTCCTCCATCCTGATCCATTCCTATTTTTCTTTACTTTCCCCTCAAACAAAGATTCAATGTTGACCACACTTCCACCCTTGTTCACCATTCTCTGCACTCACTCTATCTTCATCTTTAATCTCCTTTCACACTCCCACAAACCTATCCATCCAGCTCTCCTCAGTCCCTATTTTCTCTTATATTCACCTTCTTGTATCTTAACGATATGTCCTAACACCTCGTCTCCACCATTCTTTCTCCCTTTCCTGTTGGAGTAGTCATATATCTCCTCTACAGTGGAGGTGCAATGGCCCAGTGGTTAGGGCAGCGGACTCGCGGTCATAGGATCGCGGTTTCGATTCCCAGACCGGGTGTTGTGAGTGTTTATTGAGCGAAAACACCTAAAAAGCTCCACGAGGCTCCGGCAGGGGATGGTGGTCAGCCCTGCTGTACTCTTTCACCACAACTTTCTCTCGCTCTTACTTCCTGTTTCTGTTGTACCTGTATTTCAAGGGGCCGGCCTTGTCACTCTCTGTGTCACGCTGAATATCCCCGAGAACTATGTTAAGGGTGCACGTGTCTGTGGAGTGCTCAGCCACTTACACGTTAATTTCACGAGCAGGCTGTTCCGTTGATTCGGATCAAAGTGCTTCCATATCTCCTCTACAGCAAGACACTTATTCTTGTCCCTCTTGCATACTTTAACCTATCAACACCTGGCATAAATTCGCCTCCCTCAATACTACACACCCTCTTAGTTGAGGGGTTTTGTTTTGTGAGTTACTTGATATTATCACTATTGTCAGTGTCATGAAAGAAAAGCACCCAGTACACTCTGTAAAGTGTGTGGCATTAAGAAGAGCATCCAGCAATAAAAACCATGCCAAAGCAGATAATGGAAATTCAATGCACTCATCTGGCTTGTTGTGAACCATTCAACTCATGTCAGCATGGAATATGGACATTAAATTATAATGATGACGAACATTGGCTATCTATTTCACTACACAATTATTTCTAGATACCTTTTTATATTAAATATGTTAGCACTAGCTTTACTATATGTCTGTGTGTCTATGTCCCACTCTGATTCCCAACATAATTATTTCTAGTTTACTTCTATTTTAAATTCCTCAGTATATTAAATATGTTAAATTATCCATCTGTTTGTCTGTCTGTCTGTCTGTCCATCCATCTGGCTATCCATCTGTCCTATCATCAGTTCATTCATCCATCCATCCATCCACCCATCCACATAATTATTTTTAGCTTAGTTTTTTTTTTCAGTATTCTTTGCATTAACTTTATCAACGCTAATTTACATTATTTATCAGTCTGTCTATCTATCTGTTCATTATGTAATTATTTCTAGTTAGCAATTTAATGTCTCTGTATTAAATAGGTTAATACTGAACTATTAGATAGAATAAATTAGTATTTTTCTATCATTTAAATCCAATTATTTCATATTTTTACAATGATGATGTAAGATGTCCAACAAATATCAGTCAAAATATGTTGAATTTTCCAATTCAAATTACAATTATGTCCTGTTGTTCATTGTATTGTTTCAATGATCAAGATTTTAGTTATGTTGCTGTTGTTGTACAACCCAGAGTGGATCTAACAAATCAAACCCATGATCAAAAGTGTTACTGTCATGATCTTGACAGGATTTTAACCCACAATGTAAACTGCCAGAACATTTACAACAAAGTGTATGTGTGTGCAAGGGCATACTCAATGGAAGGTAGGGCTGAGGGGTACGTGCCCCCCTCAAGAAAAGCAGTGCAACCTTCTAAATAATGTTATTACACCTTTTTCTCCAGGAATTTTATTCCCTTCTGACCTTGTGCCCTTCCTTCGAAAAATTCCTGGAACCATGCCTGGTGTGGTGTGGTGGTGGTGGTGGTGGTGGTGGTGGTGTGTGTGTGTGTGTGCATGTGTGCATGTGTGTGTGCATGGGTATGTTTGTGCATGTGTGTGTGTGCATATGGCAGGAGTATTTGGCAGTCCCTAAACACCAATTCATTGCCTAGAAATCAAATTTGGATCACTGTATCCGATGCAAAAACAATTAAACAACAGAAATATGATTCAATCAATTATTGATGATGTTAGCAAGCACTGACCACTTCGATCTCAAGTAGAACAGAATCTCATTAATAGTACTATCTTTTGGTGCCATTTATGTAGCTGTATATAGGTCTGCTTTCTGTTAATCATCAGAATGCATGAATGAGAGTAGTGGTGCATGCTTTAAGCCAGTCACCTCTGAGTGTGGCTGCAGCAGTTAAGATCAATGGATGACAATGACAATGATGGCACAGCTAAATATCACCTAGGTACTAGAGTCACACAAAAACATCACAAACTACTGAACCGTTTTTACTTGGTATAAACATTCTTGCCGCATTGGTTGTGACAACAATGCATTGCTTTGTTTTAGGATAAAATAAATATTGTATTTAAAATTTTAAATGGAATTCATGTTCTTGCATTCATTGATATCAGCTCAACTCAACCAAATCATTTCACAAGCAACAACCCAAAACAATTTTACACACACACATGCATTATAATTTTACACACACACATGCATGAGTGCATGCATGAACACACACACACACATACACACACACAGGGTGCAAACGGTATTTGGACAATTTGGTAACTTAATTAAAGAAGTGTAATCTAACAAGAAACCAAGTGTATTTTAATAAAAACTTGTGCACATCTTCTGAATAAGCTTTTTTATAAAATTATCCTATGAATTTGCCTTCAGTTTCAATGACTACTTCAATGTAGGACTGAAATCATTGACATGCCTGCAGTAGATGGTCCTTATTCATTTCGGACATTACCTGGACAATGGTGGCCTTCAGTGAAGCTATGATATTGTGAGGATGTTGATAGTCTCCCTTCCAATGATGCACCAAAAGTAGTAGTTGAAGGGTTTCCTTTAGCTGTGCATCTAGTGCAAAGATGTTAGTGAGACAGAGACTAGATGCCCATGTACAGGTACACTACATGTCCCTTTAATGGTCACTATAACATGTAAACAGTCAATTATGAGGTAGAAGTAACATCTAAGGGCCCAAATCATTCACCTAAGTGCAAAAATATTTGGGTGTGAATGTCCTTTCAGGAACAGATTCAATGAGTCCTCCTTCAAAACCCAAGAGAGACAAAATATCACAGCCTTGGCTAGGTGTGTATGGTCATTAAAAGAAAGTGTCATGGAGTACAACATAAAGTGAAAAATCTTTGAGAAGTGTAAGGCTTGTTTTAATAGCAATAGAAAATGCAGATTATACTTAGCTGAGAAAAACTTTTTCAAAAAATTTAATTCTAGGCATCCAGACATCTACCTAAGCTACAGAAGTAAGATTTTTAGATCTTTCCCACATGAAAAAGGTATATGTTGCTGTACTTATGGGTACCATCATGACTATAACTACTAGGTTCTCCACCTTCAGCCTTTTCACCATCATGTCTTGAGAACCATTGAAAGAGTTTAACCAAAACATGTTCATATGAAGACAGACATATATGTACTTAAACATGGATTTTATAGTTTAGACACCTAACCACCCTCACTTCCCTTTAAACCCCCTATACACATTCCAGCCTACACAAATACCAATCCCTAAATCTTTGTACATTTTTCAAAAACCTCTTGCCACCTTATAGCTACTCAGAGACTGTGGGGCCACGGAACATAACTCTTGATAAAACCCTTGCTCGGTTTGCCTCATATAGCTTTGTTTCATCTTTTTTCATAGCACTCAAAAATTGGATTTGACATTTTCACCTCCAATAATGAAGAGTAGTCACCATATTTTTTTCATACTTTCTAGCTCTGAAGAGCAGATGCTATTACTTAACCATGCTGTTATCTAACATTCAGTTTTAGTACCCAGGATGAAACCAATAGGTAAGATCAGCTGTAAGAGATCTATAATACTGTGTACTTTGATTAACATACATTCATAAAATATAATACATTTATGTATGTATACACACACATGTGAACACACACACACACACACAGAGACATCTATATATATTACTTAGCTCCTTTTTATATCAAATAACACCTTTAAACTTACGCCCTTTTGGATAAATACACTAAATGAAGCAGATGATAATGGAGAACTGTTTCACTAAATTTGCTGGTTGTTATTGCTGTTTAGTCTCAGATCAGCACTAGTAGAGCAGAACGAACATGTTCTCCTATATGTTCAAAGGCATTCCAGGTGTGAACATTCCATCTTTTATTCTTGACATAGCATATCTAGAACAAAATAATTTAGTGTGTGTCCATTTCTTTCTAAGTTGAAGTGATTCAAGTGATAGATTTGGCTGTGATTTCTAGCAGGTCAAGTTACCATGCACTTACTGTTGTTTTGGTTCTTAATTGTTCTCACATTTAGTTTGAAATCAACATAGAAATACATATGGAATTCAATTAACTAACAAAAACAAAGTGAAGACAATTGAAGCAGCATACAGCCTGGCAAGCTTTCTACAAACCAGTGAATGTATTATTCCCTGCTTACTATATATTGAAGCCCAAATTTTATCTTAACAAATGAAAGATAGGTGTATAGTATTGACAAGCCCCCAGTGGGGTAAAAGATGCCTGTCAGTCTTGTGAGTTGCTGCTGTGATGATGTTTGCCTCACTTTGATATAAATTGAGGTTTTAACACAACATGTCTCTGAAGAGATTTTCTCTCAGACAAAACCCACAGCATTATATCTCTTAACAGTATATATATATATATATATATCCTCATCATCATCACCACCACCACCACCACCACCACCACCACCACCACACCACCACCACCACCACCACCACCACCACCACCGTTGTTTAATGTTCGCTTTCCATGCTGGTATGAGTTGGACAGACATTTAATATAATACACAGATGGCAATCTAACAAGAAATAAAAACTACCATTATAAAACTCAAACTAAAGATATTTTTTTATTGTTTTCTTTTTGTAAAATATAAGGATTTGATGGCAAGCATACAATATTGAAAGGTGAAAAATATATATATATAAATATGTGTTTCCAAAATGAAGATGAAAAATATAAAATACTTAAAAAAGTCCATAAAATTTCTCAAAAGGTTTGGTAAAGCAATTTAATATTGATTTTGTTTCTAGCAATTTTCTTTCTTTAACAATAAAAGTATTGTTCAATAATAATTTCATTGTATATTTTTATCAACGTATGAATATCTAGCATGTATTTTTATGATGCAATTTCATTTATATTTGATTTATTTAATACTAAAATAAATAAATATACATGAAAAATAAAAAAGCAAGGTGGAAAGATGGAAAGGTATGTGTAAAGATTATTTATTTTGTACAAATTATCGGGTTTGGTGGATGTTCCATCCCATCTACTAGAGTATAATTTTGGAAATATAATGGATATTTTCGTTGCATCTATCGATTGTACTGATTTTATTCATGGATGTGTGAAGAATTGGTTGTTAAAAAAATATGTCTGTTCTCAAACAGTGCAACTGAGGCTGAGTTCTGATGATGATGATGATGATGAGAAAGAGGATAATGATAATGATAATGAAGATGATGATGATGATGAGGAGGAGGAGGAGGATAATGATGATGATGACAACAATGATGGCAGTGATAATGATGACAATGATAACAATGATGGTGATGCTGAAACTGCTGTTGGTGGTGGTGGGGCTGTTGTTGTTACTACCAATGGTGTAGTAATGACAGTGATAGTGGTGGTAGTGGGGGTAGTGATGATTATGATTATGATGGTGGCAATGATAATGAGATGATGATTATGATGGAATGAAGATGGAAAGAATTAAAAAAGAGAGTAGTAAGGAAAAAAAGGAAGAATGCTCTGTAATGAGATGTGTGTATAATAGGAATGTATGAATATGTGGCTGTGTGGTAAGAAACTTGCTTCCCAACCACATGGTTCTGGGTTCAGTCTCACTGTGTGGCACCTTGGGCAAGTGTCTTCTACTATAACCTTGGGCCAACCAAAGTCTTGTGAGTGGATTTGGTAGATGGAAATTGAAAGAAGCCCACAAACCCCAACCCTCAGCCGAACCCACACTCCACCCGTGCTTTCCCCACTCTCACCTCCCCCAACTCCCAACGACATCACACCACACTACACCATACAACATTACACATCACAACACACCACCCACACACCTATCCCCACATTTTCACACCTACACATACATACACGTGCACATCCAGACCACCAGCCTTCTTTCACATGCACCTACGTACTCTCTTATACACACACGCACCTTCGTGTTGGGGGTCATCTTTACTTTGTTAGCTCCCTTACTTTCTCTCTCGTGTGTGACCCTTCTGTCCGAGTCAGACGCCATGATAGATCATTAGCCACTACACACATTTTTTTTTCTCTCCTTGATTTTTCTGTGTCGCTTTCTGTAGAAGAGCATAGGCTCGAAACGTAAAAGACTTTTTCTATTCCTGAGCGTTATACTAATACATCTGTTTGTTTTGTACACCACCTGTCTTTGTCTTTTGTTTTTTCATAAACTCTCCCTATATATATATATAACCTTTAATATACTTATTAATATATTATGGTTGTAAAAATGAAATACTGTGCCCTTTCAAGCAATTAATGAAAAGTAGGGTGTGGTATAAAGACAGAAATGGGAACAACACCAGCAAAAAGGATAATAGTGTTGACACTGACAACAAATTGGTAACTTTTAATCTTCTTTGTTTTTTACTAACTCCTATCAATTTGTGCTAATTACTTTCCTACATTTAAGCCCCTTTGCTTGTACCACCATTGCAAATATGTTGCTAACTACCATTATTAGATACCAAAATATCACTAGTGTCTTACACACACACACACACACACACACACAACACACACACACACAAATGAACACACGCACATACAAATAACACACACACACACACTCACACACACATACAAATAAACACACACACACTGTTCAAACTATTTACAGTTTCGTTTATCAGTTGTAAACTCAAACATTGTGAAACACTGTTGTAAGATAAACATTGAGCAAATGTTTTATAAACAAAACAAAAATCATGTTTCATGACAGCATCTACCATGTTTGTTTAGAAACTGGATTGAAGATGTTAAATAAAGAGTATCAGTGTACAAGTTTATTATCAACAATTGGTGCCCTGGAAGAGTCATAGACATTTAAATGCACAAATCTATATTTGGTGGATGATGGTAGTAGATTTCTGTCTTTGATGATGAGGATTCAGTTGTTCAGTCAATTGAATTACCTGCCCCTGAATTAATGTGAAAGTGGTTGAATATTCCACACACATGTGTACTCTTATACCTTTAGTATTTAAACCAGCAATATCAGGCTTATAGTGATTGTCAGTAAGTGACATCCTATAATTTTTATAATTGCATGCAAGAAAGAATGGTCACCATCTTGCACATAAACGACAAGAAAACAGGAATTTGTAAAATGTTTGTAATAAGTCATAACATATTTATTACTGGATGTAATGTGTTAACATATAAGGTTAATTGAAGGAAAAGCTTGTAGTATCACATTAACATGTTTTGCAACCACGTCTCAAAGCAAATGAGGCGAACATTTGCATGTTTAGGAACTGACAGGCAAGAGTGGTACGAAATTAGAAATGTGTTCCTTTATATAAGGAATGAACCAGAAGTCCCTGACTTCCATGTCATCTGGAAGTTAATTGGAAGCTTCTAGAATGTTAGAGAAGATTGAGGGAGATTACTCTAATTAGATCCCTTTTTCATTTTGCCTTCCTGCTTGACCGCCAGGGATCACTACAAGCTCAAATATTCTAACTGTTTTATATTCAAGCCAGCCAGATCTGGTATCTCACAACTACCATTTAATGTCATTCTAAATATAAGCAATTACCTCATTGAAATATTGAAGCTGCAAGATAATGTATGATAAGTAAAGTATGTTTGACAGAGTAATCTTAATGCTAAAGGGCTAAAGAAAGTGACTTATTGTTGTTCTTGTCAATTCTCATGTCATCAAATAACCTGCTTGGTTTGAGCCTTTAAAAACATGTGAAATAAAAGATCCTTTACTTGAAAACACAAATAAGGATTAGCAACAGGATCTTATTGTTAAAAAATGTTTTGATAATCTCCAGAATACAAATGTTAAACCCAAACTAGTATAGAAAATGAATGTAAAAACAAATGAGCATATATGTTGCAGGCTGGGCACTCTATTGATTATGATGATAAGCATTCCAGTTGATTCGATCAATGGAACAGCCAGCATGAGAAATTAACATGTAAGTACCTGAGCACTGCACACACACACATACCCTTAATGTAGTTCTCAGGGAGATTCAGTATGACACAGAATGTGACAAGGCTGGCCGTTTGAATTACAGGTACTGCTCATTTTTGCCAGCTGAGTTGACTGGAACAAGGACATGATGTGCCACCAGGAATCAAACTCACAACCTTACAGTCGTTAGACAAATCCACTAACTACTAAACCATGTGCCTTCACTATATTATTTTGATTTGAAAACCCCACTAGAATGGGAGAAAGCGCTAATGATCTAAGTGATATGATATATATGTAAAAAATGTAATATATAAATAAATATATGTAAATATAAACCATCCGGTCTTCTGATTACCTCATTTCTTCTAACATATATATATATACAGGTGTTGGACAAAATAATGGAAACACCTTAAAATTTCAAACAAATTTATCTTAATATGGTGTAGGACCGCCTTTGGCAGTAATTACAGCTTGAATTCTATGAGGTATGGACTTATACAAAGTTTGAATTGTTTCCAAAGGAATTTTTGTCCATTCTTCGGTTAAAACAGTCTCCAGTTCTTCTAGTGATGATGGTAGAGAATATTGACTCCTTACTTGTTTTTCTGAAATACACATAAATGTTTGATAATATTGAGATCTGGGGACTGTAGTGGCCAGATAAGATGTTCAACTTCACTAGAATGTTCCTCGTACCATTCTGTAATAACTTTAGCTGTGTGAATTGGTGCATTATCATCCTGAAGGATTGCGTTTCCCTCTGGAAACAGTTCCGCAATGATAGGATGAATTTGATCAGATAAAATGCTTAAATAGTCTTGACTATAAATTCTGCCATGAAGGGAAACCATTGGGCTGGCAGATTTCCAAGATATAGCCCCTCCAACAGATCATCACAGATCTTCCTCCATGTTTAACAGTTGGAATAAGGCAGTGTGGATCAAATGCCTCTTTTGGTTGTCTCCACATATATACTCAGCTGGTGATTGGAAATAAGGCAAAGGATGCTTACACTCTGTCATATATATATATATATATATATACATATATATATACGACAGGCTTCTTTCAGTTTCTATCTACCAAATCCACTCACAAAGCTTTGGTCAGACTGAGGCTATAATAGAAGATACTTACCCAAGGTGTTATACAGTGGGACTGAACCCAGAACCATGTGGTTGGGAAGCAAGCTTCTTATCACACAGCTACTCCTATGTTAGTGTGTCAGCATATATATATATACATAAACATATATATATATACATGCATGTTATGTTATGTCAGGTCACTTTCGAGTGCTACTGGTAACATGTAACCCAGTACAACCTGTTGCATGGTCAGGTCGTTGGCGACTAAACCGGCAACCCCACCAAGCTTGCTTGGTGAGGAGGGCATTTATTGGACACCTTGCAGGATGAAAAACAAAACCTGTCAAAGGGCAGAGGAACACTTGAGAGTCAACGGCCATCCAATAAATGTCTTAAGGCTGTATAATGCGCGGGGACATAGAAATAATCGGACTGAATACCTGATCGCGCAGTTAAACCATTGGGAGTGAAGGACTCCTAGCCTTTGTTAGGGCATCCTTCTAGGAGAAGGTAACTCAGGTAACTGGGATAACGCCGACATAAAACCTGCGGCTCAGTGGTTACCGATGATGTTGACTTGTTCTTCTTTTCGGATTATAGCTGCTGTTGCTTAGTGAGTGGGATTGACTCAGTGTACAGCCTTTCCTCACTTAAAAAAAAATCTTCTTGCACAGGCATTGCACTATAACAAGATTGATTAAGCTTCATGCAGTGGCTATACCTGATAACGAGGGGACAGCCACCATGTATGTATGTATGTACGTATGTATAAATGCATGTATGTATGTATGTGTGTTATGTGCATATATTTGTGTGTACTTATATATACACATGTATGCAAGATTAGATATCTGTAGACATAATAATGTATAAATATTGGGTTGTCCAGAAAATTTGTGCCGATTTATAGCAGCTTACCTTTTGACTTATTTTAGTACATGGTTGAATCCATAAAATAATATTTTACTACACCTCCATTTAGAGCACAGTTTAAGCTATCTTTTCGTGGAAGAAGGTTTATGTTCCTATAACCTGTGTTAATTCTGTAACCCTTTAAAATGGAAGATAAGAAAGTTCATTTTCTGCACTTGATGCTTTTCTTTTTCTGTAAAGGGAAAAATGCCTCACAAGCAACCAAAGAAATATGTGAAGTTTACAGTGATGTTTCTTTATTGCAAAAGAACTGTATGGAAGTGGCTCACAAGGTTCCGAGTTGGAGATTGTAGCCTTATTGATAAAGAGCGATTATTGATAAAGAGCCATCCACTACAGATGATGACCAAATCAAGTCATTAATTGAGAGTAACATGCATTGCACAACCTGAGAATTGGCAGAAAGCCTCAGTCTATCAAAATCCATTGTTCATGAGCACCTGGGTACACAAATCGCTACGATGTTTGGGTACCACATGAGTTGAGTGAGTAGAACCTTTTGGATCACATTTCCATCTGTGATTCGCTTTATAAATGAAATGAAAATGCGCCTTTTTTAATGCAAATTGTAACAAGTGATGAGAAATGGATTATCTACCGAAATGTTCAGAGAAAGCGATCCTGGAGTAGCCACTCCAAAAGCGGGTCTTCACCCTAAAAAATCTTGCTTTGTGTCTGATGAGATTGAAAAGGAATTCTGTACTATGAGCTTCTCCAAAGTAACCAGACAATTAATTCTGAGAAATACTGCACACAACTGGAAGAGAAACGTCCAGAATTGGCCAACAGGAAGACCACATGTTTCTTTGGGAACCAGACAAAAATTGCTGCAGCTCAGCTGGGATGTGTTACCCCACCTCCATATTCAGCAGATATTGCTCCTTCGGATTACTATGAAGGTATAAAATTTCAGTTTTGCATAGATGGAGGTTTACTAAACCTAAATGGGCAAGGCTTCTGATCAAAGAAAAAGATCAAGGAAAAGATTCTTCATGACTGTCTGTTTGCTGATGATTGTGCTTTGATTTCTTATATATTTGAGGTAATTCAGGAAATAGTTGACAGGTTTTTTGCAGCAGCTCATGCATTTGGGCTGACTATTAGTATTAAAAAGACTGAAGTTTTATTCCAACCAAAGCCTGGGATAGAACATACTCAAGATTCAAATGTGATGATTGACAATAAACTATTCAAATGGGTCAGGTCATTTAAACATCTTGGAAGCACAGTAAACTTTAAGAGTACACTTGATGACCAAAATAATTATCATCATCATCATCATCGTCATCATCATTGTTTAACGTCCGCTTACTATGCTGGCATGTGTTGGACAGTTTGACTGAGGACTGGCAAGCCAGATGGTTGCACCAGGCTCAATCTAATCTGGCAGAGTTTCTGCAGCTGGATGCCCTTCCTAATGCCAACCATTCCGATAGTGTAGCGGGTGCTTTTATGTGTCACTGGCATGAGGGCCAGTCAGGTGGTACTGGCAACAGCCACACTCAAATGGTGTTTTTTTTATGTGTCACCTGTACAGGAGCTAGTCCAGCAGCACTGGCAATGACCTCACTCGAATGTTGTTTTTCACGTGCCACCAGCACAAGTGCCAGTAAGAGTGATGCTGGTAATGATCACACTTGAATGGTGCTTTTTATGTGCCACCGGCATGGGAGCCAGTCTGCAGCCCTGGTAATGATCACACTCGGATGGTGCTCTTAATGCTCCACTAGCACGGATGCCAGTCAGGCAGTGTTGTTATCAGCCATGTCAGCGAATTTGATTTCAATTTCACTTGCTTCAATAGGTCTTTGCAAGCAGAGTTTAGTGTCCAATCAAAGAAAGGTATGTATGAGTGGGCTGGCTACACCACAGGCACAGGCCATGGGTTATGGTCTCACTTGGCTTACTGGGTCTTCTTAAGCACAACATATTTCCAAAGGTCATGGTCACTAGTCATTGTCTCAGTGAGGCCTAATGTTTGAAGGTCATGCTTCACCTAGAATGAACAGTGTCACACTGTAAACTAAAATAAGTGTTATTCTATATTTTTGAGATGAGGAATTATGTACATTATTTATAATGGACAGAAGGTGTCCTCATCTTGTTTGTTGTTATCCATCCATTGTAAATAATGTAAAATAAGTGTTAAGTGTATACAAATCTTGTATTTTGAGCAAACTTTTGTATGGGTCAGAAGCATGGACCCCTCTACCATAGACATATAAAGAAACTTGAAACTTTTCACATGCACTGCTTGCACAATATCTATAATATAAAGTGGCAAGATAAGATATCAAATGCCAAAATTATAGAAAAATGTGATATCTCCAGTATTGAAAGGATGCTGCTGAGAATTAAATGCAGATAAGTAGGACATGATTTTCGAATGCAAGATAATCACATGTGCAATGGCTGTAAATAAATGTTATCGTCATGTAAGAAGTGTTCTTCATTGTCAAACTTGTGAAAATGCATGTGGTTATTGGGAAATATTGCTTTACTTGGGAAAAACAGGGTATCTGGCAATAGAAAAATCTGCCTCAACAAATTTCCACAAACCTATGTAAAACAATGATGATGATATATATATCAAGCCGGTGACCTGGCAGAATTATTAGCATGCCGGACAAAATGCTTAGCGGTATTTTGTCTGCCATTACATTCTGAGTTCAAATTCTGTCGAGGTTGACTTTGCCTTTCATCCTTTCGGGGTCGATTAAATAAGTATGAATTACACACTGGGGTTGATGTAATCAACTCAAACCCTTTGTTTGTCCCCTCTTAAGTCCTTTGTTTAGCCCCCGGTGGACAATAAAGAAAATTACACACACACACATATATATATATATACATAAGCATAAATAAATATATATGTAGATATATAATTGATGTCTGTCATCATGTGAAGGTGCAATGCCCTTGTGGTTGGAGTGCTGGACTCATGATAGCTAGATCATGTGTTTGATTCCCAGGCTAAGTTGTGTTCTTGAGCAAAACACTTCATTTCATATTGCTCCAGTTCATGTGATAGATCAGTAGTGGGAATGTTGGCCTGCTCGTCTAGCCTGTAGGGTAGTGTCATTTGAAAGCTATAACAATGTGAAGCACATTGTGACCAGTGATGTATAACAGCATCTCATAGTTTGATCGATCACATGATCACATGATGTATGTCCTCATATATATATATCTATTATACACATACATATTTATTTATATGAGAATATACAAATATATATATATATATATATATATATATATATATTATATATATATATATATACATATACATATTTATTTATATGAGGATATACAAACGTTCACAGACACACACATGTATATACATTCAATATATATGTGTGTGTATACACACAAACATACATATATTGATGTATATATTTGTTAATATATAAGTCATATTCACATATGGAAATCAATAGACATATCTAAGGAAAAAAAAAATCCAAAAATCAAGAATGTAGTTTGATCTTCAGTTTCTTCAATAACAATCAGTAATCACAGTTTCTTTTTTCACACAAATTATTCAATATCTGGCACCGAGAGCAGAATATTTGGTGAATAGATCTTCACTGATTCCATTATTCCATTAAATATTTCCTGCTCTTCTTTAAAAGACAGACAGTATCTCCGCCTCATCTTTGTGTTTATACTGCTTTGACTGTAGAGGTCAGGCTATTGGGAAGAAGAAGAAGGAGGAGGAGAAGAAGAAGAAGAAGGAGGAGGAGGAGGAGAAGAAGAAGAAGAAGGTAGAGGAGGAGGTGGTGGTGGAAGAGGAGGAAGAGGAGGAGGAATGAGGAATGCGGAAAGTGAGGAGAAGAAGAAGAAGAATCAGCAGCAGTAGTGGTAGCAGCAGCAGCAGAAGAAGAAGAAAAAGAGGATGAAATGGAAGAAGGAGGATGAGGAGGAGGAGATGGAGAAAGAGATAAAGAACAAAACAAGAAGGTGGAGAAGGAGAAGAGCAAGAAGAAGAATCAATAGAAAAAGATTAACATGTACTTTAACAGCAAACATGTGTGATGTATATTATTATTGTTGTTGTTGTTGATGTTGCTTGATCTTTATTTCGTTCTTTGACTTTGTAGTAAGTAATTGATACTTAAAACGACTAATTACCATTATCTTTATGAACAAATAAAGTGACAAATAGCTAATTCGGTTTTGTTTCCTTTTATGCTATCAACTTTGCTGTTGTTATCATCACAATTATTGTCGTCTTCATAATCCACCTCTTCCTCTGCCCCCCACCATCATCATTACCATCATCCTTGTCATCACCATCATCATCATTGTCGTCGTCATTGTCACCACCATCATAATCATTTGATCCTTCTCTCTTCCCCTTCCTCCTCCTCATCATCATAATTGTTACAGTCTTTATCCTTCTCATTCTTTCCCTTGATGCTGTCATTATTATCACTGTCCTCTTCTTTCTTCTCCTTCTTCCTCCTACTACTCCACCACCTGCTTCTGCTCCTCCACTTCTCTTCCCCACCTTTTTCTCCTTCTCTTCCTCCTCTTCTTCTTCCATCCTTCCTCTCCTCCCCCTCCTTCCTCTCCTCCCCCTCCTTCCTCTCCTCCCCCTCCTTCCTCTCCTCTCCCTCCTTCCTCTCCCCTCCTTGTTATCCTCATTGTCATCATCATCGTGAATATTGTCATCGTCGGCACTGTCACCACCACCAGCATCATCTTCATTTAACTTTTACCTTCTATGCTTGTATGGGATGGATGATTCAACAGTTCTGAAGACTGTGCTGAGCACCAGTGTCTATTTTGGCACAGTTTCTACAACTGGATGTCCTTCCATCACTCTGCTGCAGCCCTATGCAGTCAAGGAACTTGTTTTCTTTTACTAGTCACTCGGTAACTTCACTAGTGCTGGTATCACACACAAAGAACACCCTATACACTCTGTAAGTTGGTTGACATTACAAAGAACATTAAACTTGGAGATGGATTAAGTCTGCCACTCGCGTAAGCCATGGCAAAATTGCAACACAGAATACTGAATAAATTCTGTTAGGCATCTGACATTGTTGTAATTACAAGTGAAGGTGTGTGACTTAGTGGTTAGGATATTCGGCCATGAGTTTGATACCTGGTAGTACATTGTGTTTTTGAGCAAATCACTTTATTTCATGTTGCTCCAGCTCACTCAGATGGCAAAAATAAGTAGCACCTGTATTTCAAAGAGCCAGCCTTGTCACATTCTGTGTCATGCTGAATCTTCCTGAGAACTACATTAAGGGCACATGCCCTTAATGTAGTGCTCAGCCACTTCCACATTAATTTCATGAGCAGGCTGTTCCATTGATTGGATCAACTGGAATCTTCATTATCATAACCCACAGAGTGCCAGTTTGATCTTGTAGTTACACCATTCTGCCACCCTGGATTGGTATGTTTTTATCAACCCTAAGAGCATGAAAGCAAAGTTGACCTCATTGAGATTTGAACTTAGGGCACAGAGACTCAGGACATATATTACAAAGTATTCTAACCAACCCTCTAATAGCCTAGCCTGTTCATAAACTTTGACAAAGGTTAAATGTGTCAATATATACATACTAGATTAAAACAATTTAAGAGACTACTTTTACAGAATTTATTTCAATGTGACAAATTACTCAAGCCATTGTATATTTCTTATGCACCCAACACCCCTGTCATCACTCATCTATATTCAACATATCAAACTATCAAAATATCAAATGCCTCTGTTCTTACCCAGCTTATTTGCTTACTTGATTGATTGTATAAGTGTCTACTCTGATATTTTAGAGGGTTAAAAAAAATTCTATCAGTAATAATTATGAAACAAAAATAAAAAAGAAAAATTGATTTTGTTTATCAAAAAAAAGCTGCAGTTTTAGCCAGTTATTTGGATATAGGCTGAACAAATGATATCTTATAGGAATAAAATAAAATCAGCTATGTGCACGCACACACGCACGCACTCACACACACACACACACACACACACACACACACACACACATACACGTGCACACACACACACATACACATACACGTGCACACTCACACACACACATACACACACACACACACACACACACTCACACACACTCACAGACACACACACAAATGAAATGTAATAGAAATATTGGTTACATGAAAAATAAAATCAGCTTCATGAAAATCTAATTGATGTTGAAATATGTTTACATATACATTAAAGATACATAGCAACAGAATTTGTTTTGGGTATTAGTGGATATAACACATTCAGTTATTCAATAGATAGACAAAATATATCAGACACATACAGAAAAAATATACCAGATAAGTAGAGAACTAAAAGCTATACAGAGAAATACCATATATGTGTGTGTGTGTGTGTGTGTGTGTGTGTATACACACACACACACATATCTGGTATTTCTCTGTATAACTATTAATTCTCTACTTATCTGGTATATTTTTCTTTATGTATCTGATATATATATACTTTATTATTAAAGCTGCGAAAACATCACAAAAAACTGCTACTGAGAGTTTCAAGTTCCTGTTCGTCGGACAG
Source organism: Octopus sinensis (assembly GCF_006345805.1). Lineage (NCBI taxonomy): Eukaryota > Metazoa > Mollusca > Cephalopoda > Octopoda > Octopodidae > Octopus > Octopus sinensis. The sequence goes on along the minus strand of NC_042997.1, from coordinate 203,494,959 downwards.
TTGTGATTCAGAAAGCATGTTACTCCACCTATATCATCATCATCATTCACCATTTAATATCCATGCTAACCTGGGTTTGATGGTTTGAAGGATCTGATGTGTTCAAAGACTGCTTCAAGCTCTAATGTCTGCACAACTGAGGTTGCCATGCAGTTTGCAGGACTACAAACTCTGGGGGAAGGTGGGAGAATGGTGCAGATTCACGTGAGGAGACAAAGGGATTACTATGAGGTGGGGAGGAGGGCATAGCAGGTTCCTGTAGAATGATTTGCATGGCTACTCACATGTAGTAGAGGAAAGAGAAAAAGAAAATGATCAGTTGGAGCAGCAAGAGATAGATAATGGGGATGTTGTCCCAGGTGGCCCCACAAAGCTGAGTAGAAGTGGGTGGGTGGGTGGCTTGCAAGATTGTATGAGGAAGAGAATGAGGGGTGAGGATGTTGACTGCTAAAGTAAGTTGGATTGAAGGGTGTATCATCATACAAGAGCCATGATTTTGGGAAGTTAAAAGGATGTAGAAGAGTGGGGTAACAAGCAGCAGGAGTTGTAAAGATGATACAATTGTTGGGAATGAGTGGGGACAAGAGAGAGATATGACATGGTTGGGTAGTCTTTAGGTCCTGAGGGAAGTGGAAGAGGTAGGTGTAATACATGAACTGGAGGAATCACTGTAATGTCTGGAGAACATGAAATAGCATTTCCAGAACTCAGTTTCACTGAGGTGGGCAAGTTTTTACAAGAACCTCATATCACCAGAGATCCCGGTCCTTTTGTCATCTCAGCCATCGGGCTCAGCGGCCTGAGATCAACCTTTACCACTACACCTCATATCTCCCTCTTCCACAAGTTCCAGCTACATTTAATAATTGTGGATATTTTATACAGATATCCTCATCCATTTGCATCATCTGTCCATACTGGCACAAACTTGTTTCTTGCACACATCTGATGCCTAGAGAAGAAGATGACATTACATTAGGTAATGAAAGGTTAAAGTATGAAAAAAGTGTCCGGAATACAACAGATTTCTTGCTGTAATGGAACTACATGGCTGAGAGCATTATATGAGAGTGGGTGTGAACAATGGGGTGGAGTTGGAAATAGGAGTAGAATAGTAATGATAAGATGTTAGCGTGGGACCTCAAAATACAAGAAGATAACTAGAAGTGAGTGGGGACAGAAGAATGAGTGGGTGAAAGTGTGGGTGGGTAGAGGTTGCAAGAGTGTATGGGGAGAGTGAGGGATAGTTAATGACTGAGTAGGAATGGAGTAGGGCAAAAATAGTGAATGCTGAAAATTGGTTAAGGGGTGATCGATGATAAATATGCATTTGAAAGAAAGTAGGGGAGAGTAGGGGATGACTGGCCATACAGAAATGGGTGAAGAGCAACAGAATAGTTGTAATAGTGGAAAGATGGGAAAAAAGAATGCATGGAAAAAATACTTGTAAACAGATAAAAAGATAATGATGACAACGACGATGATAATGGCTGTGATGTTGATATTTTACATATTCTATACTGTTTCTTTCTTTTTATTTTCTCTTCAAATTTAATCTTTTCTCTCTATTTTGTTCTATTTCATTCTACTTTGTACTCTAACCTTGTGTATTCTATTGTACTTCATGTTATATTCTGCTCTATTCTGTCATACTTTATTTTATCATATTCTATTCCACCCTACTCTATTTTATTCTATTGTGCTTGTATCATATTAATTATACAATGGAGTACAACTGTACTCTGTTGTTTTGTACTCTATTTTACATGTATAACTCAAATATCTTCTGCTTTATTATGCTCTATTTTACTTCTTTCTACATATGTTCTATTCTAACTAGCTACATGTCAACTTCCCACCAATCTGATGTGACCACCACACCAAACCCATCTACACTACCATACCTGCACACCCACACACCTCTACTCTACACTGCCATTACATTATCACACTACCACAAGCTCCTACATTTCTGTTCTTAGCATTCAGCTCATTAGTTAGATAGAAACAATAAGTTCCCAGTGACCATAGACTCTGCAGATAAACTAATGGCTTATCTACTGTGGAATCACTGTAGTCTTTTAGCAAATGGTTTGGCTGTCACATTAATGACATGGCAGCATAATCTTTGGGAAATCTTGGCAGCCTGATGAATTATTTAGTATGGCATCACCTAAATCAAAAGAGTGTTGTTGTTGTTGTTATTAATGTTGTTTAACCTCAAGTCGGTCATGACAAAGTTAACACTTTAGAAGGCATTTCAGCTGGGACCATTCTTATCTTTCACAAGATATATAGATCTATGTTATCTCTGGTATCCTTTAATTATTTATAACAACAGGGTGTGGTTTAAGGGAGAATTGGCTGCTATTTTTGAGCAGGTGGCTTCCCTCGTTGGTTTTTTTCTTAGAGTCAGTTTTCTGAAACTGGGACATTTCCTGATGAGGTTGTATGTATCTAGAAGCACCAATGAGGAATATCTTTATGGAAGTTGTTGAGTCAAAAATAACATTTATCAAAAGATAATTATCAGAGCAGTAATATTTAACTTCACCATCACCATTGCTGCTACCACCACCACCAAGATCAGATCAGAAGAGAACTTAGCTTTCATTGGTATTTCGAAAATTAACAGAAAATTATATATATAACCAATTTCTGTTGTACTAGAAACAATCTTAATTTTTTACATAAAAGCTTGGGTCAAAAATATAATTTTTGTAAGTCTACATATATGAGTGTTGCTACATTTATGCACAATATTTTCCTTTTTATTTTCCTTTTTTTCTTCTTATGTGAGTTTAGAGTGTCAAAACTCATCTACCCATGGAAGGGTGCCATAATTCTCTTCAACTTCTGTTTAAAGACATAAACTTCTAAAGGTTGTCATTTTAAAAGAATTTTAGCAAGATCCATATCAAAAGAGCAGAAATTTCATTATCAGATTCCAGAAAAAAAAAGCAGAAAAAAAATTAAAAGAATTTAAAGAAAATTTTTATTTTACTGCTTATTATGCAAGTTTCAGTCTGTTTGACTCAGTCATGTCTTATGTTAATGTGGTTGTGGTGTTGATGGTGTGAAGAGTATGTTTGTGAACATGCGTTTGTGCGTTATGTCCTTTGTAAATGTGTGTGCGAGTCTTTGTATATATACATGTGATGAGAGAGAGAGAGAGAGAGAGTGTGTGTATGCGTGTGTATTTTCATAAATAGGGTAAATATGTGTTTGTAAGGGATGGTGGTAGAGATACAAATATACTGTGTGTGTGTGGATGAGAGTGTGTGCATGTATAAGAAGGTATGTATTTTATGTGTGTGTATTTTGTGTTTGTATTTTGTATGTATATATTTTGTGTGTTGTGAAGATGCATGGCTTAGTGGTTAGGAGTATTGAGATTGTGATTGTAAGGTTGTGGGTTCGATTCCTGATGGTGTGTTGTGCTCTTGAGCAAGACACTTTATTTCACATTGTTCCAGTCTACTCAGCTGGCAAAAGTGAGTTGTACATGTAATTCAAAGGATCAGCCTTGTCAAATTCTGTGTCATTCTGAATCACCTTGAGAATGACATTTACATGTGTCTGTGGAGTACTCAGCCACTTGAATGTTAATTTCATGAGTAGGCTGTTCTGTTGATTGAATCAACTGGAACACTTGTCATCATAATTGATAGAGTGACAGTTTATGTGTGCATGTGTGTGTCTGTTGTGTGTGTGTGTGTGTGTGTGTGTTGTGTGTGTGTGTGTGTGTGTGGTGTGTGTGTGTGTTTATTTTTTGTGTGTTTCTTGTGTGTGCATTTTTCTGTGTGTTTTTGTGTTCTCTGCATTTTATGTGTGGGATTTGAGTGTGTGTCATGCTTGCGGTTTGTAAATGTGTTGCATGTGTCTTTTATGTGTGTGTTATTTTGTGTTTTGTGTGTATGTGTTTGCGTGTGTGTGTGTGTGTGTACTTGTGTCAATGTGTATCTGTGTGTATATGTTTTATGTGAGTGTAAGTGTGTGTGTGCATGTGTATCTATGTGTGTATATATATATCTATGTGTATGTGTTGTGTGAATGTCTATGAGTATGTATCTGTATGTGGATGCTGCTTGTGAGTTTTGTGTGTGAGTGAGTGTGTATACTACTTCATTTGAAAAACATACCCTTTGGTGTTTGGAGAAGATTAAAAAGCAAGACACTCAAAAAAGAAATAAACAATAAACAACATTATTTATTAACTAAGTTTAATATTATTAATAGTGTGGCAAGATGGCTGAACAGTAAGAACATTGGAAAAAAATATTCCTTCTGGCTCTTTGTGTTCTAAGTTGAAATCCTGCCAAGGTTAAATTTGTCTTTCATCCTTCTGAGGTCAATAAAATAAAGTACCAGTTTACTGCTGAGGTTGTTGGTATTCGCTACTCTCTCCATCCAATTGCTGTCCGTCAGTCTAAATTAGAAGCAATTATTTGTTTTACTCTTTTTTTCTGGCTCTTTGTGTTTTGAGTTCAAATCTACTGAGGCCAACTTGATTTTTAATTCTTTGTGCATGCACATATATATGTATATGTGAGTGGGTGTATGTATGCATGTGTAAATATATTGTTTTTTTTTTGTCTATGTGAGTGCATGTGCCTCTGTGTGTGTGTGTGTGTGCAGATAAATGGCATGTCAGGTGGCTGAAAAAGATTTAGGCATTTCAAATCTGTGACTATTATAGAGTTCTCTATTACTGCACCTACCTCAGTCACTCAACCAGATATAAACATGCACACGCGTGCACACACACACACACACACTAACACACACAACACAATATAGATCTATATATCTGTGTGTGTGTGTGTGTGTGTGTGTGTGTGTATGTATATATGACATTTTCATCACAAAGGCTGGTCCATCGTACTTTCAGAAGAATGGTGATTTAGTGAACAAAGTTCAATGCATCAGTGACCATGGAAACCATAAATCCAATTTCTTGGAGGACAAGGTCCAGAGAGTGGTTTCCGCAGTGTACAAAATATACCAGGAAACATGTCTTTTAATCTCTTTTGTATGTCTGAAATGTTTCTGCTCATAGTGCACGAAGATATCACTATCAGTGTCCAACTGCTTTTTAACACATGCATTTCTGATTTTCACCTTCACAAATTTCCTCATCATTATATTACCAATTTCTTCTGATGACATACTATTTATTCTTTTTCTTTTGTTGTGATGTTTTTTTTAATCTTTGTTCTACAGTGCATCTTTATATGTCCTATATTTCCACAATAAAAATACTCTGCATTTTTAAATGGACAATTTTTCCTCTGGTGTATACATGCAAAACATAGGTTTATTTCTTGATTTTTGTTGTGTTTTTTAGAAAACACTTCATCTCTATTCTAACTATTTCACACTTGCTTTACTTGGAAACAATCATTACATTCACTTTCCTCTGTGTCATGTTTTAATTTGACTATCCTTTCACATTCTTTTGGCATTTGATGTAGGGTTACATCCTGGTTTTGTTCCAGTTTTGTGAGAATTCTAGTTTTAACTTCTGCATCCTTTTTGGTAGTATGTCTCTGTGTAAAAATCAGGTATTTGAACATATTCATCCAACTTAAATTTCTTGCATTCCCTGTTTACTCTACCAGCACATGGGATGTAGACCTCATCATTATTGTTCTCTATGTGCAGACACTTCAAACATGTGCTCAACAATGAGATTTTTTCACTGAAAATTTTACACAATATATCTATTGTGTCATTAAAGTTTATGTCTGAAGGTTTTCTTGAGAGTACACAATTGCTGTAACACTCATGTTCTGCTGCTGCCAGTTTTCTTAAGATTAAGCACATTTTCATTTCGTCATCCTAATCTTTACATCCTTTATTGAAGATTTGCTTATATCTTCTGTAGTATGCCTTGAAGGTAATTCCTTTGTCTGGTTCATATTTGAACTCTGTTATGGAGTTCGTGACAGAGTCTGACGAGAACATTTTTTCTGAATTTCCTGATGACTTCAGTAATTGCAGCATTTGTTGCTGTAATATTATTTGTTGTTGTTGTTGTTTCTGTTGTTGCTCTTGCAGTTGCATCTGCTGTTGTTGTTCTTTCAGTTGTTGTTGTTGGTGGTATTGTTGCTTCAGTTTTGTTCTTGCAGTTGTAGCTGCTGCTGTCATTGTTCTTTCAGCTGTTGTTGTTGCTGTTTTTGAAACTTGAGCAAACCTGCCAACAAATTTTCCATACTTTTACAATTTTTTGTAAAATTCATACACCAACTTTGTGAGTTTATTAACTCCTCTTCGAGTTTCTATTAACTCCACATGAATTGGTTTATTTTCATTGAGTTTATTAATTCCTCGTAGGTTGTTTAAATTCTTGTCCCTGCTGTTATATCCTTAAAATGTTGGATTGTTATAATGTCCACTTTAGTATACAGAGTGCGTAGTCGGCGGTCAGAGACAGTAATTTCTTTACTGGTTTTACTAAGTATACTGTATACCAAAGTGGGCATTATAACAATTCAACATTTTAAGGATATAACAGTATGTCATTAGCACTCTGAATCATTCTGGCATCAAATATTGTGATTTGTGTGTATATCCTCTATAATGAAGAACCTGAAATTTTGATGTATTAAATTTCATATTGTTTTAATCCGCACATTGATAAATGGGGTTTAGCTCATTTTGGAGTGTTACAGTATCTTCTAGAGTATGGATAATCATTGATATTTTTGCATCATCAGTGTAACACATTAGTTTGGATGTGTGCACTTGAGATAGGTCAATGATAAATAATAATAGTCCTAGAACCATTCCCTGAGGCATACCACTTATTACAGGTGACTTTGCATACAGAAAACCATTTGCAGCAACAGATTAGTTCCTACTATGTAGGAAGTCAGAGCTTTCCTCTGAGTTTTTCTGTTTTACCAAGATCCCTTAACTTATGACAGATGATTCCATGAGCACTCTTATTAAACACCTTAACAAAACCAAAGTATATGCAGTCAGTGTCCTTTCCTGTCAAGTAAATATTAAAAATAGTGTTATGGTGCTGTAATAGTTGTGAAAGGCAACTTCATCCAGTTCAAAAACTGTGCTGTATGTAATCTACAAGGTTGTATTAATTCTATTTTGTATTAATTCTATTTTGGACAATGCATTTGATAATTGTAGATGTGTGAGATGTGTGAGAATCAGGTCTGTAATTTTTAGCTTCAGCCCTGTTACCCTTCTTTGTCCATAGGTGTTAGTGTTGTGTCTTTCAGTAGTTCTGGGAATTCGTTGGTATCTAGTGACTTTTGAAATAGCATTTCTAATGTCTTCATGAGGCTGTTTTTGCACATTTGTAGCAGTATGGTTGGGAGACCATTTGGTCTAGCTGCTGAGTTTGAATCTAGGTCATTAACTGTACGTATATCATCTTCCATAATACTGTTAATTTTCAGATGTGTCTGCAGTTGAGTCCTGGGGATCAAAGAATTCATTTGGCTCATATATTATTTTGTTAACTATATGTTGGGAAACTGCAATGTTATAATGTCAACTCAAGAATGTGCATATTTGTGATGGATTATTTGTATATGATCCATTTTGATCCATTAGAGAGCCATTCTGGTTTTGTGTGGCTAATTTTTCTTTAGCAAAGTGGAAAAGGAACTTGGAAATAGATTTTATATTTTACACTGCTCATTGTTCCCTTTGTGAAGTTTCTTTTTCATGAGATAGTTTTAGGTCCAGATTGATGTTCTGTTTTTTCTTCTCGATTGCATCTGTTGAGAGAGTTTGGTTCTGTTACACACTAGTATCTGTCTATCTTGCAGGATCAAGTGCTTGCAAGAATAGGTGAGTTTATATGGGGCATGCTTTCAACAGATCCTGATTAACTCTTCATACAGAAACATCATTTCCTCATTAACATTGGGGTTCCCAATATGTGAAGACCAGTTTGTTTTGAGGATTTCAATTTCAGTTTCCTTCCACTTGGTATTCCTATAATTCAAGTTCATGCAGAGTGAGTCATGTTTGATATGGTGTGTGTTGCCCTCTTTGATAATTGTACAATGTTGTGGTCGAAATTAGCTGTGGGAATGACCTGAAAATTGGGAATAAAGTCTGTATTGATGGTAAAGACTAGGTCGGGTATTTATTTCCCTTAGTTGGACGAGTAATAATTTGTTGCATGTGGTATCAAGAAGATCATTCATATCTCCCCAATTCAGTTGTTTAATTTCAGGTTGGATATAGGCCTCAGGCCAACTGAGACTAGGAAAATTAAAGTCCCCAGGTAAAAGTACATTTGGCTGTGTGCTGGGCTCATTTGGGATTTGACTTATGAGTGACAAAGCATCTTTGAAATGATCTCTGTAGTTAGCTGCATCAACAAGGTAGTAAGTAATGCCTATGATGAAATTGAGGTCAATCACATGCATTATTAGTGTATCATGCACTGTGTTGGAGTGGGAGAGGAGGGAGAGGACATTTGTTGCCAGGTCTTCTTGAATGAACATCACTATTTCTCTTTGTTTCTGTATTCTGCAGTCACAGGTGCATTTCACTTAGTGCTATGCATATTGTCCTTTCTCACTGTATAAGGTCTCCAAGATATGATACTTTTGTTTTATTTATGAAGTGTGAAAGACCTCATACATTCAGCATTATAATTGAGTTGAGTTTGTTGGTTAATGACACCAATGGTGTAGTTGTGCACTGGGGTTATAATAGCAGTGGTTGGTGCTCTGTGGGAGCTAGAAGCTTTTTCATTTTTTTTTCTTTTGCCTGACTCATCATCACTAAAAACGAATTTTCTTGTGTTGGGAGAGGTTGTTGTTTGGAATTGGTATGGTTGCATGGTTGAAAATAGTTATAGTTATATTGTTTGTGGTTGTTGATTTTACTATTGTACCCAGTAGATGTTTGGGTGACTTCTGAGTTTTGATGAAAGTCTGGACCAACACTGCCACTGAAAGGGATGTCTCTACTGTGGATTTGGTGGTGGTTTGGTGTCATTCTTTTACTAGTGCATTGAGTCCCTGGAAGATGAGTGAAAGGACAGTCACACATCAGAAATAATCTTTTGTGTTGGGAATAGCAACAGATTTTGGGATTCCTAGTTACATGTGAAGTTATTAAATGTGATTTAGTATTTAATGGTGGTGGTGGTGGTGATGGTGATGTAAGATACATGGTTTGGCATTGGCTGGTATTGCTTGTACAAATTGTGTATCTTCATCATCATCATTAAACGTCCTCTGACTTGGCATGATTTTCTATGGCTGGATGCCCTTCCTAATGCCAACCACTCTGTGAGTATAATAGGTGCTTTTATGTGCCACTGACATGGGTGCCATTTACGTGACACCAAGATGCTTTTACATGCCACCAGCATGGGTGCCAGTTTGCATGACACTGATATCTGTCATGACTGTGATTTTGCTCAACCTGATGGGTCTTCTTCTCAAGCACAACATAATGCCAAAGGTCTTGGTCATTGCCCCTGTGAAGCCCAATGGGTGAAGTTACAGTCACTGTGAATGCATAGTCTCTAGTGTTGATAATAGCAGCATATTTTGAGGCTTTGTGTGTTCATAATTTTATTTTATTTACAGTTGGCAGATTTATGATGGAGCTGTCAGATATACATTCAGATTGAGATGGACAGTGGGGTGGGGGAGCGATCCTTCACTAATTGGAGTAGTAGTAGTGGTAACCATAGTAGCAGTAGAATAGGATGACAATGGTGATGATGGATCTCTTGTGTCATTCTGATAAGAATTTGAGTGACCTGACTGTGGAGAAGAGCTAGGGACTGTATTGTTTAATGGGTCAACAACTGTTTTAGTATTGAAGAGTGACTTCCAATGTTGATCCTGTCATTGCTATTGTTTAGTTGTGATAAGGGTAGCAGCAGTAGAACATGATGGCAGTGATGACGAGGGGCCAGTTATGGTATTCAGAGGAAACGAGGAAGTGGATAGCCGAATTGTAAATGGCACTTGATTGTGGAGTTTAATAGTTCATCAATTGTGCTAGTACTGAGGATTGTATATACAAACACACACACACACACACACAAACACACACACACACACACACACACCACACACACACACACATGTATGTGTGTACACATCCAGCTGAATTTGAACCCAGATCGTAAGGACAGATGAAATGCTGCTAAGCATTTTGCCCAGTGTGCTAACGATTCTGCCAGCTCATCACCTTTAAAAATGTAGCTTTAAAGCCCCCCAGTGAGAAGCTACATTTAAAATAATAATAATAATAATAATAATAATACAGAAAGTATGCTTTGATTATGATTCAAGAGAACTATATTAGAACTGTTGTGCTTATATTTGGCAAGAGGAAGGTACTGGTGGTTGATGATATCCCTCCAATATTCCTTGTGTTGAAATGTGTCAACAGACATTTTATATTCTTTGTCAGATGCACTTTCAGTATCTATCGCAGAACAGCCCTTCCTACAGATGGCATTGTGTACTGATTTAACAAGAATATCATGCCACATGGTTATGTAGTGCTTTGATGACATTTCAGTTCAGCTGCTGAATATTATATATAGGCGGCGAGCTGGCAGAAATGTTAGCGCGCCGGGCGAAATGCTTAGCGGTATTTCGTCTGTCGTTACGTTCTGAGTTCAAATTCCGCCTAGGTCAACTTTGCCTTTCATCCTTTCGGGGTCGATAAATAAAGTACCAGTTTCGCACTGGGGACGATATAATCGACTTAATCCCTTCGTCTGTCCTTGTTTGTCCCCTCTATGTTTAGCCCCTTGTGGGCAGTAAAGAAATATATATATGTAATAACTTCCCCAGAAATGTGAGGCAATCAACATATGCATGTGTGTATGCATGCAGGCATGTAAATGTATGTCATTCTATAAATGTGTATATGTTTGTGTAAGTGTGTAAGTGTGTGTCTAAAATGATGGTGGGAAAGAATTGATGCATAAATTATGTATGCATGTATTAATGAATGTATGTGTGAATGAATCATGTATGCATGTATGTATATGGATACACATACATACATACATACATACATACATACACACACATACATACACACATACATGCATGCATACATACATACATACATACATACCACATACACACATATATGCATACATGCATACATACATACATACATATATACATACATACATATATATACATATTAAAGATGAGTGATGACACACACATATACATTGTAATGGAGGAGAGAGTACAAATGTATATCTTAATATGTGTACTTGTGTGCATGTGTGTGCATGCACATGTGCACATTGACATCATCATCATAATCATCCTTTAACGTTTGTTTTTCGTGTTGGCATGGGTTGGAAGGCTTGACTAGAGCTGGCAAACCAGAGAGTTGCACAAGGCTCCAGTTTGATTAGGCTTAGTTTTTATGGCTGGACGCCCTACCTAATGCCAAAACACTTTACAGAATGTACTGGGAACTTTTAACATGGCATATGTAATACACATACATTCATATATATACATAATACATACATACATATATTTATGTTTGTTTTTATGTTATAACAAAAACAATTCTACATAAATCGAAAGGGTCACCCTACATTTGTTAGAGGGCAAATCATTATTCTTTTGCAAGAATAGTATTGACAGTGAGTTTGAAATTTTGGCCAGTTAAGCCACCATCAAACTTTCTGATGATGACATAGCAGCAGAAACTTGAAACTCACTGTCATTAGTAGACTTGTTAAAGAAATGTATATATATATATATATATATATATATATATATATAATATATATATATATATATATATATATATATATACACACATACACACATATACACATATATATGTATATATATATATATATATATATTATATATATATATATCATCTTCATCATCATCATCATCATCATCATCATCATCATCATCATCACCACCACCATCATCATCATCATCATCATTTAATGTAATTGTTTCATGCTGGCATGGGTTGGATGGTTTAACAGGAGCCCTGCACCATGCTTCTGAGTCTGTTTTGGCATGGTTTTTACGGCTGGATGCCCTTCCTATCTTGTTTAGATAGATAGATAGATAGATATACATACACACAAATACATATATACATACACACACATACGCACACACATACATATACACACACACATATATATAAATACATGTATTTGAATTTAGAATTAGAGAGAAAGGGTTAGATAAATAGGTAGGTAATTCAGGGAGAGAATGAAACTAAATATGGAGCCTGGTGCAGCCTCCTGGCTTCCCAGACCTCAGTCGAACTGTCCAACCCGTACTAGTACAGAAAACGGACGTTAAACGATGATGATGAAATATATATAATTGGACATGGAAACAATTGTAAGTTCTATGAGTTTGATATTGTTCGAAACAAACTGGTTTTGTTTTAATAAATTAATGTCTGTATGTCAATTTCTCTGTTTTCTTTTTTCTTATATATACATACATACATATATCATCATCATCATCATCATCATCATTTAGCGTCCGTTTTCCATGCTAGCATGGGTTGGACGGTTCAACTGGGGTCTGGGGAGCCCGAAGGCTGCACCAGGCCAGTCATTTATATATATATATAGCTAAATTGATATGTAAATAAAAATGCATGTATTTACACATATATATATTATATGCTTGTGTTTGTTTTTTTGTGTGTGTGTATTCATACACATGCACGCATGCACACTTGTGCATATGTGCACACACACACACACACATTTATATCTCTTTATCTATATAGATAAATAGAGAGAGACAGAGAGAAAAGAGAGAAAGAGAGAGAGTGATAGATAAATAGATTCAAAATGTAGAAACCAATTCAGATTTACTAAGCAATTATTTTGCCTTTTTGCATGTTTTGCATTATGGTTTTGATGTTGCTGATGATGTTTGTGGATATTGTTGCTCTTTCTTTCTCTCCTCACAGATTCTCTTCAATTCTTTACACAGACGATAGATTATCTGTCAAATCTACAAGCTGCTCTGACAATTCCCAACCTTTTTATTAATAATTATAATGCATTTCCTTCAGATTATTCCGCATAATGTCTTTCCATAAGCTACCTTCTACACACGATAGCAAATTATCCCATATTATGGACCCTTTTAGGAAAACAAAAAGTCTTTAATCTCTGCCATGTTTCCATGCTTCATTCTGTCATATGTTCAGCATCACATTATTTCTTTGATTTCAATGTTTTGTTTTATAACAATTTCTCTAAGAGTGCATTTTTTCACTGAACCAAACTCTACAGGGATTTTCTTAAGCTTCTAAGAATGTGTTGCATTTCATCAGAGATAGCTAAATGGGTTATCTAAAATTTTGTTTATCTATTTATGACTTTTCAAGACTTCTCTTTTACAATGTATTTATAAAGAAACTGAGATAGATGGCTCTGTTCGATCTGTAGAAAAGGTGTAGGTAGAAACTCCATAAGATGTATCTAGTGTAAGCTATGGACACATAAAAGGTGCAACAACATCAAAGGAAGGTTAACCGGGAAGATAGCTTTCATGTGCGGCAGATGCACAGGGGCAGTAAACACTGCAGATGTTCAGAAAACTGATTCCATCACATGCCAGGGGAGAAACTAGAAGTAGTTGATAGCTTCTACTACCTAGGTGACCAAGTCTGTAGTGGGAGTGGATGCTCAGACAGCATTGCCACTAGAATAAAAATAGCCTGGGCAAAGTTCAGAAAGCTCCTACTTCTGCTGGTAACAAAGGGCCTCTTGCTCAGAGTGTAAGCGCCCTGAAGGAAATGTTGGACATAAGAAGCATCATCTGTGGTGTGCAAGAGAGATGACGGCGCTGGTATGGTCATGTGCTGTGTATGGGTGAGGAGAGCTGTATGAAGAAGTGTCACTCCCTAACAGTGGAAGGAACCATGGAAGGAACCATGGGATGAAGTGGTGAAGCATGACCTTTGAACATTGGGCTTCACAGAGGCAATGACGAAAGACTGAGACCTCTGGAGATATGCTGTGATTGAGAAGACTCGTGCAAATAAAGTGAGATCACAGGCATAGCCTATACCAGTATCACAAAACCAGCCCACGTAAAAAGTACCTTTGGATCTTCGGGCGACATGCCGTGCTTGAGGAGATCTACTGAGTTAAGTAAAATCAAAATCAAAATCAAATCAAATCACAATCAAATGGAAACTGTAGTTGTGGTCAATGCTAGCACTGCCTGATTGGCTCTCGTGCTGGTGGCATGCAATAAGCACCATGCATGCATGGGTTGTTGCCAGTGCTGCCTGACTAGCTCCCTGTGCTGGTTGCACGTAAAAAGCACCATTTCAAACATGGCCGATGCCAGTGCTGTCTGACTGGCTCCCATGCTGGTGGCACGTAGAGAGCACACACTACACTCTTGGAGTGGTTGGTGTTAGGAAGGGCATCCAGCTGTAGAAACATTGCCAGATCAGATTGGAGCCTGGTGCGGCCTCCCGGCTTGCCAGTCCATAGTCAAACTGTCTAACCCATGCCAACATGGAAAGCAGACATTAAATGATGACGATGAGGATGATGACGATGATAAGGGAGTCATATTCAGACTGTATAAGTTAAAAATCCAGAGTCCAAGAAATTCGTTGTTGGCCTCTATTTGTAAAAAGCAATCCAACAGTAAAAGAAGTAATAATGGTTTCAAATTTTGGTACAAGGCTAGCAGCTTTGTGGGAGGGGATAAGTCAAATACATTGACCTCAGAACTAAACTGGTACTTATTTTATTGACTCAGAAAGGATAAAAGGCAAAGTTGACCTCAGCAGAATTTGAACTCAGAACATAAAGATGGATGATATGTCACGAAGCATTTTGCCTGGTGTGTTAATGATTCAGTTAGCTTGCCACCTTAAACGACTTCAAACTTTGGCACAAGTCCAACAATATTAGGGGAAGGGATGAGTGTATTACATGAACCCCAGTGCTCACCTGACACTTATTTTCTCATGAGGATGAAAGGAAAAGCTGACCTCATTGGAATTTGAATTCAGAATGTAAAGAGCTTGAAGAAATACTGCTAAGCATTTTGTCCAACATGCTAATGATTCTGCTAGCTTGCCATCCTAATGATGATTTAAAATTTTAGCACAAAGTCAGTAAGTTCAGGGGAAAGGAATCTGTAAATTGCATAGAACGTAGTACTTGGCTGGTACCTTATTTTGCTGCAACTGAGTAATGAGGTGTGGAGAATGGCTTCTTTACAACATCACATGGCTGCCACAATAAAAGGATATTAAAATGGGGTTTGGAATTAGCATAGTTACAATTTCATCAACCTCAAAAGGAGGAAAAGCAAAGTTGACCATGACAGAATTTGAACTAAGAGCATAAATCTTGAAGAAATACTACTAAGCAATTTGTTCTGTGTGCTAACTATTCTGCTAGCTCACCACTTTTAATCATCACCATCATCAATAAATGTAAACAACTTGAGAAAAAATATATATGGCGAGAATGTGTCAGAAAAATGTAGAGCCTGTGGAATCTGGAATGAGACAGTGGCACACATTGTGGAAGAATGCCCCAAGTTAGCAAAAGGAAGAAAATGGGAAATGGAGGCACGACCAGGTTTTAAAAGTTATGCACTGGAAACTGTGCCAGAGATGGGGATTTAAAGCTGGAAACACATGGTACAATCATTGAGTTGAAAGAGTACTGGAGTCGGAGAAATGTAAGATTTTGTGGGACTTTCCTATTCAAATGGACAAGAAATTAGAAAATAATAGACCAGACATAATGTTTGTAGATAAGGAAAAGTGAAGTTTACTTATCGATCCATCATGTCCATTTGATTCCAGGATTGTAAAGAAAGTGGAAGAAAAACAAACAAAAAAATACAATCCCTTAAAGTTTGAAATAGGGAAAATTTGGAACATATGAACAGTTAAGGTTGTGCCTGTAATAATTGGTGTATTGGGAACAGAAAACCAAAATATAGACAAATGGCTGAAGGATGTTGAAATAGAATACCCGGTAGAGCTTCTACAGAAAGTTTGTCTCTTAGGTACAGCAAGGATTATCAGGAGGGTTCTAAGGACTTGAAAGACTGCCAAAAACTTGTGGATACCCAAAGTTACAGGTAAGTAACCCACTATTCACATAATTCCTACTAGGAATAAGACCAAACCTGAGCCAAATCAAAATAACAATAATAATAACAATCATCATCATCATTATCATTTACTGCCCTTTCTTCTTGCTGGTATGTGTTGGATGGTTTGACAGGAGCTAATGTCAACTACTTTACAGAATGCACTGGGTACTTTTTCCATGTCATCAGCACTGGTAAAGATCACTTCCTAACTTTCAAGGGTAAAGGTCAAAAGTGATGATTCTAGATGAAGGAATGAGAAATGGTAAGATGAAAGGAACAATTTTATAGTTGTGATAATATAGTAAAGAAGAGATTAATAGAATAATATTGTGGTGACTAACTGGGAGAGTATCACAGGAGTATTGCAGGGGACAAGGAAAAGGGAGTGGATTAGTGATAGGGGTTATGTACATATATTTATGCATCCTTTCCACCCTCTCACCCACCCCACTTACTCAAGAGACTTTTGCTTGCCTTTCTCCATTTCTTATCTTTCCATCTTGCAAGTTACTTGGTAACCCCGTCTAACCAGTGGCATGAAAAGAAGCACCTAGTTGAAGTGGCTTAAGGAAAAACATTTAGTCAAAGCTGACCGGGAGCATGATGCAGCCTTGTGGCTCACTAGATTCTTGTCAAACCAGCCAATCCATGCCAGCATAGGAAACAGATTCTAATTGATGATAACAGCAATGATATATTGCATATTTTTATTTGATAATATACATATATTGCATCATTGTTGTTGCACATAAATATATCCTATGCAGAATCGGTAATTATAATATATGTCCTATCTTTTATTCTCTGTTTAAAAAGAAATGAGAATAATATATTACAATAAAATCTACAGAATAGTTCCAAAAAGATTATTTATTTTCTTGACTGAAAATTCTTTCTGAACATTTACTGGTACTAAGTATAATGCCTGTGAAATAATGGAGTTTCTCATTAATGTCATATGAAGAAATAACTAACAAAAAGAAAAAAGCTTGTTTAGGCAAAAGAAGCTGTCACAAGAGAGATTATTCTGGTAAATACTTCATCTCACCTGAAGTAGCTTTTGCATATTTTATTCTTTGTTGCAATCTTAGGTACTTCATATAAGAAATGTTCTAGATACTTGGAATTGTCTCTGTGCATTGCCATAATTAGAACTATGTAGAAACATGCTAAAGAGGTAGACAACTACCATGGGAAATTAAAGGTAGAATATCTAACATTGGGCTCAATGAAACCAGAAAATTTAAGTGTGTATCTCCAACAATTTCTTGCTAGTGTTACAGAAATAGTAAGTAATTCTCTTGTATGATATTCTGAGAAATACTAAAACTAATAAAGATAAACACCTTTAATAAATGCAGTTTTCATATCTAATTTGAATATTTTGTTTCTTCTGAGATGAAAGGAAGAATAGTCCTGAATTTGGATCATTTTTTTTTCACTTAATATGTTTAAACTGATGAATATATAACTTAATTTGTTGAAAACGGTGGGTTGTAGAAGGGTACAGTAATCGTTATATTAAACATCAATAACAACAACAACAGTGACACCAATAACGATAATAATAATAATAAAGTTATTAAGAAGATACTTTAGAAATATATAATTGGCCCTGATATTTTGTGTAAGAGACTCCTTTTCAAAAGTATTAAAAGAACAAGACAAAAATACATGTCTTGGGTTGGTATGCAAGTTCTATGTGTGGCTACAGTTGTAATTAAATATTAGTTCTAGAGGGATAGAGGGGTAAATTTAAATTCTAATCTTGATGATCTAAGGTTATAAACTGGAATCAGATTGGATCCTGGATTATTCACCCTGAACTTGCCATTTTATATATACATATATGAGTGGCTGTGTAGTAAGTAGCTTGCTTACCAACCATATGGTTCTGGGTTCACTCTCACTGCGTGGCACCTTGGGCAAGTGTCTTCTATTATAGCCTTGGGCTGACCAAAGCCTTGTGAGTGGATTTGGTAGACGGAAACTGAAAGAAACCCATCGTATATATATATATATATGTGTGTGTGTGTGTCTGTGTTTGTCCCCCAAACATTGCTTGACAACCGATGCTGGTGTGTTTACGTCCCCGTAACTTAGTGGTTCAGCAAAAGAGACTGATAGAATAAGAACTAGCATTACAAAGAATAAGTCCTGAGGTCGATTTGCTTGACTAAAGGCAGAGCTCCAGCATGGCCACAGTCAAATGACTGAAACAAATAAAAGAGTTAAAGAGTGTATATATATATATATATATATATATATATATATATATATCATCATCATCATCATCATCATTTAATGTCCGCTTTCCATGCTAGCATGGGTTGGACGGTTCAACTGGGGTCTGGGGAGCCCGAAGGCTGCACCAGGCCAGTCAGATCTGGCAGTGTTTCTACAGCTGGATGCCCTTCCTAACGCCAACCACTCCGAGAGTGTAGTGGGTGATTTTATGTGCCACCGACACAGGTGCCAGACGAGGCTGGCGAACGGCCACGCTCGGATGGTGTTTTTATGTGCCACCGACACAGGTGCCAGACGAGGCTGGCGAACGGCCACGCTCGGATGGTGTTTTTATGTGCCACCGACAGGTGCCAGACGAGATATATATATAATTCAGTTTTGGGGATTAATAGATATGCAGGTATTCTATTTCAGATAATACAAAAAAAACATTACCTAATAAGTATATCTGAAGGTAAACTCGTATCTATTGGCACATGATGAGTTTACCTTCAGATATACTCATTAGGTTATTTTTTTTTATATTATCTGAAATAGCACACCCGCATATCTATTAATCCCCAAAACTGAATTATTATTGATTTCTATTATATATTTTGTATATTTCTAGATAAATATATAAACATATGATAATCAAGACCCCACTGTATGATATGCTGGTACATGCAATGCTAAAGGGTTGTACATGATTGATTTGGAAATTTGTTTTCCCAAAATTATATATATATATATATATATATATATATATAAAATATTATTAGAGACAAAACCACTATTTTGCAAAACAAACAAGGAAAGACTTAATCAATACATAAAATTTTAATAAATATTGACTATTTATTAAAATTTTATGTATTGATTAAGTCTTTCCTTGTTTGTTTTGCAAAATAGTGGTTTTGTCTCTAATAATATTTTATAATATTTTACTATAAAATTGGATTTAATCCTAAATCTGATTTTTTCCCTGTAAATTTGGATTTATTCCCTAATATTTATTATTATATATATATATATATAGTGGAGGCGCGTGGCTTAGTGGTTAGGGTGTCAGCATCAAGATCATAAAATTGTGGTTTCGATTCCTGGACTAGGCGACGCATTGTGTCCTTGAGCAAAACACTTCATTTCACATTGCTCCAGTCCACTCAGCTGGCAAAAATGAATAACGCTATGATGGACTGGCATCCCATCCAGCTGGGGAACACATACGCCATAGAAACCGGGAAACTGGGCCCATGAGCCAGGGAAGGCTTTAAAAAGGGCGCATTTATATATATATATATATATATATATATATATGTATATCATTATCATCATCGTTTAACGTCTACTTTCCATGCTGGTATGGGTTGGACAGTTTGACTGAGAACTGGCAAGTCAAGAGGCTGCACGAGGCTCCAATCTGATTTAGCAAGGTTTCTACAGCTGGATGCCCTCCCTAATGCCAACCACTCTGAGAGTGTTGTGGGCGCTTTTATGTCCCACTGGCATGAGAGCCAGTCAGGTGGCACTGGTATCAGCCATGTTCAAATGGTGGTTTTTACGTGCCATCCGCATGGGTGCCTGTTAGGCTGCACTGGCATCAGTCATGCTCTAATGGTGCTTTTTACATGTCATCAGTACAGGTGCCAGCCAGGCAGCACTGGCATCGGCCACGCTCAAATATATATATATATATATGTGTGTGTGTGTGTATATATATATATATATATATATATATATATATATATATACATATACAGGAGAAAGGGGTACATTACGCCGCAATAATATATGTATAAAAATTACAAAAGGGGACAAGAACGCAAAACACACAAAGAGACGACACAAAAAACAGACGGGTCATTCGAAGCCTCTAATCTTCAGTCGGGAACCGGATCATCTTAGCAATTTCGGCTGATTAATCCTGATATCGCTCCGATTCGGCCAGCTCCATATATATATATATATATATATATATACATACACACACACGCACACATATATACAGAGTGTAGTGAATAAACTGTCATCTAAATTATGTAAAAATAATCAGCCCTAGACTATAGTAGAAGGTGTCGCACAATGAGACTGAGCCCAAAACCATGTGGTTGGGAAGCAAGCTTCTTAACCACTCAACCATACTAATCCTAATTCTCAGCTAAATATCCTCTCATGGACAAATCCTAAAACAGTCTTGGATCTTATACAGAGAAAGGAATGCCTCTCAGATGAAAGTTAGTATCAGCATAACACAATGTCACTGGTAATCAATGGTGGTGGGAAAAAGGGGAATGATAATAAAAATTACAAATATTAGATTGGTTTCGTTAATAAAACCTTGAATTCTTCAACAAGTGAAGCTAGTCTCTGAAATTTTCTCCATTTATCTGCATGGTTGGTTTTTATTAGTGAATTGTTGCTGAAGCAATATTGTAAAAGCATTCTAATAAAATATCACATTATTCCAGGAGGTACAAGGTATGTCATATCACATAGGAAGAAATATTTGATTTTTAAGTGGTTTCATGAGAAAAGTAAAGGGTATTCAGTGTATTATGTAGAGTGAGTATATTTATTGAAATAATAGACTTAGTTAATGATAACTGTTGTCTCTAAATAAATAATATTTATTGAAACATACATAGTTAATAGAAATACACACAGAAGTATAACAACATAAATATATATTAAATGATGATGGTTATTGAAATATAGTGGTTATAAATTATGGCTTGCCCAAAACTTTCCTTTATATGCTTGTATGATGCTTAATGTTATGAACAAATAGTTATCTTTATATATGTATGTGTGTGTGTATATATCTATCTATTTGTCTGTCTATCTGTCTGTTTATTTGTCTATCTATCTATCTATCTATCTATCTATCTATCTATCTATCTATCTATCTATCTATCTATCTATCTATCTCGTTCTCTCTTTTTCTTTCTCATCATCATCATCCTCTTTTAACTTCTTTCCTCCATATTGGTATAGGTTGGGTTGTTTGACAGAAGTTGGCCAACTGGAGAGTTTCCCAGCATTTGTCTGTTTAAGTATGATGTCTATGGCTGGATGCCCTCCCTAACACCAGCCACTTTACAGAGTGTGCATGGTACTTTTACATGGCCCTGGCATTGGCACTTTTATGTGATATTTCTGTTGATTCATCCAGAAACAACATTCATAAGGCCTGAGCCAATTTTGTGCTGTCCATCTATCTACCTCTCTCTCTCTCTCTATCTATCTATCAATCTTTCTATCTCTACATGAAGTTAAATATATGTCTGGTCATAGAGTGACCAATGCTTTTGCATCCATTTAAGCACCTAGCTTTATAGATGACTGATCAAACTCCAATGACCACAGACATATAACCTCTCTTCAAACTGGAGGCAGAAAACTGTTTAAGTCAGTTAATTTGTAAACAAAAGAATATTATATACTGGTTATGATATCCATGTTAACAGAATACTGCAAATGGTATAAACACATTTTTTTTTGTACGTAATGCAAGTGTACTTTTTACCATTAGGTTTAGTGCCAACTACTATGTCTGACACATGCTACACAAAGAGCGGTCTGGTCAGCAATTCTTATGAATCTAAAGGACAAACAGGGAATCTCTACCCTTAGGTTGGTTCAAGTTTACAGATATTTTTTGCAGTCCTAATCAATGAATGGGGAGTACCTCACCTGCAGCAGATAGCATTTAAAGTGTGGGCTGGGGTTTTAGAACTCACAACTTGAGTTTAAGAGACTCTCCAGGTCAAGGATCCTTGCCTGCTCTGCTATGCAAAGCTTGCCTCATCTGCTCCCATTTGCATCTATAAAGGCTTGCTTGACTTGAGAACTCTTAAACACAAGACATGAGATCTATAACCCCTGCTTGCATTTTAAACACCACATGCTGCAGGTGTGGGATTCCCTGTTTGTCAATTAGGGCTGTAAAAATTGTTTACAGACTGGAACCAACCTAAGTGTGGAGATTCCCTGTTCAACCTTTAGGTTCATAAGATTTGCTGACTGGACCAGTCTGAAGGCGATAATCCTTCCCATTTAAGGCTTAGACAGTATATAATATTCTTTGGTTTACAAATTAACTGACTGTAACGGTTTTCTACCTCCAGTTTGAAGAGAGATTATATGCTGTTACCATTGGAGTCTGATTAGTCATCTCTAAAGCTAGATGCTTTATAAATGTGAAAGCATTGGTCACTCTATGATCGGACATATATTTAACTTCAGGTAACTACTTTATTGCTCTAACTTTAGCGTGTGCTTCATTTTTGGATATATGATACACTGACGATATATATACATACATAGATATTAAGATAGATAGATACATACATACATGCATACACACACGCACACATGCGTGCGTGCACACACACACACACACACAGACACACACATACACACACAGACACACACATACACACACACATGTATACATATGTTATTTCATTTTGTAATATTGAAAATATTTTATAGATATTGATCTATGCTTGCCTTTTTCCTTGTACATTATTTGAGGTTGTTGGCTATGAGATATACTGCTCCACTAGTTTTTATTAGGCTTCTCTTTGGCATGGTATTGTGTTTGTAATGTGATATAGATTGATGAACAATGTATCTAGTAGTCTATGTTTGTTGTATGGGCTACATGTTTTAAGTTCTTGTTTTGCTATTCCTTGGGTTGGTGTTATCATGTCAAGTATTAGATGTTGAATGTTTTTTTTAATCCTTTTTTTCCCTTAAGATATTTAGTTAGCTTGTTTCTTTGAACTATAATTTTTAGGAACACAATGTCCTGTTTTGGAGTAAGTTCTTTGTTGTATAGGTACTGTTTTGCAACTATAAGTTAATATTAATTGTTTACTTTGATGCTGTTGTTTATAATAACTAGCAGGTGTTGGCATAATGGACATACAATTAATGAATTGCTGAATACTTTTGATTCCCTGTTAGCATTTATGTTCATAATGCTGTTGATACTGTCAGATTGAATGGTACTACCCAGGTGTCAAAACCATAGTGATGTCTGTTTTGGCAGCTGATGATGTGAATACATACTTGCTATGCTTGTTTGTAGATTTTTATGTCTTAGTATCATTCTAATAAAGTGGAGAATGTTTTTGAATTCATGGTTTGATGAGATTACTTACATTGACATTTGTTGGTTTTCTTCATAAATAATCTTATTGAGCTTAGATATTGCTTAGATATTCGTGTCTAGTTTTGGGGAGGTTCTATGCCATATATGTGTATGTGTGTGTGTGTGTGTATATATATATATATATATATGTCAATAATATTAATATGCCAATTTGTTCATTTTGTATGTACTTGACATAAGTGTCACACTTACTTCAAAGAAGTGGCAAAGTGAGAGAGAGGAGGACAGAGAGGAAGAAAGAGAGAGAGTGGGAGAGAAAGAGAGAGAGTGAAAGAGACAGTGAGTGGTGATGGCTTCATTTTGTGTTTTTAAATGTTTCAGAGAGAAAGACGGAGTGAGTTAAAGAGAAAGACAGAGTGTGAAAGAGACAGTGAGTGGTGACAGCATTCGTTTTGTGTTTTTAACTTTCATAGTTCTACATGTATTTTGGTTGGAGGCAAAGACCATTTTTTTTTTAGGTACAGTTAATGTTTTCTCTACAAACTACAAACAAGCCCCCACTCCCTTTCTTTTTTTTTTCATACAAAAACTAATGCAAATTTTGAATGGGGTATAGCTGTGAACAGAGCCCAGAAAAATGGATAATACTACAAAATGGGTGAGGAAGAAAAGTTGCCAACAGGTGACTACATGAAATTCAACTCTATACTTTTAAGAGTGTCTTCTACTATAGCCTCAGGCTGACCAAAGCCTCATGGGTGAATTTGGTAGACAGAAACTGAAAGATGCCCATCATATATATATTTACATCATACATATAGTTACATGTCTTTCTATATTCTGTAACTATCACAATATAGAAACATTGCTCACGGTACCAGCACACATTTTACAAATCCTTACATTTTTTATGTTTTCCATAAATTTTTCACAGGTCCAGCTAGTTAATTATTAATTTAATAACAGTTTGACATCGCTCCATACAACTTAAAGTTCCATAGGCTTGTAGAACAGATCTAACTTGCCAGGTATATATAGTGAGAGATACTCAACATGTCAGGTTCATTCTACAAGCCAACAAATTTTAAGTTGCATGGAGTTGAATCAAATTGATATTCAATAATACATGTAACTCTTACCAAATGTCTTGAGTTCTACTTTCTTTAGTTTGTTCACTGCATTTCAGCCATTCAGCTGCATCCATGCTGGGGTACTACCGTGAATTTGTACCCTTTCCACAGCCCCCTTATGTGGTTGGTTTTTTTCTGGGTTGTGGGATATGCAAATATGCATGCATACATATACATACAAGCATATATGTATACCTGCACATACTCATTCATGCATACATGTACATACTCATAAATACATTCATACACACCAACATCCATACATGAATGCATACATACATGTATATATAGATACATAAATGCATACAAATACACTTACACATATATACATATATGCATACATATATACACATATGCATACACACATACGTATGAGCACACATATGTATGAGCACACACACGTACATTATTAAAATTGCTGTTTACATGATATCATCACTATAATATTTTTTTCTAGATTTTTTTGTAAGAATATTCCATTTTCATAGAGTTAAGGATTAAATCTGATTATATGTCATAAGCTAGATTGTGAAAGCTCACTTGGAGCACAAAAGTAATAATAATAATAATAATAAAAATAACAATATAAACGAGCTTATTGTAAAAATGGGTGGAAGATTGCATATAAAGTGGCTTACTTCCTTTTAAAATCTGTAATTTATTTCTTTTATTTAAATATTTTCTAAAGCATTTTAGCAACCTGAGGCTATTTCAAATATTAAGAAGTAATAATCATAAAATATGATAAAAATAAGATTTTTAATACCAAAGATATCAAAGTTAATATTTTTATCAAAATATTGTTATCAAAATTTTCTGAAGAATAAGTTAGTGGAATGGTAAATCTGAAAGAAAAAAAACTTGATAAATGGATTCTCCAGCACTGTTTGATGATAAATATTCAATTGTTGAGCTTCTGGAATTTTAGCTCATGAAATTAATGTGGAAGAGGCTGAGTGTTGCATAGACATGAGTACTCATGATGTAATACTCAGTCTGAATGATTATGATACAATTTGTGTAAGCTTGATCTTTGAATTACAGGTGCAAACCAGATATATATATATATATATATATATATATATATAGATAAGTAGATAGATAAAGAAAGAGAGAGAGAGAGAGAGAGAGAGAGAGAGAGAGAGAGAGAGAGAGAGAGAGAGAGAAGGGGAGAGAAAGAAAGACAGACATATATGTGTATATATCCTCATAATCATCATTTAATCCTGTTTCCGTGCTGGTATGGGCTGGACAATTTGATTGGCTCTGGCAAGCCAGAGGACTGAACCAAGCTTCAATGTCTGCTTTGGTTTGTGCATGATTGAATGCTCTTCTTGCAACCAAACTTCACCTGTTTCCAAGCAATGCAACATTTCCCTGTGGCTGGACATGTTTTCATAGAAGATTTGAAACAAAGAACACTGCTTCTCTGACAGTGCTGCTTATTTACAACTATTATGTGAGGTCAAGCCAAGTAGACACTTACATACAAACACACAAAAGGAACAAAGATGCAGGAATAATATCAAAATGTAATAACTAATACAGACTTAACACAAAAAGATATCACCCATAACTTAAGCAATTGTCTGAAAATGTTATCACATTATTATTTACTGCTGAGACATGAAGTTGAAGCCAAGACATTGTACAATACGACCCATCAGATTGATAACCTTGAGACCAAAGAGATAAAAACCCACTGTGTGGTAGAGGCCATAACTACTCACAATATGAAAGAGTGCTGGTGGAATATCCCTGTAAAAACCTCAATAAAATGCAAACATAAATAACCAGACATTGTGATTTGGGACAGAGAAGAGAAAGTATGTACAGTGGTGGAAATCAGTTGCCCAGCAGATGTCAACATAAAACTAAAGATCAGTAAAAAAGTTAAACACTTATATTGAACTACTCGGAAATTTACAGCATCCAAATACTTGTAATTATTGGAGCTCCAGGATATGCAGATAACTGCCTCGACATCAATCTTGAGAAATTAGGGTTCTCAAAACCAGAAAGGAGTAAGCTAATTAGAAGATTACAGATACACATCAATAGAACTTCCAAAATATCTAAAACTTTCCAAAAGTTTAGCATTAAAGTATATATGCACATATCAGGATATGCAACTATAAGCTTGAAAATACACACACAAAACAAAACATACAAATCTGCATACGCACTGACTCAAAGGTTTCAAGTTTTGGCACAAGGCCAGAAATTTTGGTGGTATAGAGAAAGTTGATCATATCAACCTCTGTGCTCAACTGGTACTTATTTTATTGATCCTGAAAGGATGAAAAGCAAAGTCAACCTTGGTTTCATTTGAACTCAGTAAAGACAGACAGAATGTTGCTAAGTATTTTGTCTGGCGTGATAGTGATTCTGCCAGCTTTCCACCCTCACTGATTCCAAATATTGCATGCATACACACAAACATGTGCAAATACCTTGTTGATGTTTAAAATTTCAATAATGGAGTCTTGGATCTAGTTTAGAAACCATCTCTTTCTCCATTGGCAAGAAATCTAGAAATAAAACTAAATAATAACATACATACATGCATGCATACATACATACATACATACATACATACATACATACACACACACACACACACACACATACATACATACATACATACATACATACATACATACATACATACATACATACATACATACATACATACATACATACATACATGCGTACGTACATACATACATACATACACATATACATGCATACATGCATGCATGCATGCATACATACATGCATACATACATACATACATGCATACATACATATATACATGCATGCATGCATGCATACATACATACATACATACATACATACATACATACATGCACTCATGTGCATACATGTGCATACATAAATATATAGAGAAGCAATAACCCTAGTATTGGACTAATGCTTTATCAATCCTGAAAGGATGTTAGTCGGATTTGATCTCAGTGCTATTTGAGCTCAGAGTACAGAAAATCAGAACAAATACCATTTGGTTCTCTAACCAATTCCCTAACAACTGTGCCAATGCACCACCTATAAATGTCAGGTTTTTCTCACAGTCTGGGTAATACGAGTTTATCACTGTGAAATATCTCCAGTCATCTGTAACCAATATCGTTAACAGTAACGATATTATCAGCACATTTAAATATTCATCTCTTAAGTATCATATTAATATTTTCTTACTTTCACCTAACCCTTACTTTTAGTTTTATCAATAAGCTCCATTTCATTCTGAGTAACATTTCAACAAATACGTTTCTCTCAGTATTTTGTTGTTGTTGTTGTTGTCAGTGTTGTTATTGTTGTGGTTGTTGTAGGTAGTTGTTGCTGCTTTATTGTTGTTGTTGTTGTTGCAATCATCATTGTTATTTTTGTCATCATTGTCATTGTTTAGCTGCTGCTGTTATTGCTTCCTACTTGTCATGTTATTGATAGTGTTGTTATCATCATCATCATCAATGTTGTTGTTGTTGTTCTAGTAGTTGTTGCTGTTGCCATTGTTGTTGTTGCACTTGCTTCATATTTGTTATTGTTGTGCTGTTGATGCTGTCATTATTGTTTCATAGTTGTTGTGATTGTTTTCTTTGGTGTTGCTGTTGTTTTACCTGAATATCTTAAAAACTTATAATAATTCATGAGGTGTTCTCAGAATATCAAGAATCCAACCATTCTCAATAGATTCTTACTTTCTTACTTTCACCTAACCCTTACTTTTGGTTTTATCAATAAGCTCCATGTCATTCTGAGTAACATTTCAACAAATAGGTTTCTCCCAGTATTTTATTGTTGTTGTTCTGGGTAATATGAGTTTATCACTGTGAAATATCTCCAGTCATCTGCCTCACCAGAACTTGCTGGCCTTGTGCCAAAATTTGAAACCAGTAATAGGACTATCAGAAATGCCAGTTCCTAAGATATTATTTTATTACTTATGACTTATGACTTAATATATTTGAGCATGAATATCTGATCACTATTGTTCATTGTCATTGAATAACATCTCCTTGCTGTAGATGATATGTGTCCATAACACTTGTGATTCACTGATGAAAAGGACTTTAAGACACAGCAGTGTTTTCACCATATTGTGTATCTTCTCAGTCAAAGCTAACCAACCACAATGAGGAATCTAACAAGAGGTTGAAACACCATGGTGTCTCAAAGTCTTCTTACACTGGTGAATCATGTGTGTAATGAACTCACACACTCTAAAGGGAGAAAATGTTCTCCTGTGGTAGATACATTATTGTTTAGACTCTGCTGTTCTGCATGCACCTCAGGAATTATAATCTGTTTAGCAGACATCAGCACTCTTCAAAAAAATTATGTGTTTGCTAATTTCTATAAACAAGACCTCATGCTTTTGTTAGATTCATTGATCTCATGGGACCCATTAGCTTTGACTGAGGAGACACACAATGAGGTCAAAACCCTGTGATCTCTCAAAGTCCCCTTACATAAGTAAATCACACGTGTTGTGAACACACATCATCTTAAAGAGAGGAGGATTCTCTAATGATTAACAGTGATCAGATTGTCAAATTTGAATCTACCAGAAC
Source organism: Octopus sinensis (assembly GCF_006345805.1). Lineage (NCBI taxonomy): Eukaryota > Metazoa > Mollusca > Cephalopoda > Octopoda > Octopodidae > Octopus > Octopus sinensis. Next base: position 203,465,759 of record NC_042997.1, on the reverse strand, counting down.
ATATAAAGAATGAATAGATATGTTTAAAAACATGTTATTTAGAATTGTTATGCACAAATATGATTATGAAAATAAAGCAGTCAACATTTTGAAATACTTTTTTAGGTTTAAAAGTTTTTTTCTTTAACTTCCTTATCAACTCTATTTGCTCTGAGTTCAAATCCTGCCAAGATCACTTTTGCCTTTCATCCTTATGAGGCCAAGAAAGAAGTATCAATCCAGGATAGTGAATTGACTGAACTGTAAGAAAATTGAACCAGATGCCTTATAATATTTTCTTGATCTTTTTTTACTCTGAGTTCAGATCCTGCCATGACCTGCTTGGGTAGTAGGCTTATTTCATCATTGCTTGGTTCAGTACTACCATCTTGTACCATGAATTCTTTTAGCAAAGTTCACTCTGTGGCAAACATTTTGAGGATATCTTCATTCTTCCATGCCTCACACCAGTCTTTGAGAACCTGTAAAGGGCCATAGGCACTGCTGTTCCTCCTGAATAAAAAATTAAAAAAAGAAAAAGAGAACGACAGAAATTTTTTGTCTGATATCCAATATGTCATGAAGTCAAAAATATTAAGAACTACAGTGTTAGACTAACAGAAATGCCAGTTCCTAACTAAGATAATTTTTTATGACTTATGACTTAATGTATTGATATATGTAACTCTTTATTATGAATGTATTGGTCTATATAACTCTTACACACTCAAATTGGTGAATCCATGACATGTGTAGGTCCTTCAAGACTAATGAGATTGGTGTGATTGATGTTGTTTTGCTTAAATATCTGCAAGTTGATGACTACAGGGAAAAACAAGGAAGAAAAGGACTGATTATTGTGGTTAGTGCAGAGTTTGGATCAGGGTAATACAGTATGGGTAATGAGTGGATTTGTTTGTGTTGGGTTGACAGGAGCAGAGGCAGTAGTAGTAGAAGTAAAAAACTCAGAGTGAAAAGACTGTGTGTCTGTGAGCTAAAAATTGATGTGAATTGGTGAGTGATTGACTCTTTGATGATTGGTCATAGGGGTAGGAAGTTCCTCTAGATCTGGTCTGAGATGTTTATATGTGTTTGGCCACAGTATTGTTCCAGATACAGGGTAAATGTAGTTTAACATTTTATTGTACTCAGATCATGTTTAGTTCAACACAAATCCCTTAAAATTTTCACTCACCAATTCCTCACTCACCTATGCACTACACATTCCACTTTTTCTCTCTGCATTGTAACAGCAATGGAATTGCTGTTACAATGGCTTATACACCTCTCACTGGTCTATATTCATCTCAACTAATTATGTAACACCATCTTCCACAACCAACTGCTTCATCAGATTTATCCTTACATCACCCCTACTGTGTCTCATTCCACTAAACTCCCACCCACTCCTTCTTCCCCAGAATGTTTTCTCTCTTGAATTCCCTCTTGCTTACAAACATCAACTGACAGACATTCAAACTGGACATCGATAGTTTCAATGGACTTGGAAAGGAGCAAATGATCCTGGGTTAGCAAACATCACCAGTAGTCCTGTACCAGCAAAAGTTATTGACTCCTCCTCCTCCTCCTCCTCCTCCTCCAGACAAAAGCATAAAAATAAAAAGGACAATTTCTAGCCACTGCTTATCCATTTGCTTGAGGTTTATCTGCATTGTTGCACTCATGTATTTCTTCTCTGCTATCAGCAACACATTTGCTGCAAATAAACATACATTCTCTAATAACTTCTAACACAGTTACCTATTCAGCGACATTCAAAATACAAGTAGAAACAAAATGAGAGAGAAAGAGAGGGAGAGAGACAGACAAATACCTACTGTTATATAACCACCAGATTGGCTTCAATACAAATGAAGCTTTCTTTAACAGCTGAAAATTCTTCAACATTTACAGACAATTATTGTGGATAATTAGTAAATGCTTATGTATTTGGTGCAGAGAGTTCCAGCCAGACTGAATCACTGCATATTACTATTACTTTGTGTGTGTGTGTGTGTGTGTGTGTGTGTGTGCATATGTATGTGAGGTGGGGTACAAAGGAACACAGGTATGGCCTAGTAGTTATGAAGCTTGTTTTGCATGCATGAGGTATTATGTTCAATCCCACTACATGATCTCATAGGTAGGTGTCTTTTATCATTGGCCCAGCTTGGTACAAGGTTTGGTGGAAACTTGTTAAATGGATTGTAATTACCTGTAATTAAATATGTCATTGTTTCTGATGGATTTATGTTAAGAGTTGAGTGCCAGTGAAATACTGAGTTACTTATGTGCTAATTCAATGAGTAAACAGTACTCAATGTCAAAACCTATATGGGATTATGTCAATCCATTTGCATTTGTATATATAAATGTGTGTGTGTGTGTGTGTGTGTGTGTGTGAGTGAGAGAGACAGAGAGAGAGAGAATGTGTGTGAGTGAGAGAAAGAGAGAATGTGTGTGTGTGAGTGAGAGAGAGAGTATGTGTGTGTGTGAGAGAGAGAGAGAAAATATGTGTGTGTGTAAGTGTGTGTGTGTGCTTGTATGTGCATGTGTTTGTGTGTATGTGTGTGTGTGTATGTGTGTGTGTGCATGCAGTAGAATCACTGTCAGTAACCAGTTGGTGCGATAAAAATTTGGACACCAAATAATAAATGATTAATTGAATTGAAGTTAAGAGTTTGTGAGTTTTTGAATGGCTAATATCTGTTTTCCAAGCTTTAATAACTTGTTTTAGTTTCAACAATCTCAAATCAAATCACTTGCCTGACTGTAAATGGCTGTTGGTGTTCTGCATCCTACCATATCCACTATCATGCCCACTCATTATAACCACACTCATGTATTCTACATCTCCCACCTCACCACTCCTACACCTTGCACATTATTCCTCTCCCTTCTGATCTATTCTCCTTCCTGAGTCACTTTCATCTCTCCCACCTCACATCTCTTCATACTGATATTTCCAATCAACAACACCTCTACTCTTCTTCATCACTTACTACATTCACCTCTGTTCCCATCTTTAAGCACCTGTTACTCTCCCCTTACATGCTTATTGCAAGTATCCACTCTCCCTTCCTTCCCCATCACCTACTGTTCATATTTTCTCTTATGCTCACTTCCTTATACCTTGAGAGTTTGCTTTGGCATGCTACTACTACCTCTTTTTATCTCCTTCTTAACTACTCACACCACCCTTATGTAAAATGTAGGGTAGCCATGTACCTCCCCTATAACAAGATACATATGCTTGTCCCTTTAAAATATTTTAGCCTTTCAACACCTGGTATAAAGCCACTTTCCTCTCTCAGATTCTCTCCCCAACACTGTTTATTAGTAGCAGGAGCTTTTTCCTTTTCCTTTTTCCTTTTCTGTCAAACAAGTTACATGGCAGCCTCACTGGTGCTGGTGGCATAAAAAGAGCACCAGAACACACTGTAATGTGGTTGGCATTAGGAAAAGCATCCACTTGTAGAAACTGTACCAAAGCTGAGACAGCCATTTGGTGCTGCCCTGTAACTCACTGGATCCTGTCAAACAGTTCAATTCACACCAGCATGGAAAATGGACATTAAATTATGATGCATCATTATATAAACTATTATATAAATATATGATGATTTAAATAATGATACAGTTACATAATGATATGTAGGAGTGGCTGTGTGGTAAGTAGCTTGCTTACCAACCATATGGTTCCGGGTTCAGTCCTACTATGTGGCACCTTGGGCAAGTGTCTTCTACTATAGCCTCAGGCCGACCAAAGCCTTGTGAGTGGATTTGGTAGATGGAAACTGAAAGAAGCCTGTCATATATATGTATGTGTATGTGCATATGTTTGTGTGTCTGTGTTTGTCCCCCCAACATCACTTGACAACTGATGCTGGTGTATTAACGTCCCCGTAACTTCGCGGTTCGGCAAAAGTGACTGATAGAATAAGTACTAGGCTTACAAAGAATAAGTCCTAGGGTCGATTTGCTCGACTAAAGGCAGTGCTCCAGCATGGCCACAGTCAAATGACTGAAACAAGTAAAAGAGTAATAGTACATATTGATATATTTATATATTGGTACAATTACATAATGGTATATTCATATATTATAATGGCAAGTTTATATAATGGTATATTCATGTAAAGGTATATTTACAAAATAATACACTTTATTAACTTTAGTGTGACCCGAAGGTTTAGTTTTGTTCTCTGCACTCTTACAGAATCAAAAAATTCCAAGACTTATTTACCTAATTGGCACCTTTTGAGCTGCCTTTTCATCTTGGGGGAAGAGATAGAAATCTTGAGGTGCTAAATTGGGTGAATAGTGTGAGTGCAGAAGTGATACCATGTTGTTTTAGGTGAGAAACTCATGAGTGAGAAGAGCTTGGTGACAGAGTGCATTGTTGTCATGAATCCAATTCTTCATGCTCTACAGATCCAGCAACTTTTGCTGAATGTCCTCCCTCAAATGTCACAGTAGAACTCTTGATTGACAGTCTGGGCCTGGGGAATGAATTCTCGATGCACAATACATAATGCTGAAAAAAAATACGATGAGCATGCTCTTGAGTGAGCTGTGGCTGTGTCATGCCTTCCTTGGTTGTGGAGGTGAAGGCCTCTTCCATTGTGACAACTGCTGCTTCCTCTCAGGGTCATACCTGTAGATCTAACTCTCCTCACCAGTGATGATCCTCAACATGAAGGATGGGTCATCATTGCACTTGCAACTGTGTACTGCCATCTGTTGGTGCACTTCAGAAATAGTCTGGGAACTTTTTGATACTATCTTGTATACCTCAATAACCTACTAGATATCATCTTGTCACTCTTGCACAGATGATAACACCCTTCATTTCTCCTAATATTTCTGCACCAATGCACCATCTACATACAACCTAATGCTAAACCTTAATTGGCCATTGAGTCCTTGAACAGAGACCTTGGAAACATTTCCAGCAGGGTTATGCCACTCTAACAATACAAAGACACAGTTACCATGCCTATCAAGATAACATTATTATTCCCAGTCCACCAAACAGAATCATCTCCACTCAAGCACTACCCGAGTCACTCATCACTCCTTTTCTTGTCACACATATTGTGTTCACCACCACCACCTACTATGTCCAGTTCTTTTACCCAGAACATCAGCCCTCTTGAATTTCTTTTCTACACATGTCATTCCCTGTGTGTATGTTTGTGCGTGTGAGAGAGTGTGTGTGTGTGTGTTAGTGTGTGTGTGTGTGTTAGTGTGTGTGTGTTTGTGTTAGTGTGTGTGTGTTTGTGTTAGTGTGTGTGTGTTGAACATTTCTTTAGGAAGTTTAGTCACTTTATCACTTCCATTTTCCCCTCCTTTAGATTCTTCATAAATGCTGCTGTATTAGATTACCAGATATCTGAGAAGAAACAAATAACCTACAAATAGAAAGGAATAATCAAAACAAAAAAAACTTTCATTGCTATCTTTTTAACCTTCTTTTCTAAAATAATTGCCATGGATTAAATACGAGAAAGATTTATAGTTCAATTTTGAACGGCTTCAGCAAAATAGCTGAATGTCTTCTTCATTCAGCTATTTCACTGCACTGCATTGCTGGCATTAACACTATGCAAGGAATCCAGTAATGGTTTGGAATTCTGCAAGAAAGATCATGAAAAGAATTGATTATTACGATCAATTTAGTAATATTTCTACATCAGTAACTCTGGATATTATGTTGCTGCTTTAGAGATGCAACTATTGTCTTTAAACCACTAACATTTATATTGTTGAATAACCATTGATAGCTCTTGTACTTAATATTAATTTTTTTATCATTTTAGGGTTGATAAAAATACCCAGTAGTCATATACTGGGGTCAGCTTAATTTGTGGCTCTGTACTAATATCTAAACAATCAAGAGCAGGGGATCAGCAGGACTCATAGTGATCCTGACAAAATGTTACACTGTTTTTAGTTATATTTATGTTCTGATTTCATATCCTGCCTAGGATAGCTTTGTTTTCCTTCTTCTGGATTTAATAAAATGAAATACCAATGGTTTTTCAGTTGGCATTAGGCAGGGCATCCCACTGTAGAAACCATGGCAAAGCAGACTTTGAAGCATGATGCAGTTTTGATGTTCATTGGATCATGTTGAATCATCAAGCAGATGCTATAATGCAAAATGGACATTAAATGATGATGATGATGATGATGATGATGATGATGATGATGATGATGATGATGATATATGGAGGAGGACTAAGACAATGATGATGACAACTATGATGATGAAGATGATGCTGCTGATGGTGGTGGTGTGGTGGTGATGATGATGTTTAGAGGGTTGAAAACGATGCCTTGCATTATCTGTTCTGACTGTTCTTTGACAGCAATGCCTTTAATGACAATGGCACCAAACTGTATCGACCTAAGTCAGCAGCTTTTCCCTTTGATAAACATGGACATTTTTTCCTCAAAAAACCCTAATCAGAGCTTGTATATGTATAGTGAACAGTGACAGATAGGAGCCCTAAATTATGAAAAAAATTATTTACCATCTTCCTTGGATAGGCATCACACAGTACACACATAATAAGGTGTGATTTTAGGAGGTTTAACTGCTATATCTAACAAAATGAGCAATGGTGGTTCTCTTGTTATTGAGTTTCACATTCATTGTGAAGTTTCCACAACTGTGGAGAGGTTGGGATAACAGGAAAGGAGCACTACTTTGTTGTTCTTCAGTCCCAGGTCAGTCCTGGTTGTGCAGTTCCATGATCAAAGACATTCTACCTGTGACCATCCCATCTTTTTCCTTGGCATTGTACTCCTAGAACCATATTATCTACTCTTTTGCTTGTTTCAGTCATTTGATTGTGGCCATGCTGGAGCACTGCCTTTAGTTGAACAAATCAGCCCCAGGACTTATTCTTTGTAAGCCTAGTGCTTATTCTATCAGTCTCTTTTGCTGAACTGCTAAGTTACGGAGATGTAAACACACTAGCATTGGTTGTCAAGTGATGGCGAGGGGATAACCACAGACACACAAACGTACACACACATACACACACACACACACATGCACGCGCATGCACGCACACATACACACACACACACACACACACATGATGGGCTTCTTTCAGTCTCCATCTACCAAATCCACTCACAAGGCTTTGGTCAGCCCAAAGCTATAGCAGGAGACATTTGCCCACGATGCCACACAGTGGGACTGAACTTGGAACCATGTGGTTGGTAAGCAAGCTACTTAAAACACAGCCACTCCTATACCTATAACATATTTTTCTTTCCTGAGATAAGTAGGATGTGATTTGAAGGGGAACTTGGTTGCTATTTCTATTTCTATTCTTCATCTCGTTACTCTTGTGTTCAACCTCTCCTCTTAGGGCAATCAATTGTCACTATACCCAGTCTGTCCTTCCCCGAATGTTGACCTTATGGAATTCTCTTCTTCCTCAAATCTTTCCTGCAAGTGCTACCTTACAAAGATTCAAGAGGTAGATTAAATGGCAAAATCTTCAATCTAGGAGGGCATTCAAAGATCATGCACACTGCCCCTTCCTCCACTGGACTTAATAATTATTTGGGGGATTTTGTTTAGTTTTAGATCAGTCATGACAATGCAGATATATCATCAAAAGCCTTCAATCCATGGCCTTCTCATGCCATCATTAGGCATTTGCATCTAGATCTACAATATTTAATGTATCTTCCCTTTCCCTTTTTGAAAATAGTTCAGTGTAGTCTGCAGGATATTGGGCTGTCATGTCTAGCAGGCCAAGTGTCAGTGTAGTGACTTTCTAGTTGATAGATTACCTTGAAGTATTTAAGCAACAAGCTCATGCTATCTAAAGTAATATCTGTGTAAAATCTTTCCTGACTTTATAATATCACATAACAAAAGAATATTGTTGTTGTTGGTTAGCCCTAGGTCAACTCCAAATCAAGCAGATCTATTATCAAAAGCATTTCAGCAATGACCATTCCTGTCTTTTTCAGGCAGTGTATCTAGGACTACCTTATCAAATGTGTCTTTCCATTTTTTTTTTTTTCAAAATGGAAAGGTGTTATTTAAAGGGAGATTTGGTTGCTACTCCTAGCAGATTTAGTGACTATATAGATGATCTGTCATTGCCTGAACAAAAGAAGGTCAGGTGACTCACAAAAATCATTCTCATCATCGTTTTCACACCTGATATTCTAAGCTGGCATGGGTTGAATGAAAATATATTGAGGCTGATCTTCTATCGCTGGATTCTCTTTCAGTTGTTGACCCTCTTTTAAACCATGGTATTTTTCATTCCTTGTGCAGAGGAAAGTAAACAATATCACCATATTTTGTTTAAACAGAGCAAATGAGAACATCCTGAAATGAAATTTACTTATACACATGTTCACATAAATACACGCACATACACATTCCAAATCACTTGATTTCGCGTTTGATTCCACTGTGTTGCATTTTGGGCAAGTGGATTTTATTATAGTCTGAAGTTGACCAAAACTTTGTGATTTGATTTGGTTGATGAAAACTGAAAAAAGCCTGTTGTATATGCTTGTGTGCATGTACATGTATGTGTTTGTGTCTTATTGTCTTGATATTACATGATAGTTGCAACAAGATTCATGGTGATATTTGTCTCCAATTGCCCATGGAAACATGTCTGGCCATTTGGAAATATTACTTCACTTGGAAGACAGATAAGGGTTAGCAACAGGAAGACCTCTAGAAGTAAAGCAATACCTCAATAATATATAAGTTTAAACTGAACTTTTATTTAACCAAGTTGGTCTACACAAAGAGGGGACGTTACAGAGAGAGAATGATCAACAACCTGAAGTTAGACATATAGTTAAGAATAAGTGAAAAATATTAAATTCGAGTGGATTAAAACCGAATGGAGTGAGGGATGTGGCAAACCCCACACACCATATACCAACACTGAAATTGTTTTTTTTCTTTTTGTTCTCACTCAAGTAGGTTCATTCACTCTCAGCATGCTTGCAACAATGTTCCATCTTTTCTTGAATGCCCTTTGCGACAAGCATCTCCTCTCCAGCCTTATTTTCCTTTTCAGGTGGAAAAGGAAAAAGTTAAACAACCCAAGGCTGGAGATGAAGATGCCCATCACAATTCCTTTCACTCGCATCTTCCATACTACCTCCTTCAGGATAGCCACTACTCTGAGGAAACAAGCCTACTCTTCCCTGTTCAGAGAAGTCAGTGGAACAATCTTAATTATAGATGGATGACAGTTGTACTCTTCTCAGACATGACAACAGTTGCTCGACATAAACGCATAGCTCTGAAATCTTCGGACACTTTTGTGTGCAGAACAGTTTCACTGTTCTGCCCACATCTTGGGCATGTTGGCATGGATGAAGAACTATGTCTGTAGAGTTTATCTCGAACAGGTATGGCTCCTCGGTAACACTGCCATGCCAGGGACATCTAGTAATTATCCATAGGCCCTGGCTCAAATGTTCTCTGGTACAGGCCAGCAAGTTGACTGTAATCGAAGCCCAGAGTTTCTCCTAGGGCATCATCACACTTGATACCAACCCTCTATAAAACAATGAGGTGGAACTCCAGCCGCCAGTGTTGCCTGCCTGGGAGAGGAGCATGAATGCCTGATAGCACTCTGCTTGCCAAACACCCAACTTCAGTCTACACTTAATCCACAGGTTCAGTTCACTAAAAGAGGTGAACCGTGAAAGCAACAGTCTGACAAACAGAGACCACACCTACTTACCATCCAGGTAGAGCCTGAGATGCCTCAGCCTCAGTGCATGCCTGTGCATTCCTAGCCCACTATTCAGTGGTTGTTGGCAGCAAATAGAGCACCTTAAAACAGGTCTCTTGCTCCTCTACAAAAAGCAGAAGAGCATGCATTCCAACTTGTTCAGTCACAAATCTGGGCAAGGCACGATGGTCAGGTGGCAGGAAATTCCAGATGCAATAAACACACCTTCAACCTCTGCCCTCCCTTTCGGGGATAACTTCTGCTCAGTCCAGGTCTGAGTTAGGAGAGCCACCCTGCTCACCACCTCACTCTAGTTCTTTTCTATCTGGAGGTCCAGACCAAAGCAGACTCCTAGCATTTTAACCAGTCCATTTGTCCAACGTCCCATGATGTTGGGTGGCATCGACTTGTCCCTCCAGGTGCTGAGTTGCAAGCCAACCGACTTATCCCAGTTCAATTTTGCCCCTGCCACCGCTTTGTAATTTCTTATGGCCTTACCTACCTACTGTAGGTGTTTGACCCGGGATATAATGATAGTGATGTCGTCTGCATACACTGAAACTGATTTTCCACACCCTAGATCTCATGAGATGCGTCTCATAGCCTCCAACTTCTGTACCGATGGCTCAAGGGTCAAAACATACAGAAGCAGGGAGAGAGAACATTCTTGACGAATGAAATGCTCAATGTCGAATAGTTCTGAAAAGAAACTGTTCACCTGAACGATTGAATCGATGTTGCTATATGAAGCAGTGATTCACTCATGAAGGTCAGGCCAAACCTGGTTGCCGCAAGGACTGCCACCAAATACTGATGGTCAACCCTATCAAATGCTTTGGATTGGTCTAAATGGGCCATAGCCCCACCCTTGCCAGGAATTCTATTCACCCTCTCTAAGGTGTAGCGGATAAGATGGAGATTGTCATGAAAGACAGTGCAGATTTGTGCCTCCCCAACAAGTTTACCTCTGACCTGTGCCAACCTTTTTGCTAACATCTTGGCCAAAATATTCAGCTCTGGTATACTATAATACAGTTCGTAGGGGAGACTATCTAGTCCTGCTGACTTGTTCCTGCTGCAGTTCAACAATGCCTCCTCCACCTCTGCAGCTATGATCAGCCCTTCACAGCATTCTCCTTTCCATCTCAAGACATGCAGCAAACCAGCGAGGATGTCTGTGAGGTTCTCCCTATGCTCCAGCCCAACACCCATCCTGAAAAGCTGGATGAAATGCTCGTGAAACACCTTGCACATCTCCTCGAGTTCGTTTACTGAATGTTCGTGTTGGTCCATCAAAGACCTTATTGTTGCATTATTACTGCATTAGCTCTCTACTATGTGAACCTGTCCGGTGATGTTGATTCCCTCTTGTCCCATTGCACATAACTTAGCCCTGACAATGCTCCCTTCATATTTAGCTTTGAGATGTTGGTTGAGTAAGAGCCTCGCAGCTAAGACTCTGGAGGCAGAGCCTGACCCCATTGTCTCTTCTAGAGCCTTAACTAAAGCCCTTTCTATTCTATTTCTATTACTAACAAACTCCTTATTAAATCTAATTGACTCAAATTTAATGACTCTTTTGAGGGCATACCACCATTTGTTGTTAATAATGGTACCTGATAATGCCCCCATCACTAACTGCCTAATCCGGTTCCTGTAGGCTACACAGGCCAAAAGTGACCTGTTTAGTTTCCAGTAACCAGGTCCCTGACTACACATACTAATTCAAACCTACCAGTCACAAATTTTGATCACTTTAGTTGACAATATGATGTTGTGGACGACTAGCTATGTTCTTATCTTTAATTCTAACAATAATCCTATCTAGATAAGATCTGGAAGATCCATTGTTACTCACCCATATCCAGAATGGAACGTCTGGGTGATCCAGTCTGTATCGGTTTGCCAGCTGAAAATGATTTCGCTGAAGTAAAGGTTTCCCCTTCTATCTGGGTTTGAGCCAACATAATCTACACGTGCATTGCAGATTGTGTTAAAGTCTCCTAACAACACTAAAGTATGTGATGTTCCTAGAAAATTCTCTAGCCTTCTGAAATAGTCAGGCTGCCCAGTTCTGCAAGATGCATAGGTACCCACCAACCTGAAGGACTTACCACTGTTGTACGTCACATCTAAGATGACCAACCTTCCCCCTGGTCTACAAAGACAGTTCTTGCCTCTAAATCCAGATTTTTTCTGAGTAGAATTGTGACTCCACCTCCAACTCCAGGTTAACATGCAGAAATAAATTCCTCATAACTATTTAGGAGGGGAGAAAAAGCCTGCAGTTCATTCAGTCTGGTTTCTGTAGTGACTATTAAATCCAATCTATGCAACCTGAGGTCTTCAAGGAGGTAGCTTTGCTTCTAATCCAACCCCAGGCCACGTACATTTATACAATCTACATTGAACAAGTACATAAGAAAAGGTTTACTTTGAGATGGTGGTTGAGCACCAGCCTCCAGCTAAAACTTTTTTCTATTTTTTTTATTCTTTGAGGAGGGGTACTGTACTTCCTTCTCCTCCATAGTGTTATGTGGTGTGGTTTGAGGGGTGCCCCCTCTGAACTGGTTGTACAGATGAGCACAGGGGGTATTTAGTTTCAATTTTCCATATGTTATATTGTCCATGTAATTTTTATATATATAAGTCTAAACCATGCTAGCATGGAAAAACGAACTTTAATTTATAAAGCAAGTGAATATAATGAGCTTTCTTGCAATTTCCATCTACTAATTTCAGTCACAAGGCATTGGTTGACTTGGGGTTATCATAGAAGACATTTAACTTCAGTATCATATGGTGGGGCTGAACCTGAAACCACATAATTGCAAGAAAAGCCTCTTAGCCACACCTATTTTTACCTTTATATATTTATTTTATTTATTTACAATATTTATTTTTATATTTTTATAAAGTTTTTCATATCTTGAATATAAAAAAATAAAATAAATAACAGGAATGAATGAATGAATGAATGAATGGATTAATGAATGAATGAATGAATAAATAAATAAATAGAGTTTAATATGGCCATTCTATGCGGTTATAGAATTATTCTGTCACCTAAGTAGGATACACATTATGAAGACGGAAGTGAGAGGCTATTTATAAACAATCATTGTTTATATGAAAGGTTTTAATCTTGGTACTTGTGATTGTTAATCTCAAGAAAAGTTCTTGGCAGCTGCACTCATTAAACCTGGTGATTTGAAATAATGAGGTAATTATAATTAATGTTCAGATTAGACTGTTGTAAGTTGGATAAAGTATTGCACTTAGCAGCATGTTAGAATAATGTTGTGGGTCACAAAGTCCTGGAGGTACTTGTGTATAAGTATGGTTTTAAACTTCTTTGATTATAGTTCTATTCACACCTAGCATGATTCATTAGAATATTAAATGGACTCTAGCAGTTGACTGGTATCTTATTTTATCAACTTCTGCAAAGATGAAAGACAAAGTTGACCTTGATGGGATTTGAGCTCTGAATATAAAGGCTGCAACTAAATACCACATGGTATTTTGTTCAACTCCCCAACAACTCTGTTAATCCATTGTGTATAATCTTGGGAAAATAGAATGGGCAATATGATCCAGTGGATAGTCAGATGAGGTCATGATTCAGTTGGGATTATTGGAAGAGGAGGGACAATATATCAAATAGAGGAAGTACAGGGATATTTAGTTCAGAGAAACTGAGGATCTTTTAGAAATATAAGGAAAGCTTATGAAATAGCAGGGTAAGCAAGAAACTGAGTCCATTAGTGTTAACAGGCATGGCTGAGTGGTAAGAAACTTGCTTCCCAATCACATTGTTCCGGGCTCAGTCCCACTGAGTGGCACCTTGGGTAAGTGTCTTCTAACTATAGTCTTGGTCTGACCAAAACTTTATGATTTGGCAGGCGGAAACTGAAAGAAGCCTGTCTTATATGTGTGTGTGTTTTTGTGTTTGTTCCCCACTACTGTTGAACAACCAGTGTTGGTGTGTTTACATACCCATAACTTAATGGTTTGGTAAAGGAGATGGATAGAATAAGTACCAGGCTTAAAGAAGAAATACTGTGGTCAATTCTTCAAGGTGGTGCCCCAGCATGGTTGCAGTCTAATGATTGAAACAAGTAAAAGATAAAAGAAGATTTCTTGACACTGTATGTTGCTTATGGCTGGTCAGGAAGTTACCATTGATTTCACACCAGTTATGCGCTTAGGAGTCACCTATATTGCTAAGAGAGCATAATAGATGTAAAACCAACTGTAACTTCCTGACCAGCCATAACCAATGACTACATTAAATATATAATACAGGCATGGCTGTGTGGTAAGAAGCTTGCTTCCCAACCACATGGTTCTGGGTTCAGTCCCACTGTGTGGCACCTTAGACAAGTGTCTTCTACTACAGCCTCAGGCTTGTGAGTGGATTTGGTAGATAGAAACTGAAAGAAGCCCATTGTTTATATGTATTTATGTGTGTGTGTGTGTGTGTCTGTGTTTGTTCCCCTGCCAAAGAATAAAAGAATATATATATATATATATGTGTATATATATATATATGTATATATATATATATATATATGTATATCATCATCATCATCATCATCATCATCATCATCGTTTATATATATATATATATATATAAATTTATATAAATAAGGATAAAATTGTTAATTTAAATATCGATCTTATCAAGTGGCCAGCATGGGAATAAAAACCTTCAAAGGTAATAATTATTATTAAAATTATAATTTAGAGTATCTAAAAGACCCCACCACGCTGGAAATAGCACCCAAAACTTGACTCTAAAACCACATTAAATGTTCATACAGCACCACTCTACTGGTGCAGTATGAACATTTAATGTGGTTTTAGAGTCAAGTTTTGGCTGCTATTTCCAGTATGGTGGTATCTCTTAGATACCCTAAATTATAATTTTAAATATATATATGGAAAAAGCCAAGGTAGAAAATGCTAAAATAATTTTATAAAAAACATTTCCGTACCGGTTTCAGTCATTGAGACTTTTTCACCTGTAAGTATGGAAAATAATTAAATTTTGGAAAAATTAAAAGAAAACTTTTTTAAAAGAATATTTGCATAGTATTCAAATACAAGGGGTGTTTTCCTTGTTTCTGCCTGTCTCTGTCTCTCTTGTTTGCTCTTGTGGGTTCAAGGTTGTTGTGAATTCTTGGCAGAGAAGAAGAAGAAGAAGAAGAAGAAGGAGGAGGAGAGAGAGAAGAAGAAGAATGTGCCACGATCATAGTAGGATGTTAAATGGTCAAGTGCCCTGAAAGTGACTTGTTGTGGATGGTAGTAGTGATTGAATCCTGGAGACATCTCTTTTTAATGTATTGTTTATAATATTTGCGTAGGTGTTATTCTAAACAGCAATAGTAGTAAAGTAAGGAAAGAGGTGGTGGAGAGGAAGAAAATGAAGAAGAAAAAAGAGAAGAGAGAATAATAAGGGAATGCAGGTGGTTTAATAGTAGTAGGATGTTAAATGGTCAAGTTACCTAAAAGTGATTTGTTATGGATTATAGCAGTGATTGGGACAGTTTATTAATGAATTCTTGGGTATCTCTTGAATGTATCATTTTTAATATTTGCGTGTGTGTGTGTGTGTATAGAATTAAACAGCCAAAATTTACCATGATGAATCGGTTTCTGACTGAAGAATGAAGGCTCTGAATGACTGTCTGTTTTCTGTGTTTGTCAATTCGTGTATTTCACGTTCTTTATATATAAAGTTTTATTATATATATATATATATATATATATATATATATATATATATATATACATATAGTCATTATGAGGATATATAAACCTCTCACAGGGATAGTTTTATCCAAGATATTTTATATTTTGAAGATATACTTCTTCAATAAATATACTATACAAATATAAAATATTATTAAGTAAGAAAATGGAGAGATATAAGGAATATAAATTAATTTTTAATTAATTAACATTGCCTACAATCGTTTCAATTTACACTCAATACAAATTACAAAATATATATAATAAAATGATTTACATGATTCATATGTAAATTCCGTAATGTCCTTTTTACCCTGAAGATGTTTCACTCAAAATCTTGCAAAATTATTTTATTATATATATTTTGTAATTTGTATTGAGCGTAAATTGAAATGATTGTAGGCAATGTTAATTAATTAAGAATTAATTTATATCCATTATATCTCTCCATTTTCTTAATTGTATATATATGAAGGTAAGATCCAAGGATCAAGGTGTAGGAAGCTAGTGAGCTTCAAGCAATCCATAGAAGATATAGAAAAACAACTTTCAGGGATAATAGTGGTTTATTGGTGCAGAGGGTTATGAATTTTCCCATATCAAAGTACAATAAGCTGAAAAAAGTTCACAGTTAGCAACAGAGGTTGTTGTATATGTGAATAAGCATTAGAAAACTAGGGAATGGCGTTGATAAAATCCAAGCTACATATGCTTCATAGCAAGCAAAACCTCAAAAGTAGTAAATTATTCAAATAGATTGCAAGCTACTCTTCAGGTCAAGGATACTTTGATTGTATGAAGATTACATTGTCATTAGGAGATCCTGTATTCACTTGTTGAGCATTCAGTCAAAATATATTATATATATATGTATGTATGTATGTATGTCATTATTCAGTTTTATTTCAAGATTTCTTGCCAATAGAGAGAAAGAGCTGGTTTCTAACCTAGATACAAAGCTCCTTCATTGGAATTTCAACATCAACAACAGGGTATTTTTGTATGTATGTATGCATAAGTGCAGATTTGTATGTTTTGCTTTAAGTATGTCTTTTCATGCATATAGTTACATATCTAGACATACTTATATATATTTAAATGGAAAGTTTTACAGATTTTTACAGTTCCAGTGATGGATTGGATCTGTAGTCTTCAAATTAGCTTTCTCATTTCTGGTTTTGAGAAACTGATTTCTCAAGATTGGTGTTTAGGCAGTGTGTTACATATTCCAGTGCCCCAATAATTACAGCTATAAACCTGATTGTAATCTGGATAGAGTAACTGCAGATTTCTCAATAGTTCAGTGTAGGTGTTCTCTTTTCCAATGACTTCAGCTTTATGTTAACATCTGCTGGGCAGCTAATTTCTTCAATTGTGTACAGTTTCTCTTCTCCATCCCAAATCATTATATCAGGTCTTTTTTGTCTACATTTTATTAAGGTCATCACTGTTACATTCTACCAGTATTCCTTTTTATTATGAGTGACTATGGCTTCTACTATACTGTGGGTTCTTATTTCTTTGTTCTTGGGGTTATCCTTCTGACAAATTTCATTATAGAGTGTTCTAGCTACAACATCATGTCTCATCAGTTTGTATGTATCTATGTATGTATGTATGTATGTGTATTTATGTATATTAATAGCCCCTTGTCTTAACATTGCATGATAGTTGTAAATGAGCATCACTGTCATACAAGTGGTGTCTTTTGTTTCCAATCTTCCGTGAAAACATTTCTACTCCTGTGGAAATATTACCTCACTTGAAAACAGGTATGGGTTGGTGACTGGAAGAGTATCCAGCTGTGAAAACAGTTGTAAACAAGTGACACTGTCATATAAGTGGAATCATGTTTGTTTTCATGAAAACATATCTGGTCATGGAGAAATAAATACCATTGCTTGGAGACAGGTTAAAGTTGGTGACTGGAAGGACATCTGGCCATAGAAAACTGCCTGACCCATTCAAGCATGGAAAAGTGGACATTAAAATGATAGTGATGATGGCGATGGAGGTGGTGGTGGTTGAGTAGTAGTGGTGGTGATATTTATGATGATAGTGATGGTGATGTGGATGACAATGATGGCAATGACAATAATAAAGGTGATGAAGTTGATGATGATATGTCAATTAGATTTGATTAATGTCACAGATCACTTTTTTTTTTATTTCTACTTTATCTTTGCAAAAAAAAAACAACAAAAAACAAAAATAAACAGACTTGATATCTACTTGAAAGACATAAGTATGAGAAGATTTTGTGAAGATGATGGATAACTAAATCACGAGAATTTACTCAGACTCACCAATGCGAACTAGAATAAAGCATAGCTATGTTTCTGACATCAACTTGGCTGTAGAGACAGAATGATTCTTAGTGTTTTTATAACAACACATACAGTGTCAAATATGTAGTTGTATTCTGGTGACAAAGGAAATCAGTGTTGGGAATTTTATAATCAACCATTTTACTT
>NC_042997.1:202802803-202812803 GCF_006345805.1 Octopus sinensis | reverse complement strand
CGCCAACCACTCCGTGAGTGTAGTGGGTGCTTTTTACGTGCCACCTGCACTGGTGCCAGGCGAGGCTGGCATCAGCCACGGTCGGATTGGTGCATTTTACATGCCACTGGCACGGAAGCCAGTCAAGGCGGCACTGGCTTCGGACACGATTCGGATGCTGCTTTTTACGTCCCACCGACACAGAAGCCAGTCGAGGCGGCGCTGGCATCGGCCATATATATAGTTGACATCATCACTACTAGAACTGGAGTTTGTTTTAGCTGAAGAATGGACAAAAATTCCTTTGGAAACAATTCAAACATTGTACTTACTTCGTAGAATATGAGTCCATACTTCATAGAATTCAAACTGTAAATACCTCCAAAGGTGGTCCTACCCCATATTAAAATTAATTTTTTGAAATTTTAAGGTGTTTCCATTATTTTGTCCAACCCCTGTATATATTTATGTGAGTATGTCTGTGTTTGTACCCCCACCATCACTTGACAACTGATGGTGGTGTATTTATGTCACCATAATTTAGCTGTTCAGCAAAAGTGACCAATAGAATAAGTACTAGGGGTTGATTTCTTCAACTATAACCATTCAAAGTGGTGCTCCACCATGGCCACATCCAAATGACCAAAGCAATAAACAGTAAATATATATATATATATATATATATATATATACATATACATAAACATATATATTTATTATCCTAAAACAAGAATAGTATTGACAGTGACTTCAAAGTCATCATCAGATTGTCCAGTGATGGATTATCTATATATGTTAAAGAATAATACAAAAAGTATTATAAAAACAAATGTCAATATACACATATATATTATATATATACACACACACACACATATATATATATATATATATATATATATTATATATATATATATATATATCATCATCATCATCATCGTTTAACGTCAGTTTTCCATGCTAGCATGAACGGTTCGATTGGGGTCTGGGAAGCCAGGAGGCTGCACCAGGCTCCAGTCTGATCTGACATTGTTTCTCAGCTGGATGCCATTCCTAACGCCAACCACTCCATGAGTGTAGTGGGTGCTTTTTACGTGCCACCAGCACAGGAGCCACAGGAGGCTGGCAACAGCCACGATCGGTTGGTGTTTTTTTACGTGTCACCAGCATGGATGCCAGTCAAGGTGGCGCTGGCATCAGCCATGTTTGGATGGTGCTTTTTACATGCCACCAGCATGGGTATCACAACAAATGATATATATATCATCATCATCCGTCAAGGGATCCCGTGTTAAGTTGCAGGAGATTTGATCAAAAATGTATGGAAAGCACTCTGATCAAATCTTTTCCAATCAAATCTCCTGCAAATTAACATATATATATATATATATAACCCATGCTAGCATGGAGAACGGACGTTAAACGACGATGATGATGATGATGATATATATATATATATATATATATATATATATATATATATAATATATATATATATATATATATATAATATATATATATATACATATATATATATACATATATATACACACACATACATACATACATACATACATACATACATACATACATACACACAGACAGACAGATAGATAGATGTACATATATACACATATACATATCATCTGGTGGTACTACTAGTTTAGACCTGGCCCTATCTTTGGTCGAAACATATCTAAGTTATCTAAGTAATATATACACAAATATGTGCATATATATTATTGTTTTTATATATGTATATATATATATATGTATGTATGTATGTATGTATGTATGTGAAAATTTTTAAATAGTGAAGATGGCTACATGCAATATAAAACCAAAAAGGAAAAATTCAATTGTCACTAAAAGTGACTGAGTGTGCAGTGTAGCACCTACATTGCTAGAAACAAGAGTCAAAGACCCTTATAGCCACAAGAAGCACATTATCTATATGCTGACAAGGGAGATAACTGCCACTCAGCAACGAGATCACTATACTAGCAAGCTAGTTTTGCTTGGAATTAAAGCTCATCAGTACTGACTACTCCATTGTTTATGCTTAAGCTAAATCCTACCTGTCAGCATATAGTATTTACCATATAGATCAATGGAAGATTCAGCAAAATGGTAATGTGAAAATTATTAAATAACAAAGGTGGCTAGACGCAATATAAAATAAAAAAGGAAAAATTCAATTGTTATTAATATGTATGTATATATACATATCTATATCATCAGCATCATCATCATCATCATCATCGTTTAACGTCTGCTCTCCATGCTAGCATGGGTTGGATGGTTCAACTGGAGTCTGGGAAGCCAGAAGGCTGCACCAGGCCCAGTCTGATCTGGCAGTGTTTCTACAGCTGGATGCCCTTCCTAACACCAACCATTCTGAGAGTATAGTGAGTGCTTTTTACGTGCCACCAGCATGAGGGCTAATCAGGACATAGGAGCCAGTCAGGCAACACTGGTAACAATCAGGCTCAAATGGTGCTTTTTACGTGCCACCGGCATGGTGCCAATCAGGTGGTACTCTTAAATGGGCCGGTTATGCTGTACTGGCATAGTCCATGGTTATGGCCTCACTTGGGTTGCCAGGTCTTGTCAAGCACAGCATCTCTCCAAATGTCTCGGTTACTTGTCATCCCCTCTGTGAGGCCCAGCATGCGAAGGTCATGCTTCACCACCGCATCCCAGAACTTCCTGGGTCTACCTCTTCCACATATATATATATATATATATATAGGCGCGTGGCTCAGTGGTTAGAGCGTCGAGCTTACGATCGTGAGGTTGTGAGCTCGAATCCCGGACTGGGCTGCGTGTTGTGTTGTAGCAAGACACTTTATTTCACGTTGCTCCAGTTCACTCAGCTGTAGAAATGAGTTGCGACGTCACAGGTGCTAAGCTGTATCAGCCCTTGCCTTTCCCTTGGACAACATCGGTGACGTGGAGAGGGGAGGCCGGTATGCATGGGCGACTGCTGGTCTTCCATGAAACAACCTTGCCCAGACTTGTGCCTCAGAGAGTAACTCTCTAGGTGCAAACCCATGGTCAGTGTCTGACCGAAGGGGGTCACTACTATATATACGAGATGGGCTTCTTTCAATTTCCCTCAACCAAATCCACTCACAAGGATTTGATCAGCCCAAGGCTATAGTAGAAGACACTTGCCCAAAGTGCCACACAGTGGGACTGAACCTGGAACCATGTGGTTGGGAATCAAGCTTCTTACAACACAGCCACATCTGTGCCTACCATCATTATTATATATGTAGGACTCAGTAAATGTGTTGAGTACCTTTTCCTTTGCATGTATGAGTATAGTCTACTGAGAGTTAAATATTTGCCTATATATCTACTATTACTGGTGTGACTGTAGGATACCAACTGTCAATCATTTGAATGTGTCTAAAATTTTATCAGTTTAGTTGACACCACACAATACTACAATAGAACAAATATAGAATTTATCTGATTACGCATGCAACAAACATATAAAGACAGTGAATATGGGTTTGAGCTGGTAACTGGATGTCAGTTTTTAATTGAAGAAGGAGATGGGCTATAATTCATCAATTTGGCGGTTGAGGTGTGTGATTGCTATTTTCTTCTGACTTTTTTCTTTCTGTATATTTTTGTTTTTTTTTATTATCTGCATGTGTAACTGTGTTTATGTGTGTGTCTCTCATTCTCTCTCTCTCTCTCTCTCTCTCTCTCCTCTCTCTCTGTATCTATGTATGTGTTGTATGTATTCATATGGTGCAGTCCTCTGCCAAGCCAGCCCCTGTCGAACTATCCAGCTCCTGCCAGCATGGAAAATGGTCGTTAAACAATGATGATGATGATGATGATGATATACATTTTTACTGAAAAATGGTCCCTTTTCATGCCGAATTCTACTTGGTGAAATTATTGATTACTAGTTAATTAATTAATTTTACCCTTTGTTATTATTGATAATATACATATATATATATATACGTGTGTATATATATATATATATACACATGTGTATATATATATATATATATATACACATATGTATATATATATATATATATGTCCCGTGCTAGCGCGGAAAACGGACGTTAAACGATGATGATGATGATGATATGAATATATATATATATATATATATATTAGTATAGAAGCATATTTATCTCTTATTATAAAAGGCAGATTTTATCTGCCTCCCTTTGGGAGTTATACAAATCTACAATATAGGATTTCTTCAATTACAATTTACCTTGCATTTTTAAGAGTACAATGCATCGCGTCATGCCAGGTCCAGTTTTTAAAATTTAAACTCCAGTTAAGCAAAATTACAGAAAACTCACATTCTGGTGTGTGTCAAATGCTTTTCTTAGTCTGGTTTACAGCACATGCAAACGCACACGCACAGTGGGCAACGAATAAAATGAAAGTAATTGACTTACTGTAGTGAGTGATTCTTTCACTCTGCCTCCCACTTCCTCTTTCCACACAGACACGCAAATATATAAATAAAATTGTAAGCTAACGTGCGTGTGTGTGAGTGGGTGTGTGTGGGTGTGTGCGTGTGTGAGGGTGCGTGTGTGTGTGTGTGTGTGTGCGTGTGCGTGAGTGTGTGACAGGAAAGTTTTTTTACGACGAATATAACACCTATATCCAAGTAGCAGAAAGATAAGACAGTAAGGTGTGATTTGAGGGAGATTTGGCTGCTATTTCTACCATGTCTAGCTGCCATGTAGGGGTCTCCCTAATAGGCTCATACATACATATATACATAGATAAGACAGTAAGGTGTGATTTGGGGGAAATTTGGCTGCTATTTCTACCAGGTCTAGCTGCCATGTAGGGGTCTCCCTCATAGGCTCATACATACATATATACATAGATAAGACAGTAAGGTGTGATTTGGGGGAAATTTGGCTGCTATTTCTACCAGGTCTAGCTGCCATGTAGGGGTCTCCCTCATAGGCTCATACATACATATATACATAGATAAGACAGTAAGGTGTGATTTGGGGGAAATTTGGCTGCTATTTCTACCAGGTCTAGCTACCATGTAGAGGTCCCCCTCATTGGCTCATATATATATACATACATAAGACAGTAAGGTGTGATTTGAGGGAGATTTGGCTGCTGTTTCTACCAGGTCTGTTAGGCCTTCTCATGTAAACTCAAGCTTTCTCATGCCTTGAACATAAGACCAAAGCAGAGAATGTATTCTTTTATTCTTCTGCTTTTTCCAGCCATTGGTCTGTGGCCATGCTGGGGCAATGCCTTGAAGAATTGTAGTTTAATGAATCAACTCCAGTTTTATTTTTGTAAGCATTGTACTTATTCTATCTGTTTCCTTTGTCAAACCACTAGGTGACAGGGATGTAAACAAACCAACATTCGTTGTCAAGCAGTGGTGGAGGACAATCACAAGCACAGACACGCACACACACACACATACATGCATACACATATACACACATACATACATACATACATATATATATATGTGTGTATATATATATATATGCGTGGAAGGTGTTTGTAAGCCATTTAAGAAACACACAAAAACCGTTACATTCACTTCAACATTTAAATTTAATTTGCCAAAATATTTTCATCGCTTTCAGACCGCGACCTGTTCACTGACAAAAATATCGTGCTAACAGGTCGCGGTCTCAAAGCGACGAAAATATTTTCACAAATTAAATTTAAATGTTGAAGTGAATCTAACGGTTTTGTGTGTTTCTTAAATGGCTTATAAACACCTTCAACGCTGCAACTGTTTTCGTTCCAGCACACGATCTCAGATCAAGTCACTTGCTATGCAAGTACATCTCTGTAACTATATATATATATATATATGTATATTGGTAAAAACAGTAAGATAACAAAAGAAAGAAAGAGACCTCAATATTATGTAAATAGAGGAAATCTTTATATATAAAAGTGAGGTTGTGTGTCTGTCTCCTACGATTTAGATTCCTAACTACTCCCACATTTTGCGGTGCAGTTTAACCAAAACCGGGTATCTTATAGTCGTGATTCATATCGAGACCGTCTGGGTATTAGCGCGCGTCTACGATGAGTCTACGATTAAAAAAAAATTTACCATCAATTTTTCCCATTTTTAATCCATTTTTGACATATATAAGGGAAGTAACTCTCTAAAATTTATTATTAAATCTCAGAACGTAAAAAGCTACAGTAACACCCCTCCCCCTTTGTGGTTAGCCATATTGAGATGGCTATTATACTTTACATCTCTAAAAATGCTTATATAATTATTTCCCTTACAAACCGAGCAACGCCGGGCGATACTGCTAGTATGTATATAAAAGGACTTACACACTCATGCACTTACAAGCATCAGTACACAGACGCACATGCACACATACACGCATACAAAATCCTCATGAATGTTTTTATAATATAATCAGTCCCAGACAAGCTGCTGTGACACTACTAATAACTCCCAGCCTATATAGGGCATTAAAAGTATCAAATATCCTGTCACTCACTAAATTATACCTAATATTTATATATATATATATATATATATATATCATTAAATTTGGTGTTAAAGGTGGATAAAATACCTACATTGCTCTATTTCTAAATAAAAATAGTAACATATATGCAAATAATATGCAAATCAACAGTACCTATTTTATAACTGTTTTTCAAAATTTATTCATGGTCTAAAATAATGTTTTCAGTTATTAAAATAAGCTGCTTTCTTCTTCATTCTCAAAACTGTATATGCAATATATTTTGTATATCATTATTTTTACAGCTGCATGTCCTTGGAGTGTATATGTTAGCCAGACTAAAGTAAGCAGACCAAAATTGGAATAAATTGGTTTATTATGAGAAAGAAATAAAGTCTACCATTTCAGGCAGTACCATTCATTCTTGGTGAATGGTATTTCTTCATAAAACCGTAGACTGTTCTTCCTTCTTGAGAAATCAGTTTACTCTAGTTTTAAACAGTTTACATATACTCATTGTTTTGCAGACACAAACTGTCACTAGTTTTCTTGAATCCTGTTGTTTACTGATGCAAGCAGATTATGTGCCTTTCCCACAATGGACTGGAACATTATGGGTGCTCTTAGTAAAGTTTGGACATACTGTCATATATATGTGTATATATATATATAATATATATATATATATATATATTATATATATATATATATATATATATATATATATATATATATATTTATTTCATCATCATCATCATCATCATTTAACGTCCGCTTTCCATGCTAGCATGGGTTGGACGGTTCAACTGGGGTCTGGGAAGCCAGAAGGCTGCACCAGGCCCAGTCTGATCTGGCAGTGTTTCTACAGCTGGATGCCCTTCCTAATGCCAACCACTCCGTGAGTGTAGTGGGTGCTTTTTGCGTGCCACCGGCACAGGTGCCAGATGAGGCTGACAAATGGCCAGGATCGGATGGTGCTTTTTATGTTCCACCAGCACGGAGGCCAGTTGGGGCAGCGCTGGCAACGGCCACGTTCAGATGGTTCTCTTACATGCCACTGGCACTGGTATCACAGCTATATATATATTTATATTTATATATTATATATGTGTGTGTGTGTGTGCATAGATATATACACACACACAACACACACAGATACACATATATATATAATAATGTGTGTGTTGGTGTGAGAGAGAGAGAGAGAGAGAGAGAGGAGAGTAGAGGCGCTCCCATTATTTTTGACAAAGCCATGGGGAAGGCTGCTATTCTTGGAAAAAAGATACTCTGATATAAGACTTGCTGTCAAAATAGTACCAGTCATCATGCAATGCTTGTCACTGAAACTTATTACTATGATCAAGAGAATTATAAAAGTTGCACAAGATTTTGCCACTTAAATCCAATGATGAACAGATGTTTCACTATCATTTCATTGCTTGGTCTATCATGATGGATGGAGGGTATGAAAAGTCAGGATGAATGTAAATCAGAACAATCAGGCTGAATGTGAGATGGTTATCATCTGAGAAAATGAGGTAATCGTTATCATATATATATATCATATATATATATCATCTGAGAAAATGGGGTGATCATTATCATATATACACTTTCGTATGTGGCAGATGTATAGGAGTCTGACTGGCTCCTGTGCTGGTTGCATGTAAAAAGCATTGTTCAAACATGGTCAATGCCAGTGCTGCCTGACTGGCCCCCCATGCTGGTGGCACATAAAAAGCACCCACTACACTCTCAGAGTGAAGTAAATGTTGTGAAAACATAGCAGGCAGAGTAAAGACAGTGTGGTAAAAGCTCAGTGAGCTATTGCGTCTGTTGACAACAAGAATATTTCTGTCTTTTAGTGGAGAGCAGACTGTATGGTTCACATATGCAATAAGCACTGAATGAGAAGTTTTAAAGCTGGAAAGAAATGAGGTGTTTATTCTCCCTTGGATATTATAATATCAGCATGAATAATGAGACACAAGTGAACAGCAAAGATATGGCAAAAGAGGTGTTTGCTGGAGGAATTACAACCGTGTTTCGTGGTCTGCTACCACAACAGCTCCTTTATAGGATCCAGTTAGCTCAAGACATCATCAGGAGGAACCACATCCAGTTTCGGCCCCTACTCCTCTACCGTTTTGATGTGGCGGGGCCCCCCTTTCGGAGGTGTCTTCAGCTCTGGTGTTGGGTGCATGTCTTCTTTCTTCTGTTCCCTGGCCTCTTCGATGTATCGTCAGCAAGTGTCAGCCGGTGACTGACTGTCTCATCAAATTTTTTCCCTTTAAATACCTGCCGCATAGGCTCCAGCAGGCAGCCCCAGCAAGTTGTCACGTGACACTGTCTCACCTTAACTGACTAGTGAAGGCGCATAGTTTTAGCCCGCGCTGTAGTATACAAATAGAAAGCTGTTCTGGCATGGATACATGATTGTTTTGGTTATCTGATTTGTATAAAGAATGATGTCTGGGTGAAGAAGTGCCAAATGATGTTCAGTACAAGGAGCCTATGAAAAAAAACATGAGTAGAAAGGGTGAGCGCTGAGATCAGGAGACTGGTCTCACAAACAAGATGATGATGGCACAGTTGTGGCTGTGTGGTAAGAAGTTTGCTTCCCAATCTAATGATTCTGGGTTTAGTTCCACTTTGAGCAAGTGTCTTCTATTAAAATCCCGAGTCAACCAAAGCCTTGTGAGTGGATTTGGTAGATGGAAACTGAGAGAAGCCCATCATGTGTGTGTGTGTGTGTGCATGTGTGTGTTTATGTCATGACAACAGATGTTCGTGTGTTTATGTCCCTGTAACTTAGCAGTATGGCAAAAGAGGCCAATAAAGTACCAGGCTTTCAAAAAATAAGTGCTCTGGTTGCTTTGTTCAGCTAAAATTTTTTAAGGTGGTGCCCCAGCATGGCCACAGTCTAATAACTGAAACAAGCAAAATATAAAAAATAAAAAGAACTGCTGACAAGTGGAGAGATGTATTGAAACTAACCTATATTATGTATAGTAGTAAGGAAAAAGGGAAATGTAAAAATGGTAAGTTGAGGATAATGATGTGTGTGTATATGTATGCGTATGTGTATATGTGTTTGTACTGGTGTATGTATGTGCCAGTGTGTGAGTTTGTATGGGTGTATATGTATGTATGTGCCTGTGTATAAGTGTATCTATATTTGTCTGTATGAAGGTGGTGAGCTGGTAGAAACGTTAGCATGCCGAGTGAAATGCTTAGCAGTATTCCGTCTGTCTTTACATTCTGAGTTCAAATTCTGCTGAGGTCAACTTTGCCTTTAACCATTTCAGGGTCAATAAATTAAGTACCAGTTGCGTACTGAGGTCGATTGAATCGACTGGTCCCCCTCCCCCAAAATTTCGGGCCTTGTGCCTAATGTAGAAAGGTATATTTGTCTGTATGTGCATATGGGGGGAGGAGTTGTATTGGTGTATATCTGTGTGTGCGTGTGTATGCGTGTGTGTGTTTGTATATGTATGAGCCTGTGTTTGTGGTTGTGTGTGTATGTATGCCTGTGCATGTAT
>NC_042997.1:202692803-202797803 GCF_006345805.1 Octopus sinensis | reverse complement strand
GTGTGTACTTGTGTGTCTGTGTTTGTCCCCCTAGCATTGCTTGACAACTGATGCTGGTGTGTTTATGTCCCCGTCACTTAGCGGTTCGGCAAAAAGAGACCGATAGAATAAGTACTGGGCTTTCAAAGAATAAGTCCCGGGGTCGAGTTGCTCGATTAAAGGCGGTGCTCCAGCATGGCCGCAGTCAAATGACTGAAACAAGTAAAAGAGTATAAATACATACATATATGCATGTACCTACATCTACATGTATATATACATGCATATATGGGTACAGGACACCAAAAAAACGTCGAACACAATGAGAAACGAAAACATAAACACAAAACCAAGGAACTGGACATTTTTCTTAAACAACGAAAAAATAGAGTACAGGACAAATAACACCAGGAAAATTCCCCTTCTTCAGTCGCCATGGTTTCATCTACTCTGCGTTTCGAAGGTGAAGGCGAAACGCAACTTCAACTGAAACATTCCTTCCCGCGAAAAGCAAATTAAATAAAATTTGAGATTTTTTTGCGGAGGGGTAAAAATGGTAACAAAAACAGGACAGTAACGACAGTACAAAATATAAACAATAAAAGACAGGACAAGGAGAATAACAGTAACACAGACAAGAACGAGATAAAATATTACAAACGCTATTTTTGAGAACAGCAAAGGAGCCACAGAAAATGCTGTCTACACTCGGGTGAAGCAAGGTCAGAAAAGACAGTAGTTTCCTCATTGCTGACCAGCGACGATGGGGACAGGGGAGAAGGAGTAAGAGAAGGTGAAGGGGAGAGAAAAAAGAGGAATGGTTGTAGAGAAAACCAGAAAGAATGAAGAATGAGAGAGAGGGAGGGAGAGACAGTAAGGTAGAAGAAAAGGAAACCAGAAAGAAGGAAGGCTGAGAAAGGGAGGGGGACAGAATGGTTAAGAGTGCACATCAGTATTAATATCAAGAACAAACTTACTTAGAAATGGATGCGTGTTTAGTCTCACTAAACTATATGGTGTCCTGCACCCATATATGCATGTATATATACATGTAGATGTAGGTACGTACATATATCTCTCTCTATATAAACGGCAGTTTGTCTGTGCGTTTTCTGTGTGTCTGTTTTCTCGTACCCTCACTCTGACCACGGCTTTCAACCGATTCTGATGAAACTTGACACACACATAGCCCAATGTCATAATTCAAAACTAACGCAGCGAAAATTTTGAAAAGTTCCCCCAGTTCTGAAAAAAATCGATAAATTCGACATGGGGTCGAGAATCAGAAACCCAAACCACAGACCGTCTAGGGGACGCAACTCCACCTTTTTTAACTCTCAAAAAAATTTACCATCATTTATTTTCCATTTTTTTGCTATTTTTTGGCTATAACTCTCTAAAAATGCTTTATAGTTATTTCCCTTACAAACCTGAGCAACTCCGGGCGAACTGCTAGTGTATGTATATATGCATATATATATATATATAATATATATATATTATATATATATGTATATATATATAGTATATATATATATGTTATATATATATATGTATATATATATGTATATATATATGTATATATATATATGTATATATATATATGTATATATAATATGTATATATATATATGTATTATATATATGTATATATATATATATTTAAGTAGGTGAATGAATTATCCTATGTTTATCGTCAGCATGGAAAATTCGTTTAACCGAAACCTTTCGAAACATATGTCGAGAGTAAAGGAATTTTGTTAACATCTTCGTTCAACTTCATTCTTTCATTTATTCATATATATACACATATGTATATGTGTGTGTGTGTGTGAGAGTATGTTTGCGTCTCCTTGTCTTGACATCATGCAATTGTTGTAAATGAATATCATTTTGAATATTCTGTGAAAACGTCTAACCATTAAGAACTATTACTTGTTTGGAAACAGGTAAGGGTTGGCAACAAGAAGGGCATTCATTCATAGAAAATCTACTTTAGTAAAACTCCATCTGATACATGCAAGCTTGGCAAAGTGTCCATTAAAATGATGATGATGATGATGATGATGATATATAAGTTAGTATATATTCATATATTGGTATTTTCGGAAGGGCATCAAGTCATAAAAACCTTGCCAAAACAGACACATAAGTCTGGTGCAGGCTCCTGCGTAGCTGGCTCCTACCAGGCCAGCTCCTGCTTGACTGGCTCCTGATTGGCTCCTGCCTGGCCGGTTCCTGTCTGGCCAGCTCCTGCTTGGTCGGCTCCTGCCTGGCTGGCTCCTTCCTGGTTGGCTCCTGTCAAACTGTCCAACCCATGCCAGCATGGACGTCAGACATTAAATGATGATGATGATAATGATGAAACCCATAAGATTTGAAAATCAATCAAGGTTGTCCATCATTTTCTCAATCTAAAGAGAAACAGCTAAATTAGCTCTGCTTATAAAGGTATTATATAAGTTACTGTTGTATCACCAATTGTTATGACAATACTTTTTTACGCTATAACAAATAAATATATAATGAGGCAGTGTAATGAGGTAACAATCCGACGAACTCTGCACAAATTATACACAAACCAACAAATGATATTCCAATAAACTATCAAAATGACACCTTACGACTTCCTGAGATTAACGCCTACTCTCTTTCTCACTCAGACAACTATTGATAGTTGTTTGGTCAAGTCTATTCTTGTAGGGGGTGTCGTGACTTGCCACAACAGTTACATCATACTTTGATACCAGTTACAGTATTCTCTGGCTATTGTAATTGTTAAGTATATAAACAGATTGACTGCTTGCTTCTCTAATGTTAGTGAAATTGGTAGAGATGCCTCTGATGATGAATCCAATAAAATTTAAAAATTGATTAATGCTGTTCATCATTTATTTCAATCTAGAAGTAGCTAAATTAGCCCTGTTTATGAAGGTTCTATATAGGTTACATATATATGTGTGTGTATGTGTATATATGGATATATATATAGTTAGTTAAATATTTCCTTTGAAAACAAGGTATACTGGATGTCAATTAAGTGCTCTAGTATGAAATATGTCTAAAATCTTAAAAGATATTTAGAGATTCATGAGAGTGGTTATATATCAGAGAGTAAAATAGTGGAATAGTTATATCTTAAAAATCATAATAAAGATAAGTTTATAGTATTAGCAATATTGTATTAACAAATAAATAAAGTACAGTTATGATTAATAAAAAGTTTTAAAATGTTTAAAAGTTATTCTTAAAATGAAATCTAAAGTTGATAAGTATTGTTGGGAAGTATTTCCACTCATCAGAGAGTCAAGTCAAAAGGATGAATTTTAGTGGAGGAAATCGAATGAAGAAAATGCTGTTTAAATCGAATGAGGAAAATGTTGTTTAAAAAATTATTGGTATTCATCTATCTGTGTTGGTATAAATTTGAGCTAAAACTCCAGAAAAGTAGGATAAATCCACAATTAAAATTTTTGAAATTTTTTACCACGGATTTTCCCATGGAAATCTAATGTTGATAAGCATTGTTGGGAAGTATATCAACTCATCAGAGAGTGAAGTCAAAAGGATGAATTTCAGTAGAGGAAATCGTAGAATAACTACAATTTCCTCTACTGAAATTCATCCTTTTGACTTCACTCTCTGATGAGTGGATATACTTCCCAACGATGCTTGTCAACATTAGATTTCATTTTAAGAGGAAATATATTCATGAAACCAGTGTAAGAACTTTTAAACATTTAAAAACTTTTTAATAATCATAGCTGTACTTTATTTATTTATTAATACAATATTGCTCACATTATATATTTATCTTTAATATGATATTTTTAAGATATAGCTATTCCATTATTTTACTCTCTAACATATATATATATATATATATCTTTCCAGCTCATCCTTTGTCACTACCTCCTTTTCTTCTATTATGTGAGTAGCCATGTATCTCCTCTGCAGCAAAAAACATCTTTTCTGGCCCCTTTCCTCATACTTTAATCTTTCTTCTCTTAGTATACTACCTCCTCTCCTTCTCATGTAACTCCATTCAATTAAAGGGAGCCTTAATCTTGAAAGCTGCATGGTATCCTCACTAGTGCTAGTGCCATGAAAAAAGCACTTTATACAGTGTTAAGTGATTGGCATTAGCAATAGTATCCAGCCAAAGGTACCTTACCAAAGCAGACATTGACACACAAAATAATTCATGGACCTGGCAGATCTTGTCAAACTTTGCAAGATATACCAGCATGGAAGATGGATGTTAAATGATGATGGTGATGATGATGTGTGAGCTTGTGTGTTGTATGTGTACATGTGTGTATATACATACATACATACATATATACATACATACATACATACATAAATTTATCTATATACATAATACTGATAGGCAGACAGACACACCTATAAGAAATTAAATGTTTGAGAGTTTTGGAGTCTTAATTAGAAGAAGAACAAACCAATTATCTTCTGCTGTGTCTTCATGACCACTGTGGGAATGAAGGAAGAAACTGTAATTTGTATGTTATTCTCAGACTATGTTCTTGGTCTGAAAGCTTGCTATAAAATAGATTCTGCTAAAGTTCCCCAAGGATAGCTAAGTGGTAGTGTTAAACTGGACAAGGGATTAAATCTACTACCTAAGAACAAAATTTGGCACCATAGTGTTATCAAGTACCTGCAGATAAAGGGTTTAGCCCCAAAGAAATTTATGCTGACTTGGTTGCTACATTAGAGGATAATGCTCCAGCTTTACCAACAATGCATATGTGGGTATGTGAATTTAGGAGAGGAAGAGAGAGCCTTGGAGATGACCCAAAGTCTGGATGTCCTGCAACTGCCACCACTGAGGAAAACATTGATCATATTTACCACATGATAATAGGTGACAGGTGATTGACTATAAATCAAATAAGCAATGCTGTTAGCATAACTCATGAGAGGGTTGAGAATATTCTACACAATGGACTTGGTATGTTGAAGGTTCCTGCCTGGTGGGGGGCCACATCTTTTGACACTTGATCAAAAGCACACCAGGTTGAATCTGACATTGTTTGAGGCAGATCCAGCTGGTTTCCTGGAACTTTTCCTAACCAAGGATGAGTGTTGGTTTCATCAATCTATGCAGTGGAAACACCCCACCTCATCTGCTCCAAAAAAGGCCAAGGTCGTTCCATTTGCATGTAAGGTGATGGCCTCAGTTTTTTGGGATGCAAAAGGCATTGTATTTATTGGCTATCTTCATAAGGACTACATCATCAATTATTATGATGAGTATGATGAGAGTATTATGCCAACTAGATGAGGCAGTTATGAAAGGCTATGAATACCAAACACCCAAGAAAACTGACGAAAGGGATTTTATTTCATCAGGACAATACTCCCGCACACAAATCATTAGTTACAATGACTGTTGTGCATGACTGTGGCTCTGAACTGGTTGAGCATCCTCCCTATTCACCTGATTTGACCCTATCTGACAATCACCTGTTCTTCAACACAGAAAAACACTTAGCTGGAAACCAGTATCACAGTGATGATGACATCATATCTGCCCTTGATGACCTTTTTGACCAGCAGCCAGATGAAAGCTTCTTCACTAATGGGATCAAAGCACAGCAACACCAATGGAAGACTTGTGCTGACTGCTAGGATGACAATGTTGAAAAATAAACCTAATTTGGTCATTCCATGAGTGTGCCTTGGTCAACCTATGAGCTATTCAGCCAACACGCCTCTGTGTGTGTGGTGTGTGTGTCTGTGTGTGTGTGTACGTGCATGCATGCGTGTGCATATGTGCATGTGCCTCTGTGCATATTTTGCTGATAATATACCAGCAAAGACACAAACGTAGATGAGGATGTCTATAAGCTAGAGTTTTCAAACAAAAAATTTTTTGGCTATCTTTATTCTGCCTGAGTTTCACAGCACAACTATCCCTTGTACCCACCTTCACTATTGTAAAACCAGTGATTCACTCATTGGAAACTTGTAACCAGGGACATTTCTGTTTAGAAAATGTAATAACGAATAAAAATAGAATTCCAAAAAGGTATATGGAAAGAGAGTGTGGGCGGGGGGAAGAACTAATTATGAATTATTTTTGTAGATGCAGGAATTTGATTTGGCTTTTCAACATCACAGAGACTGTAGCTTGTATCTTCAAAGAAATGGGAAGAATTGAATGCAAATAGGCAGTCGTGGGTAAAATTGGAAATTTGAAGCTTCGTTTTTGACAGAGACTGTAATAAATTTTTAATATTGAATTTAATATTTAGCCTATTTAAGTTTGTCACAAGAATATTTATGTTCATAATATGATATCTGAGTATTGTTGCTATTATTATTTAGCCCCAGGTCAGTCCTGATTGAGATGACCTATGATCAAAAGCATTTTAATTGAAACTATTCTGTCTTTTTTTTAATAGCTATACAGAACTGCATTATGCAATGTATTTTTGATTTATTTTTGATGGTAGGAGTATGATTAGAGGAAAATTAGACTGCTATTTCTAGCAACCACATAAAGACTTTCTCATTAGATTTGTGTAAATTCATGGATATCTAGCTCACATTGAATAATAGCAATCAAACATCATATTAAAATACATAAAATAAATAGTATTAGCTGGAGCTATACTCTATAGAGGGGAGAGTTAATTATTGATATAATCAATAGATTCTTTGAATGTCTATATTAATTTAGAAGCTCTGCCTGAAATAAAAGTGTTGATGAACCAATACTTGATTCCCTCATCTTCATCTGTTTATTGATGTTGACATCACAAGAATGACATTTCATTCTATTATTTTAATTTTGTCACAGACAAAAGCAACAACTTATTTGATGCTATTTACATCAATGTCAAAGGAAAATAATATAATACTGTTAAATTAATGACATCATGAAGTTCTTTTCAGTGAATCTGCTTCATGTTCAGTTAAATTTTGTTCAGCCAAAGCTGAATAAATTTCTCTCCATCATCATTATACATTGCAAGGTCAGCAGAAATGTATTGACTTTGCATTAGAGGGCATCTCAACAGGCAACAGAAGCACAAACTATAGAGCAGGCATTCCATAGTTTCTGGTTCTGTGCTGTAATAACAAATGACATCATTGGATGAATTATATCTTTATTTTTTTAGTATCATTGGCCTAACCAAACCTAGTTCTCAATCAAACTTTGTTCAGTTTGTATCTAACCAGATGGTAGCAGTTCATTTTCTATCATTTAAATTGTTGTTGTGATGCCTGACTGTGGTTTCTTTCTGCCCAGCAAGTTCTCCTTGCCCTCCTTGGTATAGTGCCACTGAAGGGAAGTGAAACATTTAATGAATTTTCTTCTTGACTTGGTCAAACATAAGATGATGCTCCTCTTTTATTTGCTGTCATTGATGCTCTTTTTCTCTACCTGCTAATCTCCTAATGACAGGGTGAGGTACTATGCTTATCAGAATATAGAGGATGTCAAGTGTTTGTTGGGCTTTGAAAACTGATGATCAATCTATAAGAAGCCTTAAAGAGTGGAACTAGAGTCTTAGCACAGGTAGATCTGTCCCTTACTGAGCTAATATACTCATTAGTGGAGTAGCAGAGAACTAGTAAAGTTGAACACATGAACATGTATATATGAGTTTGTTGGCAATGGAGTGGTGGGTATTCTCTTCAGCCCTTATCTTCTGTATGTGGGCTTTGAAGTTGTAACAGTAATCATGGTCTCAACCTTGAACACTGCAGTAAGTAGAGAGTAAGGTAAGTTCAAATACTTCGAGTTCAATTCTCAAAGTATTTGAATACTGAACTCAGGTTTAAAAAATATACATACATATATATTTTTTTTATAAGTGCAGGCACGGCTGTTGTAAGAAACTTGTTTCCCAACCACATGGTTCCAGGTTCAGTCCCACTGCATGGCACCTTGGGCAAGTGTCTTCTACTATAGCTTCCAACCAAGCCTTGTGAATGGATTTGATAGATGGAAACAGAAAGAAGCTCATTGTGTGCGCGTGTGTGTGTATGTGTGTGTGTGTGTCTGTCTGTGTGTGTGTGTGTGTGTGTGTGTGTGTGTGTGTCTTTGTGTCTGTGTTTGTCCCTCCACCACCACTTAACAACTGGTGTTGGTATGTTTATGTCTCTGTAACTTGGTGGTTAAGCAAAAGAGACTAATTGAATAAGTACTAGGCTTAAAAAAGTGAAAAACTAAGTCCAGGAGTCGATTTGTTCAACTAAAACCCTTTAAGTTAGTGCTCCAGCATGGCTGCAGTCAAATGACTGAAACAAGTAAAATAATAAAAGAATATTTTAGTCAGATTTGTATCAGCAGAGCAATATCGCAGCTGAAGATTTACTCCAGAATCTACCTGTTTCCCTATGGCAAGAAATGTGTTCAGAAGACATTGGAGAGTGAATGACACTGCTTGTGTGACAGTGACACTCATTTATAACTATCAAACAATGTCAAGACAAGGTGACACAAACATACATACACTCATACTCACAAACATACAAAACTACTCACAATGCTTTGGTCAGAAGAAAACACTTGCTAAAGGTGTCATGCATTGAGACTAAACCCAATACTAAGTAGTTGAGGCACAAACGTTTTAGTCAGCTTGACTGGCTCCTGTGCCGGTGGCATGTAAAAAGCACCTTCTGAACGTGGATGATGCCAGTACACCTGACTGGCTCATATGCCGGTGGCACGTAAAAAAGTACCATCTGAAGTGGCCGATGCCAGTACTCCCTGGCTCCTGTGGAAGTGGCACATAAAAAGCACCTTCTGAACGTGGCTGGTGCCAGTAGACCTGAGTAGCTCCTGTGTCGGTGGCACATAAAAAAGCACCATCTGAGAGTGGCTGATGTCGGTACTCCCCGACTGGTTCTTGTGCTGGTGGCACATAAAATCCACCATCTGAACATGGCCGATGCCAGTACCCACTGACTGGCTCCTGTGCTGGTGGCATGTAAAAAGCACCCACTACACTCTTGGAGTGGTTGGCGTTAGGAAGGGCATCCAGCTGTAGAAACATTGCCAGATCAGATTGGAGCTTGGTGCAGCCACTGGCTCACCAGACCTCAGTCAAACCATCCAACCCATGCCAGCATCGAAAACAGACATTAAACGATGATGATGATGATGATAATGATGATGATGATGAACATATAACTGGAATTATATTACTATTATCCTAATAGATAGTCTACAGTGACAGCAAAGATTTGAATCTTTCAATTCAGGCTTTTACAGCCATAATTCATTTAAAAGATAATCTCTTTAACATATTTCAAGTGTGTTTCAATATATAACTAGTGCAAAGAGTAGTAGTATTGCTCTTCAAATACAGAAACTCCACAATGGAACATCAACATAAAAAATTTAAGTGCACACTATGAAAGTTTTCAAAGAAATTTGTAACATTAATGGGAAATGAAAAACTTATGAAATTCTTTGAACTCTGCAAAGAGTATTAGCACATTTTGCCAAAAAATCACTCAAGATATAAGCAAGTGAAAAATCGTATAAATTTGTAATTGTTCCACAGTAAATCTAAATGGCATCCTCAGTTCCCATGTTGCTCTGCTGATACAAATCTGAATAAAATATAGATTTTTAAAAATAAATTGGTTACATAACCAACAGAAATGAAAATACTTGGAACTTTCAAAAAGATGTATATACCCACTAAGTAAATGACAATAGAAGAAGAATTTTGCTGAGTTAGTTAAACCAATTCTGCTACTTAAAGGATTGACTGACTGACTGGAATGCTAGCTTCACATAAGCTGGAATTAAGTCAATAAAGAAAGCAAAAAGAATGATACCAAGCAGTGATTTATTGGTCAAATAAAACACACTTTTGAGAAGAATATTTAATGAGAAAAAGTATTTTATAAATCACTTTCATCCTTTTGGGGGTCGATAAGTTAAATACCAGTTGCCTACTGAGGTCGATCTAATCAACTGGTTCCCTCCCCCAAACTTTTGGGCCTTGTGCCTAGAGTAGAAGAGAACATCAATGAAAAATGTCCAGGGTGGTGGATTGGTAGAATTATTAAAGTGTTGCACAGAATGAAGACTGAATGTCTGTCACCCCTCCACCATCAAAGGATTTTCTCTTTCCTTACATTTCTTTTAATTCCTCAATGTAGACTGACCAATGTGGAAGATGAATTTTCTATTGATGATCATAACATCATAGTGTCATAAATTACTGACATGCAAGCATTTTTTATTTTCCATGCTAAAGGTGTTATTTGTCACTGACCCATGAAGCATGGAAGAACAGACGTGATGCTGATGATGCATTTGAAAATTAAATAAATATCAGTGACAGTAAAATACAAGTTAACTGATTACTGATAAATGTATAAAAATACTTGAAACAACAATTATGATACCCAGTTGATTCCTCTTTTACTCTCCAAGATGAAGTTATATAAACTTTTACAACTGTATCCCTTTCAACTGTATCTAGTAAGTTTTTGGTGGCTAAAGCATTTTGATGTACCTTGTGGTAAATTTGGTATAAAAAAGTAACCATTGCTGGTATATCAGTAATTTATATAACAGAACAGCTGAAAATTCAAATCTGTCAATTGGGTTTAGTTAAAACTAAGTGTAATAATAGTGGCTTCAAACACATTTTCACAGTAGCAGAAAATGAACTGATGAAAGTATGAGAGAAGGGGCCAGAGTAGAACAGGTTTCTTGGTGTAGAGGAGCTACATGGCAACACAAATTTTAGGAGAGTGGGACTGATCAAGCTGGAGCTGGCATGAGATAAAAATAGTGGTGATAAGATGTCTAGGTGAATCTTCAAGGTACAAGGTGAACGGGAACAGAAGACCCAAGAGTGTTAGGGGGTAGAAGTTGCAACAGTGTATGCGAGAGTGACAACTGGAGAATAGGTGAAGGAGTGAATATAATCAATGAAGTGTTAAGTAATGAGTGATAAGTAGGGAAGATAGGGAGGAGTGGGTGAGAACTTAGTATGGATATACAGGCATACCTCATCCTATGTTGTTGATTGGTTCCAGGAGGCACAACTTAAGTCGAATCAACTTGTCTCTAGGCTGAAGTTACTTATCTCTAGGCTAAACCAATAATATCCATTACCAGTTTTGTACTTTATTTATGAATGCATTTTCAATAATACATGGCTGATAAAAACCATGTTTGCTAAAATCTTGTCGTTATTACGTACAATCGTCAATACAGTTGTCTGACTCATCCCAAAAGATCATACAATTGCTAACACATTTTCACCTTTTTCATGGTGTTTTATCATAGCCAGTTTATCTTCCAGTGTTATAGCATGACGCTCAGCACTTTCACAATGAATTTTCTTAGGAGCCATTGGAGCAAAAAATAAGGTCACAAATGAATGAGAATGAGAAAGCAGCCGATAAACAGATGTAAACAAATCTGAATTCAAAACAATCGTGAATGACAGTGCAATATGAGCTCCAAAAGACTGATAAATATGACAACACAGCTGATTTCATGATTTTGTTCACTGAGCTACACTACTTTATGGTGTGTATCTTTACACTACTTTATAGTGTGTATCTTAACATTTACTGTATGTATTTTAATATGATTTTATATGCTTTTATTCTTATATATTGTACAGTAACATGATTTTATGTGCTTTTAATGGTTTTCTAGTGATTTTATGATTCCAATATTTGTGGTAGACAGATGTAAAGTCAAGTAAAACGACTTAATTTGATTTTTATCTTTCCATAAATTATTTTTGAAAACCAACATATAATTGAGAATGACTTAAATCAAAATGATGTATGCCTGTATTAATTTCATTATTATTTAGAACAATAAGCATTACCTTTATTTTTTATCTTTTACATGTTCCAGTCATTAGACTGATACCATGCTGGGGCACTAATCGAACCTATCAATGTTTTTAAAGCCTGGTACTTATACTACCAGTTTCTTTTATGCCATTAAAATACCACGTGCCATTAAACAAAGAAAAGAATAAAATGAAGTGTAAAGATTGTCAGTATCTTTTGTTTTACAATTATTTATTTTCTTTTAAACAGATTTTTTAAAAAATTATATTCAAGTTACTCTAAAAGAAAATTAATAATTAAATTAATTTAATTCAGTATCTGAGATACTGAGGTAGCCATCATGGTGAACTATTTAAAGTATATACAACCTAATTTTGTGCCCACAACATTAATAGTAATTTAGAAAGACACTAAAAAAAATTTAGGAGCTATAATACTACAGCTGATCTTTTAGGCTGGTGAGTCACTGTAGGATAACCTTTAGCATAAGAATAAGAATTGATTGGAAGAAATTGATCTCCTCAGCAAACAAGACATCACACAAGTAATAAGAAAACACGAAAAATGGTCAATTTACTGTATTTCAGGAAAACTAATATCTATTAGTAATACTACAAATTTAAAAGTACATCAAACGAGTGTCCATGTAGTTGTCAGCATTTGAGTTGTATATAAATATGTACGGGTGTGAACTTGTATAAATATTCATCTGCTCGCGTGCGTGCGTGTGTGTGTGCATGTGTGTCTGTTCATATGTGTGTTTGTGTGTGTGTATTATCATCATTTGTATATCTATATTTATCTCTGTATATCTGCCAATCTTTCTCTCTCATCATCATCATCATCATTGTTTAACGTCCGTTTTCCATGCTAGCACGGGTTGGACGGTTCGACCGGGGTCTGGGAAGCCAGGGGCTGCACCAGGCTCCAGTCTGATCTGGCAGAGTTTCTACAGCTGGATGCCCTTCCTAACGCCAACCACTCCGCGAGTGTAGTGGGTGCTTTTTACACACACACACACACACACACACATATATATATATATATATAGTTGAAAATTATAGAAAAACCAAAGATGAAGACAGGTGTAGGAACAACAAGAAAGTATATTAGTTTGATGCTCTGAAAAAAAAAAAGTCTTTTACATTTTGAACCTATGCACTTCAGCAGAAAGGAATAAGAGGAAATAGATAGAGAGATAATGAAAAAAACATGTAGAGTTCAGTGGTCCAACATATAAAGAGAGAAATGATGATGATGATGATAATGATGGTGATAATTTTCTGCAAGGCCAAGTCAGAGTTTAAAAGTTTTCTAACTAATAACATAAAAAGGTATCATGTGCATCAGAAGACTTTGAATTCTAGAAGCAACACCTGACCTAGAGAAGAGATTTCAGGTATGGAAGCAAGGCCTGGAATCTAAGTTAATTTTGAACCAAAGTCCTGGCAAGTAGGAAAACAGACAGATCACAAGTATCTTCAGGGAGATAGCCCTGCTTGATATGTAAGAAGGGTGTTGATAGAAATTCTATATGTTCTACCCATTGCAAACTTTGGACATCATTACTGGAAATATTTGGACTGTTTTGAATATGATATACACTATTGATTCTAAGCCACGGAAATTACCATTTTTGGTAAAACATTGAATATATTTTTATAAAAACATTAAGTATATTTTAGTGAAAACATTAAATGTATTTTGGTAAAAACATAAAATGTATTTTGGTGAAATATTAAATATATTTTGGTGAAGCATTAAATATATTTTGGAGAAGCATTAAATATATTGTTTTGAAATGTTAAATACATTTTGATAAATGTAAATTTATATGATGGCGAAGCATTAAATATCTTTTGGTAAAAACAATAAATATATTTTGGTGGAATGTTAAATATATTTTGGTAAAACATTAAATACATTTTGGTGAAATTTTAAATACCAATTCTCTTGTTTAATATTCACATTAAAATTTATTTGTGTAGAAACTGCAGTACATTGCTGATGATATTCGTATCCTTTAGAAAGAAACTGATAGCTATGGAATCAAAAAGAGATTCATATGTCACTTACTGGCACAAGATTAAGAAATTCTTTGTAAAGTAGGATTTAGTCCATTAAACGGATTCTTGTAGTTTACTGGTATTTTATTTGATCATCCCTTCCCCTCAGTAATAAGTGGTAAAGTTGATCCTACGGGAATTTCACATTAGAATATAAAGGGACATAATAAAATAACATCTGGCACTCCAGTATGTCTGACATCCACTGATCTAAATCAAATAAAAGGATTTGTTATCATAAACTAAATGATGTAATATTATTTTTCCTAAAGCATTCCTGTATAAAACAGAGGAACTTTGGGAGGCTTCTTAGAATGTGAGACAAATTGTCTGCAGCACTTAGTTATGACACTATTTTTATTGAGTTAGAATTCATATATAGGTCAACATTGTTTTTTATCCCTCATAGGTTGATGTACAATATCTATCCACTAAATATTATTGCCACATGATACAGCTACCAATAAAGTATAACTTATTAGGTAGATATCTCAACTCCAATATAGATATCTACATGCAAGGGTACCTCTATCTGCCAAATATATCTCTGTTGACAAAGTACATCGACTTATGTAGATTTCTCTACCCTGCAAGGATTTCTTTACCTGCAAAATATCTATAGCTATTTCTGCCCAGCTCCCCAAAGCCTGATATTTATTTCTTACAATTAGGTTAAATGTAACAATATAAATTTTCTTGAATCTCCCAGAAGCTCAATAAACATGTCTACCATATATTTTTAAACCCACAATACTTAAGCTTTATCTTTCGGCTATTTCTTATCTCTAAATCATGTCACTGTTTTTGTTTTGTTTTTTAAATACTGCAATTGACAAAAATGTGACAGGTGTATGTGAATATCATGTTTATTGTGACAATATTTATGTTGCAGAAGACAAGATTGATTGACAGATTATGTAATATTTTTAGTCAGTAGAGTAATATATTAATATATCCTTTTCATGTTTATAAAAGATAGTTAATATTCTTCCATTATTTAAAATGCATTGTGGCAAAAAAGAAAAAAATTCTAAATACTAACCACCTTCATTCACAAGTGAGGAAGGCTTTGCTATACATACCATGCTTTTACTAATTGTTTTTGGTGTTTATGTAATTGTGATCAAACATAAACACCGTGGTGGTGGTGGGGTGACAATGGCGGTGACAATGGTGATGATGACAATGATGATAATGATGACGACAACGATGATAATGATGATGATGATGATGATGATGAAATGAGCAAATATTCTACATCTGCCAAAACAATTAGCAAAAGCATGGTACATGTTACAAAGCCACACTGGCTCACAAGTGACAAGTGGTTAGCAGTACTCTACTATAATACAACTCCAACAACTTTCAACCCAGAAGTGATGTATCAAACTTACTTGCATGCATGAACAAATATCATACATCTCCCAACCAAACAAGAACAGAAGTGGTCCCACACATCTGCTTCCACAATGAGTCTGAAACAAAGACAAAGTCATCTTGACTGAAATATTGTCTTTTATCATAAGTCTGCTGCTCAGTTGAGGCAGACTTGGAGACAACCATCATTACAACCACCAACACCACTACCAACACCTCCAGTAACAACAACAACACTTAAACCTATACCTGACCTTCACAACTAAGAACATCTACATAAATTTAGATTGGTGTTAGGGAAATTAGATTTCTTCTTTTTGTCATTTTATTTATAGAATTCGTAAATTATTTATGGAATTAGTAAATGTGTAAGACTGCAATTCATTTGATCAATTGGAAAACTATTGAATCTTTTCATAAATTTATCTGATTATTTTTTTCTTGGCTTCATTTCTAAGGAAATAAATGGAAAATCTTTATCGCTGCATTTGGGAACAGTGGGTGGATAGGTTAGTGGGGGTACTGGTTTTAATACACATATACATCCACACACATGCAAGGGCACACACACATGCACATACATGCACACACATGCATACTACACACATGTACACACAGATACACACACATGCGCTCATGCAATCGAGCAGACACGAATACAGAACCTAAAATTGCATATTTAGGTAATTATTGGCTAAAAATATGAATGTAAAATATCTTAGTTGTGAAATGATAGAATCAAAAACAGATGAAAGATATTCTTGTATTTTAACTTCACACAGAACTTCATTTTAATTACCATAATCATCATCATCATCATCATTATTGCTGTCATTGTCATCATCATTGTCAGCATCAGAATTGGCATTGATCATAGTCATGATCACCATCACCACCATCATCATTGTCATCACCTTCATCACCACCATCCTCTCCTTTCTTCTCATTATTATCATCATCGTCATCATCATTTTATATCTACTTTCCATGCTGGAATGAGTTAGGTAGGTTGTTATGGTCCAAGTCATTTGTTGTTGGGAGGTGTTCTTTCCCATAAATTAGAGCTTGTATATGTACCATTATATTCCAACACATCAGAAGCAATTATCAAAAGAGTAGAAGATGGAAAGAGCATCTAGGCTTAATATATTGCTTCAGAAAAACTGTTCAACCAATGCCAGCACAGAAAAGTGTATGTTGGTAATATATGCATAGATATATAACAAAGTGAAATTGTAATGTACCGCATGAGTGGAAATATATATGAAAGAAGGTTTGAAAATGCAATTTTAAAGATGTTTATTCACTTCACCGGTTTCACTTTTTTAGAAAAAGATTGTCAAAAGTAAAATGTATATCTTTGCCTGCTCTCCATTACTCTCCTATCACCATGCTCTCTTGGACATGTTACCCTCAGGATATAGACTGACCACCATCATCTTAGCCATCTCTCCGCTGTACCATACTATCTACCCATATATAACATGGGCTATCCCT
Organism: Octopus sinensis; assembly: GCF_006345805.1. Classification (NCBI taxonomy): domain Eukaryota; kingdom Metazoa; phylum Mollusca; class Cephalopoda; order Octopoda; family Octopodidae; genus Octopus; species Octopus sinensis. Next base: position 202,781,065 of record NC_042997.1, on the reverse strand, counting down.
GCCTCTCCTCCTACACAACTTCTTCATCTTCTCTCCTTGCTACACTTTGCTTTACTACTCTGACTCTCTCTCTCTCTCTTGCATTTTTCATTTGACATTATTTCTTTAACCATTTCCCATAGGTCAGACAGAATTCAGTGAAGTAGATTTTCTATGGTCAGATGCCCTCTCTTCCATTTCCAAGTAAGGTAATATATTCCCATGGCCAGACATCATTATCATCATCATCAATTAACATCCATTGTCCATGCTGGCATGGGTAGGATGGATTGATAGGAGTTGGCTAAGACAGGCTTCACTGTCTGTTTTGGCATGGCTTTTATGGCTGGGTGCCCTTTCTAACACCAACCACCTAACGGAGTTCTTTTTTTTATGCAAAATTGGAACTAAAAACATTGTTTGAATGACAGTGACACTCACAACTATTGTGTGATATCAAGACAAGGAGGCAATCCCCACCCCCATGCACATACAAAATTCACACACAGACATATACATAGAGAGAGAGAAAGTGAAAGCTATAGAAACCCAAAACTAAAACTTGTACAGAATCAATATTAGGAGTTCCTTAGGCAGTGAACTAGCAATCCTGACAGAATGTTTAATGGCATTTCGTCTGTCTTTACATTCTGAGTTCAAGTTCCATCAAAGCTGACTTTGCCTTCCATCCTTTCGGGGTTGATAAAAATAAGTACCAGTCAAGTACTGGGGTCAATATATATTTCTTTACTACCCACAAGGGGCTAAACACAGAGGGGACAAACAAGGACAGACGAAGGGATTAAGTCGATTACATCGAGCCCAGTGCGTAACTGGTACTTAATTTATCGACCCCGAAAGGATGAAAGGCAAAGTCGACCTCGGCGGAATTTGAACCCGGAACGTAACGACAGACGAAATACGGCTATGCATTTCGCCCGGCGTGCTAACGTTTCTGCCAGTTCGCCGCCTGAAATTTTAGGAGAAGGGGTTAGTCAATTATATTGACTGGGGTCAATATAATTGACTAACCCCTTCTCCTAAAATTTAAGACTTTGTGCCAATAGTGGAAAGGAATATTATGAGTTTATTTTATTTCTTCTATTTTTCTCATTTTATCCTATCTCACTTTACTTCTTCCTCATCACTTTCTCATGCTTTAATCTCTTGACTAATCCCTATTACCAGTCACCTGTTCAGGCTTTCTTACTCTACATCCATAGTCTCTGCTATGTGCCCATTGCTCAACCACAGGTCCATATTCCTATATTTCATAATGCCTACTCCTCCACAACTTTTAAATGAATCTTGGTTATTCATCTCCTTCATAGAGACTATTTCACATTCAGTTTGGACCAAGCTTAATTTGACTTTATTTCGAAACTTTGATAGTTACAGCCATCCACTATGTGACACCTTGGGCCAGTGTCCTCAACTATGGCTTCAGTTTGATCAAAACATTGGTGAGTGGATTTGGTTAACACACACACGCGCGCACGTGTGTGTGTGTTTAAGTGTCTAGACATCATGTGATAGTTGGAAATGAGCATCATCAGCATACAAGCAAAGTTGCTCATTTTCAGTCTTCCCATGCCTGGCAATGCGAAAATGTTGTCTTGCTTGGAAACAGAGAGTTGGTGACAAGAAAGTCATCTAGCCATAGAGAATCTACCTTAACAAGCTCTGTCTGGCCTATGCAAGCATGGACAAGTGATATTAGATGATGATATATATATATGTATGTATGTATGTATGTATATATGCATCATCATCATCATCATCATCATAATCGTCTAGCGTCTGCTTTCCATGCTAGCATGGGTTGGACAGTTCAACTGGGGTCTGGGAAGCCAGAATGCTGCTCCAGGCCCAGTCTGATCTGGCAATGTTTCTATGGCTGGATGCCCTTCCTAATGCCAACCACTCTGTGAGTGTAGTGGGTGCTTTTTACATGCCAGCCGAGGCTGGCAAACGGCCATGATCGGATGGTGCTTTTTACGTGCCACCGGCACGGGGGCCAGGCGAGGCTGGCAACGGCCATGATCGGATGGCATATATATATATATACATGCACACGAAAAGCACCATCTGAATGTAGTTAATGCCAGTGCCCTCTGACTGGCTCCTTTCCAGTGGTAAGTAAAAAGCACCCACTACACTCTCAGAATGGTTGGTGTTAGGAAGGGCATCCAGCAGTAGAAACATTGCTAGATCAGATTGGAGCCTGGTGCAGCCCTTGGCTTTCCAGACCTCAGTCAAACTGTCCATTCCAAGCCATCATGGAAAGCAGACATTAAACGATGATGATGATGCTTATACACATGCACACATACTACTTAAAAGTAAATCTTTCTTAAACTGAAATACCATTTTGTATGAAATGCTTCCAATGTAACAGACTTATATTTAAACAATGACAGCAACAACAATTTGATTGGGAAATATAATTTCCTTTTATGGCTTTACTTCAAATTTTAACACTTTTTTTTTTCAAAACATAAAATATCAATATCCTGTTTATTGTTGTTTTTGTTGTTGTTTTAGTTTTTGATAAATTTTGGCGGGGAATTGTTTTTTTCTTTTACTGACAAAGAAACAGAGAAAAACATCATGACCATTTTCTTGTAGGAAAATGACTGGGGGGGGGGGACTGAGAGTGGTAGTGGTGGTGAAGGGGATGGTATTTGAGTAAGGTAAAACGATAGTCTTCAATTTGGTTTGTATTCATTTGTTGTTTACACCTCTGTTGTTTGTAAACTATCTTTTTCTCTTCTAAGAGGCCACTGATATTATATTAAACCACTTAAGCCATCATATACACTCAAACACTCCAACTCCATTACCATCATTTGACCAAGCCTCAAAAACCATATTTCAAATCATATGGCAACTGTTTATTAATACTGTTCTCTGGAATTTTCCATTGTTATATCTTTTTATTCTTTTTATTTTTATATTTATTTTCTTTTTAGAAGTTCAAACAAACATTAATCTTGTGAATCTAGCCTCTAATCCTAATGCTTTGCTCTTTTATTCGAAGAGAGCCATTATGTGGAAACCTTAACTTTGAGAAAATATAAGAACAAATATATTTTTGCAGATCTCTTTCATTGGAACCTCTAAATGTTTCCACCATCGAAATATGAAAAGCACTCGAATGAAATTTACAGTCTGATTTAGCAGATCAATAATGAAATCAAATAACATGTTAGTTTGATCTGACTATAGCTTTAAAATGTCAGTGAGGCAGCTAATATTTTTACCAAAACACCCTAGTAATTTAGAACGAAAAATTTTTTTTCCTCTCTTCAATACAAATGAAAATTTACTTTGAACATCAAATTAAATTCTAGTCATTGAAAAGATGAGTTCTTAAATACCATTAGCAGCTTTTTCTTCTTTGCTTTATTGGTTATTTTTAATTATTGATGCTGTTGTTGCTGCTGTTGCTACTTGGCAGAATCAGTAAGGCGTCAGACTTAATTGTTTCGTGGTATTTAGCTGTGTCCTTTTATCTTCTGAGTTCAAATCTTGAGTGGTTGACTTTTCCCTTCGTCCTATTGAAGGGCGGTAGCATGGGGTTGATAAAATTAGTACAAGTCAAGTGCTAAGGTTGATTTAGTCTATAAAAACCAAAACCTAAAGTTTTGGTCTCATGTTATCATCATTATCATCATCATCATCATTGTTTTAACATTCACATTTCAATGCTTGCAACAACATATTCTCAAGATGAGAGTATGTTGAGGCAGATTTTTCTATGGCCAGATGCTAACCCCCATCTTGCTGCCCAGCACCATTTGTGCCATACAACACCATTTACGCCAAGCACCATTTGTGCCAAGCACCATTTGTGCCAAGCACCATTTGCGCCAAGCACCATTTGTGCCAACCTCCATCCTGTTGCCAATCACCATTTGTTTCCAAATTTGGCCTCCTAGTTTGTTGATCAACAAACAGCCTGAATATGTTTTATGCAGAGAAATGGAAACAAATGACACTGCATGAATTAGTCTTTTCTTTACAAAGATCACACAACATATCAAAACATGTTAAGAAGCCTGGACATGCTTTTATGGTGAACTCAAGCAAATGACACTATTTGCAAAGCCTCTGTTTACAACCAGCAAGTGAATACACATAAAGACAAGGGAAATATAGACACATACACCTAGACACATGAATACATAAACACACATACATACACAAGCACACACACACGCATCACATCACATACATACGTATATACATGCATGCATGCATACATACATGCATACATACATACATACATACATACATACATACATACATACATACATACATACATACGTATGTATGTATGACAGAAGTTTTTTTTTCAGTTTCTGTCTTCCAAATCCACACACAAGGCTTTGGTTGGCCTTGAGCTATCATGGCTGGGACACAAACTTCTTAATTGTACGGCCATATATGTTAGAAATTGTTGCTATTATTACTATCAAATCTACCCATCTATGATGGAGGCATAAAATGAGTGGGGGAAGTATGTATTGAGAAATGTGTAAATGGACTTGATAAGAGGAGTGATCGATATGACATATGTTTGGACTAAGTAGCATGTGACAATGATTCACTCCCAGGCTCTATATGATGAATGGTTATGTGGACCACTCCTAACAAAAGCTAGAGCTTCCTTTGACCACTACATAAAAAGTATTAACAAAAAAATGTTATTTAGATATACTTTTATTTTAGTTGTTTACACTATTTTATGCTTGTTTATATTCTTATACAATCAAAGTTCACAAAGTTCTTTATTTAAATTATGAATCATATTCCTTTCGATAATATCAATATGATTACAAAACTTCTGAGTAGACGATATTTTTGTTTGGTTGACACTAATTTTCAAATTGCTGGAGTCTGTTGCTCTACTCATAGCATGTGTAAACATTGAAGTGGGTAAAAATACACCTACACAGTCTAAAGTCTGGCCCTGTGCCTTGTTTGCTGTGAATGCGTAAGCAGAATCTTTAGGAATCTGCCCATCTACGATGGGAAATAAAGGGATAGTATCACAAATCTAAACCCTCTAAATTCACAAACTATACAGTGGGGTGGGGTAAGGAATCCAGAGTTAATCCTCATTGCTGGAATTAAAAAAACAAAAAAACAAAGGTGATTTATTAATTCAAAACTCAACACTGATTAAAGATGAGCCAAAGCCATCACAATCATTCCTTAATAAAGCTATCTTAAACTAAAACTTTAGTATATGGCATAATTCAGTAGAGAAGTAAGTTGACTTACTTCCCTTTGCTTCTTTTATTAGTTATCTCTCCCTTAATTTTTATTTACTTCTTTTATACCCGTAAACTGAACAATTACCCTCAATATCCACTAAATAATCATACTTTTTCACATTTTTTTCACTAAAAACCTGCCTGATTACCACTTTCGTAATTCTGAAAAACATTGTGACCATTGGTCCAGCTGTTTGACCATGAAGAGGGTACAGACAGACGGACATAACACCCATTATAGTAAGATTATTATATGTTTGACTTTTGCTTTGTATTTGTACAAGTTAGGGTTAGGGTCTCACCCAGAGACCTCAAAGGATGAGTTAGAAGTTCAAGTTGGTGTTATGACTAAGGTGCCATGTATTTGGTTTTGCACAAAGTATTGTTCTAGAGAATGTTTAAGAAAACATAAGAAAATTATAAGTTTGTTTTAAAATTTGGGAAAGTACAGTCTAGAAGATGAGCCTCATCCTGGAAGCTTGATGAGGATGTCCTGCAAACCCTGGTGGAACAAAATCCCATTGTAATTGTTGAGGAACTAGCAGCAAAGCTTGGATTTGGTCATTCAACCATTCATCAGTACCTGTGTACCAACAGAAAAGTCAGCAAATTGAGTAAATGTATTCCTCACAAACTTTCTGAGTCTAATCGTTTGCAGCAAATGAATGTGTGCTCTTCTTTGCTGTCACATCTCACGAATGAACTTTTTTTGGAACCAAATAGTGACTGGTGATGAGAAATGGTTTCTCTATAAAAATGTCAAGTACCAAAGTTGGAGCAGTTCGAATGGGAAATGATGCTCCAACCACCATATTCACCTGATATTGCTTCGTCTGATTATCATTTATTCTACAGTCTTCAAAATCATTTGGATGGAAAAAAATATGAATTCTGTAGAAGAGTTCAGAACAGTACTGGAGGAGTATTTTTTGTCATGGACAAGTGAATTTTGGAAGAAGGGCCTTGCAAGTCTACCAGATAGATGGAAGAGCATCATAGAAGCTGGAGAGTATACTTTAGATTTTTTAAAAATTTGTTTATCGTAATTTTAAAAAATAAAAGAAGTATAAGAAACTGCATTATTTATGGGATGACCCAATATATTACTGTTATATATTTTATTTTATTCGCATAAGAGAAATGAAAAGCAAAAATTAACCTTGTTGAGATTGGAATTCAAAACATTGAGAGTTGTAAATTAAGTCCAGTTACACAATATACCCAACTCTCTACCAATTCTGCCATTTACTATATTGCTGTTGTACTATGCTCTAACACATTTAAGCAAGATTTTTTCACAGGTTCATAAAAACTACAGAGCAAAGAAAGTTTCTGTTAGATAGATCCTGACTTGTAGACAATAATTTGTTGCTTTATTAACCCCTCATGAAAATGAAGGTCACAGAAGGGAACATTAAATACATTATGCTTTACAAGTATTAAAAAGGCAACAATGCAACAAATGCTATAATGTGCAAGAAGTGTATGGTGAAAGTGTTTTGGATATTTGCAAGTGTCAACGATGGTTCCATAAATTTTAACAAGGGGACTTTAGCTTGGAAGATGCCTGCCACTCTGGGCATTCTGTCTCTTTGTTGAAAGTCACTACTGGAAGAAATTCATATGCAACTATTGAAGAGTTAACAGAAGAGGTTAATTCATCATCATCAACTGTCCATTGCCATTTGCAAGAACTTAGAATTGTATCTAAGCTTGGCAAATGGGCTCCACACGAACTGAATAAAGACATTCAAAGAGAGCATGTCAGTATCTGCACTGCTCTTTATTCACATGAGAAAAATCTCCATTTCTGAACTGCCTAGTGACCAGTGAAGAAAAATGGATACTACATAAGAATGTTAATGCCAAAGTCAATGGGTTCAACCAAGAGAACTAGCAAGACCCCATCCAAAACAAGATCATCATCCTTGCAAAGTTTTCTTTAGCGTTTGGTGGGACATGTTTGGTGTAATACACTTTGAAACCTTGCTATAAAAAAACAGACAAATACAGATCAAGTGTACTGTGTAGAAATTGATAAATTGAATGAAAAACTTACAGAAGAAGAGTGTTCTGTAGTCAGTCAAAAGAGTGCCATTTTCCATCATGACAATGCCAGGCCTCGTAGTGCAAGAATCGCCTATGTCAAGATTGAGGAGTTAAGCTAGGAAAAGCTTCCACTTCCTCCGTATTCTTCTGACCTTGCCCTTTCAGATTATCCTTTATTCTGAAGCTTGCAAAATTTTATTGATGGAAAAGAATACAATTCTTTAGAGGCACTTGAAACAGACCTTCAAGAGTTTTTCTCTTCTAAGCCAGCTGATTTCTATAGGAATGGCATAAAAAAAACCTTTTATAGTGTCAGAGGAATGTTATTGATTCAGATGGGGAATATGCGGTTAATTAAATTGGTACCTTCCTAGCTTTTTATTATTTCTTCAAAGCCTTCTTCAAAAAACAACATTACTTATGGAATGACCTGATATACACTCACACATGCATGCACACACACACACACACACACACACACACACACACACACACACATTTGATCACCATAGCTGTTACTTGCAAGCATGACTGACTTAGCATTTACCATGCTCTTGCTAACTGTTTAAGGGGCTTATGTAGTCATGAGCAAACACAGACTCTCTCTCAGCTCTCCAAATCTTAACCCAGTGGAATATCTAAGATGTACTGCTAGCAGAAAAGTCTGCACCAGCACTCAATTAAATAAATCTGGCCAACATGAAATGAAGTGCCTTGCTTAAGGACACAACCTGCTATTTGGGCCAAGAATTAAATCCTGAATCCAACACTGTAGCCAGTAGACCACTAGAAGGATGAAAAGTAAAGTCATCACATCCTTGGTGGGATTTGAATTTAGAATGTCAAAGGACACAGCTAAATACAAGGTACTTTGTCTATTATTCTACCAATTTTACCACTCAACCACACTGTAAGATATCTTGGGCAGTAGACTTGGGAGGCAGACTTGACCTGTCACTCAGTTTAATTGAGTACACTTTGTTGCAAGCATTTGTGCCGAGTTTCCTCCCTTCCATCCAGTCTCAGAGGCCTATAACAGGTCACTGACACTGCCTTCCCTCCTGACTAAAGACAAACACACACACACACACACACACACACACACACACACACACCTGTAAAATGAAGCAAAAATCATGCAGTCGTGAAATGAACTTATCAACCAATGTGTGCATTCTTTTGATCACAGGTCTACTGAATCAGAGCTGACCAAAGCTAAACAACAACAACAACAGCAGCAGCAGCAATAACAACAACATCAACAGCAACAACAACTACAATATTCAGTACTCATAATATATTGCTGCTATGACCTTGAAAAGAATATGAAATATGATAGGAGTAATGCTTTCTAATCAGTAATGTTTATAGGTTTGTTTTATTAAACATTAGTCTTTCTGAAAATGTTATTCTAATCAGAATTAATTTACGTTACTAAAGCAATTACATCAGAAAATATTTATATGAATCACTAGAAATATTAGACTGAAAAGATAATTAATATACTGGAGCTGAATGGACAAAAAGAAAAAAAAGTCTTCTGTGCCAATATAGCTTTGAGATGCTGTGGTTAAGAAGTGGGCTGAATTACAAGAATCTTGTCACAATCTGTAAATTATAAATTATAAATCGCACTGTACACTACAAATAATAGAAAAACCACCACCACCACCACCACCACCATCACCATCATCATCATCATCATCATCATTGTCATTGTTATCATCATCATCATCATCATCATTGTCATTGTTATCATCATGAACATCATCATCATCATCATCATTGCCTGTCATCATTGTCCTTATCCTCGTTGTTGTCATCATCTTTGTCATTGTCACCAATGTCATTGTTGTCATCATTTTTATCACATTATCATCATGATCATCATCATCACTGCCATCACCAGCATTGTTGTCATATCAACATTATCATCACCATCAGCAACAGCAGCATTATTACCATAATCTTCGTCGTCATCATTGTCGTTGTCATCTTCAGTATCATCATTGTCATCAGTATCATCATATTCATCATCATCATTGTCATCATTATAATCATCATCACTGTCATCATCATATTCATCATCATCATTGTCATCATCATAATCATTATCACTGTCATCATCATTATCATCATCATCATCACTTTCCTGGTCAGTTCTCCACTGTTCCAATCAGATACTCAAACTACTTTTCTGAAAGTGTATCACATCACTTTTCCTTCATTATTATTTCATATTTCCTACCATTTTCACTGTCTAAATACCATACTTTGTTTTCTAGTAAAGGCACATGCAATATTAGTTGTATTTGTTGTTTAGTTCTCCATCACTACGTCATCCCTAACAGCATATGTGTAATCAAAAGAATTCCAGGCATGACCACCCTGTCCTTTTAAAAGTGTTTAGAACTACCTTTTATTCCATCAAATTTTCCGTTTGTTGTCTTCTTTTTATTTAATCCTGAAAATATCATTTATGTGACGCATGCACTCCTTAATTCTTATATGTATATATATTCCTTTATTCTTTTATTCTTTTATTGGTTTCAGTCATTTGACTGCGGCCATGCTGAAGCAGCGCCTTTTAGTCGAACAAGTCAACCCCAGGACTTATCCTTTGTAGGCCTAGTGTTTATTCTATCAGTCTCTTTTGCTGAACTGCTAAGTTACAGGGATGTAAGCACACCAATATCGGTTGTCAATTGACCGGGGGGGGGGGAGGGATAAATACAGACACACAAACACATGCATATATATACATACATACATATATATATGACAGGCTTCTTTCAGTTTCCGTCTACCAAATCCACTCACAAGACTTTGTTCGGCCCAATGCTATAGTAGAATACACTTGCCCAAGGTGACACACAGTGAGACTGAACCTGGGACCATGTGATTGGTAAGCAAGCTACTAATCACACAGCCACTCCTGCACGTATATACACACATACACACACACACACACACACACACACACACACACACACACACACACATACACACACACACACACACACACATATAATACGAGTGAGTGGACAAACGAAAGAAAGGCACTCAACCAATTTATTGTATGGATCAAAACAGTTTGATTCAAATTCGTTGTAATCCTGAGTTTCAAGTGTGATGCTAGTCGTCAGCTATTTGTAAGAAGACATGGCTAATGACTAGTATCATGCTTGAAACTCAAGAGTACCAACGAATTTGAATCATACTGTTTTGATCCACACACACACACACACACACACACACACACACACACACACACACACATACATATATATATCCATTATGTTAAAGTGATACCAATGATTCTCTTGGACCATAACTTAATAGAACAAACAATATATGGTCCCAGAGAACTGCAGATATGCAGGCTACTAGAAGCATCCAACTCCTTTCCAGCCTAAACTTTCACAAAGCTGATTGGAAGGGTATTCAGAAAGCAGTCATGGAACAAAACTGGTCTCCAGGTTTCTCTACACAAAATATTGACATAAAGCTACAGAGCTTTATGAACATTGTGTATGGCATATGCAGTAAGTTTGCTCCAGAGAGAATGACAAACTGACAAAAAACCATAATAACCAGGGATAGGAAGATTGTAATGAGATGAGGAACAAAGATCTCAAAGTAAGTGGGCCACTAAAGGATAGCAAAGAATCCTATTTCAGAGATTGTTTGAGATTGAAAGGATTCAAACATTCCCATGAGAAGGAAAGGACAGAGAAGGAAGCCAGGGCTGTAAAAAGTGTAAAAACAAGCCCTAAAACCTTCTATAGATTTGCAAAAGAGTCTTCTTTAGTACTGTACAAGATAGAGCCACTGTTCGAAGAAAATGGCTCACCTATTGCAAACCCCCAGAGGATAAGTGAAATATTGAATTTGCCATACAAAAGTGTTTTCACAATTCCATTGGGGCACTTGCAAGTAGCTATGCCAGATGAGTTCTTTCACACCATAGCTCTACACAAAAAGATGGCAATTTTTGATAACATCAAAATAGGGGAAACTGATGTAGTATCAGCCATTGATGAAATGTGCTTAGACTCAACCACAGGCCATAATAGATTCCCAGTAATCCTCCTGAAGAAAGGCAAAGGGGGCTCTAGCAAGAACCACAAATCCTCTTCCAAAGCTTTCTTGAAACTTATGTTAAAGGAAGGCATAATACATCCTATCCATAGAGGAGGTAGCAGAATGGATGCTAAAAATTATAGGCCCATCTTCCTAAGCTCCCATGTCAGCAAACTCATGGAATGTATTGTCAAGAGGAAACTGATCACGCTTCTAGAAGATTATGACTTGCTACCTGACACCCAGCATGGCTTCTGCTCAGGAAGAAGCTGTCTTACACACCTATCGCAACATTATGTCTGGGTGTTGAAACAACTAGTGAATCACTCAAGCGTGGGTGTGATATATCTTAATTTTGCAAAGGCCTTTGATAAGGATGATCATGGGATGATATGTCACAAGCTATGAAGACTTGGCATAACTGGAAAACTGGGAGGGTGGTTATATGTCTTCTTAATAAACAGAAGCTAGGCATTGGCAGTTAATGGAGCCCCCTCCAAGGAGACAGTAATAGCAAGTAGAGTGCTTCAGGGAATTGTCTTGGGGCTGCTGCTGTTTATGGTGGCTCTTTCAGACATGCCATCAGTTATACAGACAACCACATTTACTAGCTATGCCAACAACACAAAAGCAGTCAAGGAACCTTCTGATGCTAATCTTCTACAAAAGGTCTAGATGCCGTACATAAATGGGCAGAAGAAAACAACATGCAATTTAATGCTGGAAAATTTCAAGCCCTCCATGATCAGCTAGCTTGTACTAACATATACCAACAATCATACTTTGGACCATCCATCCAACCATACACACACACACCACACACATCGTCCAATCCATGCCAGCATGGAACAAGGGCATTAAATGATGATGATATGCCAGTGTCACATAAAATGCACTTGTGCTGGTGCCACGAAAGAGTGCTCATATTGTGCCATGTAAAAGCGCCCAGTACACTCTGTAAAGTGGTTCACATTAGGAAGGACATCCAGCTGTAGAAACCCTGCCAAATCAGACTGGAGCCTGGTGAAGATCTCCATCTTGCCAACACTGGTCAAACAGTCCAACCCATGCCAATATGGACAACAGATGTTAAATGATGATGAAGAGGATGATGATGATGTATGTATATATATATGCATATATATTTACACACACACGTGTGCATGTGTGCATGAGCACATATGCATGAATACAATACAGGAAGAAATGTAGAAACATGTCTCTAACATGAAAAAACAAAATTACAAATCATAAATCAACATCATAATCTTAAGGCCAACACTGGGTCATCAGCTTGTTTAACACAACCACATGATTCCTTTTTAGCAGAGTTTATTCTGTTGCAAATGTTTGGGTTAGGTTTTTAAATTTATGGGTCACTTCTTTCCACCCATATCAGAAGCCCTAAAAATAGTTATAAGCACTGGCCTTCCTTCTTTGATTGACGCATATCTGTGTCTGTTTGTGCATGTATAAAAATATATTTTGATTCTTGGCATATGGATAATGTTACAGTTGCATCTACTGCACAGTTTCTTCTAGAAAATATCAAGCAGTGCTGCAAAAAGAAAGCTGATATATTACCACATTCATTATTGCACACCTCCAGAAAGATCTTCACAAGCATCTAAGGTGCATGCTGCAATCTTGCCAGACAGAAGCATGTATCTGTAAGTGTGTGTCTCTGCCTGTGTCTTTGTATAAATGTGTTGTGCGTGTGTATGTGTGTAGATGTGTGTAATAACATCAAAACATTTGCTTTCCAGCAATAAAATTCCTCTGGCATGTCTAAAGAGCAATGATTTCTCTGTTAGTATTTTGTAAGTCAAGAATGACTAAGGTGAGCATGTTTGGTGTACAACAAGTACATATGTTGCAAATTGTGTGAAAATAAGCTGAGAGATCAACAAAAAGAGAAAAAGAGAGAGCATATGCCATATTATCTAATATATAAATATGCCTCAAGGGATGAGGTTCCAACTACATTACTCCAGATAAATTCAGCAGAAAATAATAACATAATTTCTGCAAAGTTATTTTCATATTAAGTTTTTGTACAAAAATAAACTAAAACATAGATTTGGATGGAAGCACTGCTGAAGAATTTCTGAGATGGTCTAAAGATAGGATAGAAGATTGCAGTTGATTAACTAAAAGAATGTGTGTGTGTGTGTGTGTGTGTGTGTGTGTGTGTGTATGTATGTATGTATGTATGCGTATGTGTATGTATTATGTATGTATGTGTATGTTATGTATACATGCACATATACATGTGTGTGTGTGTGTGTGTGTGTGTGTGTGTGTGAAGGCATATATGAAGTCATGCTTGTGAAGGCACATGGCTTAGTGTTTAGGGTGTTGCACTCATGATTGCGAGATCGTGGGTTCAGTTCCCAGACCAGGCATTGTGTTGTGTTCTTGAGGAAAGTACTTCATTTCATGTTGCACTGCAATCATTTCAACATCTGACATGTGTCACCCAGTTGCACCTGTACAGGTAATATCAATTTGATGAAGGGAGTGAGCTTATGTCTACACAAACATTTGATCCCTATAAGCAAATCGTCTGTGTGGTTGTCCGATAAGAAATTGTCAAACCCTCATACATCATCTAACGACAGGAGAGCCCATTATATATATCATCATCATCATTTAACATCCATTGTTCATGCTGGCATGGGTTGGACAGTTTGACCAGAGCTAGCAAGCCGGAGAGCTGCTCCAGTCTGATTTGGCATGATTGCTATGGCTGGATGCCCTTCCTAATGCCAACCACTTTACAGAGTGTGCTTGGTGCTTTTATGTGACACAGCACTGGGGCTTTTATGTGACACTACACAGGTGTTTTACATGGCACAGCACAGGTGATTTTACATGGTACTGCATGAGTGCTTTTACATGGCACTACCATGAGTGCTTTACACTACCAGAAGGACCAGTCTGAACACTTCTGCTGCAGAGTACTCACATACACATGCACACACACGCACATACACACACACACACACACATGCGCATGCACACACACACATACACATGTGTATATCATTCTCACTTAACATCTAATTTTTTATGTGTGCATGGAGCAGATGGAATTTGTCATGGCAGATTGGATGTCTTTCCTGTTCCCATCTCTCACCTCTTTGCTTGACATATTTTCCATAGAAGACTGGATATGAACAATAGTGTTTGTATGTGGTGATCTTTTACAATTATCATTTGATGCCAAGACCAGGGTACACTTAAACACACACACACATGTATATAAGTGTGTGTGTGTGTGTGTGCATGTTTATGTGTACCTATATCTATAACTATATATATATATATATATAGTTATATATATAGTTCACCATTACCATCTCTCGGATCACTGCTCTTTGTCTTACTTTGGTGCATATTGCTAGTGGAGCAGCCACGCTTACACTGTAAAGCCAGAAAGAAAAATGGCATGATCAAGCTCAAACTTCAACCACATGTCCACAATAGTATCAACTATAAGCACGCATGTACAGAAGGCAGTGTGACAATAATAAGGATGTGTTATGGCAAAAGTGCAGATAATTTTTGATTTCCCTTGATATCTGACAAAAGTATTTGAGTCAATGTGATTGACTGAAATCCTTAAAGGCAATCCCCCAGCATGGTCACTGTCCTCTGACTGAAAACAGTGAAAGAATAACAGATTTGTTTTTATGAGTGAGATTTTTCTGACTAGTAATGTCATTGTCGAGAACTGTACATGATACATCAGGACATTGTTGTTGTTGTTGTTGTTCCTAGGTCAGTCCTCATTAAACAGACCAGTTATGACCATCCCATTTTTTATTTCAGATATTGTGTACCTAGAGCTGCATTATTAAATATTTCCTTTCTGTTGACATATATACATCATCATCACCAGCAGCAGCAGCATTTATCATCCATCTTCTATGCTGGTATGGGTTGGACAGTTTAACTAGAGCTGGTAAGTCAGAGTATGTACCAAGCTCCCCCATCTGTTTTGGCATGGTTTTTATGGTTAGATGTCCTTCTTAATACCAACCTCTTTTTGGGGTGGACTAGGTGCTTTTTATATGGTATCAGCACCAGTGAAGTTACCAAGTAACTTGCAAGACAAAGATCCCTCAACTGAGAATACGAGTGGTTTAAGGGGGTTGGTTTTGTGTCAGATGATGAGAAGGTAGTGTATGACTGAGGGACAGAAACAGGTGTCTTACTGTAGAGAAGATATATGGTTATCCCAGTCAGAGGGAGAGCATGTAAGAGGAAGAGAGGGAGAGCAAGCAAGAGTGAGAGTGAGAGTAAGAGAGAGTGAGAGAGAGAGAGTGAGAAAGATGGTGGTGATGTGCCAGGGCATACTTTTAAGGTACAAGGATGTGAACATAAATGGAATGGTAGAGGATTGCCCAGGATGTGTGAGCAGAGAGTTCATAAAAGTGCGAAAGGAAACAGGGGAAATAAAGAGTGGAACTGCAGTGAGTTATTATATGGTTGGGGGTGGGGACAACAGGATAGCAACAATACAGTTGGTAGGGGAGGACAGGAGAGAGAGATGACAGAGCAGTGTTAAGTTGCAGGATTGGTGATGGAAAGATAAGCTTAGTGCATAAGGAAGAGATATAACTTGATTCACTGGGGGTAGGGTGTGTGAATTAATGGTACATGTGGGTGGAATACATAGGGCTCAATTTTATTGAGGTTGGTGGGTTTTCTCAAGAATCCTATATTACCAGACATCCCAATCTGTTTTCATCTCCTTTGTGAGGCCCAACATCTTGAGATTGACCCACACTACTTCATCCCATGTCTTCCTGGGTCTCCCTTTTCCACAGGTGCCATCCACTTTGAGTGGTCAGCACTTAAAGGATGTGCTTTGAAGGAAATTTATTTGCTATTTTTAGTAGAGTGAGCAACCACGTTAAGGCATCTTTGTTGACTTATTAGAGCAACTGTTATTAGCTCCAGCTAAACATTAGATATCTTTAGCCAACAAAACTCTTTCATCAATAATAATCATTCTAGGAAGACTGAAAAGAAAATAATAACGTATCTTTTCATTCACAGTACGTTCTGGCAGATTCATGAGTGAATATGCTGATTGCTATTGTTTTTCGTCAATGGAGAACATCTCCTCCCCAATGAATCTTGTGTGTTACAAACACAAATCATCTGAAGGGAGATGTTCTCTGAAAAACAACAGTGATCAGATTTTCATGTTTATATCTGCCAGAACTTATTGAGAATTAATATATACACCATTGTTAGTATTCTTGCTGCTCTGAATGCACATCATGAATTATTAGGAAGAGAAAATAAAGAAGGAGAAAGAAAAGAGAAAAAGAAAAGTTTTTTTTTTAAAAACCTACAAGCAAAACAAAGAAGAGTAAAAGAAAAATGATGAAGTAGAAGAGGAAGAAGAATTAAAGTACAGAATTCTAAACTAATGAAGTTAAGGGTTTATTTTTAGATAAAAGATATTTTTAAAATTTTCTAATACAGGATAACACATTAGTCATTTTATTCTGTTAACATGTTTTACAATTACCATCTGTAATTGGTATAAATTCCTTTCATTTGATCCTGCATAGTAATTTTTTTTTCTGTACATATTTCCTAAACATGAGCATGTTTGCCATGCCAGCATGAAGAAACAGCTGTTTGAGAGAGTGTTGACGTTTGCCTGAATGTATTTTGTCTTCTTTATTGTTTTTAATTGTTCATTAAATTTCAGTAATACCAACCCACTAGAAACTATTGACAAGCTAGCCAAACTCTAATGACAAAGCACCAACTTTTTCTTTCCATTTCCTCTAAATTCCGAAAGTTTAGCAATTAAGCCAAACTATGTTCACATTCTCCATTTTTTGCTTTGTTAATGTCTTGTTATGTATCTCAGTGAAATTGGATACTGTATAAAGGTTTAAAATTCATTCACAACAAACCAGGAAATATAGCATTTATCTGTTTTATCTCTTTCAGTCATTGATCAGTGGCCTTGCTGGGGCACTACGACGAAGAATTTAGTTAATAAATTCAACCCCAGTACTTATTTTATTGGTCTCAATTTTGCTGAGAGGATACAAACAAACACTGATTGTCATGTGGTGTCATGACAACCAGTGTAGAGTGACAAAGGCACAGAGATAGAAATGGAAATTAATATCTTCCCACACAAATAAATAACCAGATACTTATTACTTATAGAAAAACAACAAATTCCATTGTAACTGTCTACAAGTTTCTTATTTCTTTTTCTCTCTTTTCTTCTTTTTCACTTTTTATGTTTCTCTTTCTAAATAAGGCAGGCCAATAGCCAGAATCATTACAGCATTGGATGAAATGTTACATAATATTTGGTCTGACTGTCTACTCTCTGAGTTCAAATCATACTAAGGTTGATTTTAGCTTTTATCCTTTTAGAGTTAACACAAAAGTACCGATTCAGAGAGAAGTTTGGTGGAACTGTAAGAACATTGGACTGGATGCCTTGCAGTATTTGTTCTAGCCCATTACATCTCGAGTTCATGGTTCACTTGGGAGGGAGACTTAATTGCTCACCTAGTTTAACTCCAGCATTTGGCATTTGGCTGCCTTTAGTGGAATCCACTCAATTGCAAGTATTTGGGTCAGGTCTATGGTTTGAGGATAACTTCTTTCTTCTCTCCCATCTTGCAGAGCCTGTGAAAAGTCATGGGTACTGCTTTCCAGATTATATCATGAGGCATCGATCAGTATGGAGTGATAATAGAAGACACTTACACAAGATACTGTGCAGTTGGACTGAACTTGAAACCAGGGATTGTAAAGCAAAAGTCTTGTCAATACAGCCATACCAGCACCTAATATTTAACCAAAACATTTTGTAAACAGACGTGAGAAGCCGTTGTTTGACTAATCTTGAGTTGGCCTTCATAGAACAAACCTATAATAAAATATATTCAAGCTGTGAGCATCATCTCAGCTTTTTAAAATGGTAGGGTGTGATTTGAAGGGAATTTAGCTGTTATTCCCAGAAGGCTGAGCAATTCCTTCGGGTCTCCTTCATTGGCTTGGCAAATATAAGAGGTAATGCAGCATTGAGTCTGTAATAGCACATAGATAGTTGAAAACAAGTCTGATAAAATATAGATAAAGGTGATTGGCAACACAGAGAGGTGGTGTTCAGATTGATAGAATACATGTAAGTGATTGGTAGAATATAAACAGGTGATTGGTAAAATACAGGTAGGTGATTATCAGGCTGAAATAAAATAAGTTGGAAAAGGAGATTACATGAAGAAAATAATATTTCAAAAGATTATTAAACAGGGGCTTTGTTCTCATTAGATACAACTCCTTCTATGCTTATTTCAATTTTTCATAACAAAAAAAAAAAATGGTGAGAAAGTATTCCTGTTATTTGTTAGAAAACAAATAGAAGAGAAAAATGGAAGTAAGCTGCTAGAGATGATGGTTAATGATGCCATTCTTGACAATATGGAGGTTTGTTTCTTAATTTGTTTACAACATCATATATTTTCCTGCACAGCTGTGACGATCACAGATTCTATCATTAGTTTGAAGAAATATTCCTAAAATGTCCAATTTTTGCATTAATTATCCTAAAGAAAAAGGAAGATATTATGCAAAAAATATTGAAATATATATTTTTTTTGTGAATAAATAAACTAATATTTTATGAGAAGGTAAATGGTAAAAAAAAAAGTCTAGAGAATAATAAGAGTTATGTAATCTTTTCAAATATCATTTTAAATTTAGAATTTAAAAAGAGAAATGATTAAGGAATTAAATGCCTGAGAAGAGGCAAAGCATTGATTAAGGTATGGCTGTGTTGGACAGACATGGTTTTGTGGTTAAGAAATTTGTCTACTCTTTTACTTGTTTCAGTCATTTGACTGTGGCCATGCTGGAGCACTGCCTTTTAGTTGAGCAAATCGACCCCAGGACTTATTCTTTGTAAGCCTAGTACTTATTCTGTCGGTTGCTTTTGCCAAATCACTAAGTTGCCGGGATGTAAACACACCAGCACCAGTTGTCAAGCGATGTTGGGGGGACAAACACTTACACACAAACATATACACACACATATATACATACATACATATATATATATATATATATATATTATATATATATATATATAACGGGAAGCTTTATGAAAAAAACAAAGACGAAGGCAGGTGGAAAACAAACGAACATTGTATTAGTATGGCGCTCAGGAAATATAATAAAACAAGTCTTTAACGTTTCGAGCCTACGCTCTTCAACAGAAAGATACACAGAGAGAGAAAAACACAGAAAGAAGGAGAGAAAAAAAATGCGTGCAGTAGCTAACGAATCAACATGGCGATCTGATTTCGGCCAGAGGTCAAAGATCAAACATGAGACGCGAGAGCGAAATAAGGGGAGATAATAGGGTTGATAAAAGGGTTGAGGGACCAGCTAAAAGTGCGTGGGAGGGGTCTGGATGTGTGTATGTATAGGGTTGGTGTATGTATTAGTATGTATAAGGGTGTGTGTGTGTGTGTGTATGAGAGAGTATTAGTGCGTAAGATTGGTCTGGACGTGCGTATGTATGGGGTTGGTGTATGTATTAGTATGTATTAGTATGTATTAGTATATTGGTATGTATAGGTGTGTGTGTGTGTTGTGAGAGAGTATAAGTGCGTATGCGGGGTCTGGACGTGTGTATGTATAGGGTTGGTGTAAGTATTAGTATGTACTAGTATGTATTAGTACGTATTAGTATGTATTAGTTGGGTGTGTATTAGTATGGCACATCATATGTGATGTGATGTGTAAAGTCATGTGGTGTAGTGAGGAGAAGAGGGGGAGGGGGAGAAGAGGGGTAAAGAAGGTAGGGGAAGAAGAGGGGGAGGAGAAGGGGGGAGAGAGAGGATGGGGTAGAAGGAAGGGGATGAGGGGATGAAGAGGAAAGAGGGAGAGGGAAGAGAAGGGGAGAGAGGGAGTGAGGGAGAGAAGAGAAGGAGGAAAGAGGGAGAGGGGAGAGAGAAGGGGAGAGAGGAGTGAGGAGCAAAGGAAGGGGAAGAGGGAGGGAGAAAGAGGGAAGAAGGGAAGAGGAGTAGGGGTGAAAGGATGAAGGACTGAAGAAGTAGGGGTCGGGGGGAGAAAGGATAGGTGAGGAGGGGGGGGAGAGTTGAGACCAAATGGCGTATAAGAGCGAAGAGAGAAGATTAATTCCTGTTCACGGCGCAAACGGGAATCCGGATGGCCTCTGTGTAAGGACAAACCGAACACAGATAGGTGTTGCAAGGAGTGACCGGTGGAGCGGAAATGGCGTGAGACCGGTGTGTCGTTCGCAAGGTGGATGTCACGAAGGTGTTCCGCCAAGCGGCGTCCCGTTTGTCCGATGTACAAGGAATTGCAGAGAGAGCAAGAGATGCAATAGATAATATTGCTGGAGGTGCAGGTGAAGGAGTGGATGATGGGATAGGGTCGATGGTGGGTGCTAGTGAGGCGGTGGTGTTGGAGAGGTAAGGGCAAATGCGGCAACGTGGGCGGGAGCAGGGGAACGAGCCGGTTGGGAGGTAGGGTCAGGAAGGAGCTATGGACCAAAAGGTCTCGAAGGTTGTGGGCTCGTTTGAAAGAGGGGAGGGGTCGGTTAGGGAAGAGGTGTGAAGTGGACGGGTCGGACTGGAGATGACGGAAAGCTCGAAGAATGGTGCGTTGGAGACGTAGGGTCGTGGGGTGGTAAGTGAGGGGAAAAGGGAGGCGGGAGACTACAGGGCGGGTTCGGGGAGAGAGAGCAGATACACGGTCCACGGACCGTGCTCTGGCAAGGGCGGTGTGGATAGTGGTGAGGGGGTATCCACGTAGGGTGAAGTGGTGAGCCATACGTTGAGACTGAGTCTCAAAGTCATGGTCGTCACTACAGAGCCTACGTAGACGGAGGAATTGGTGTGTTCTGGGTGGGAGGAAGAGAAGTTGAGGTATGAGTGTGAGTCTGTGTGTTTGTAGTGAATGGAGGTGGTAAGAGTGGAGTGAAGAATGCTAACCGAAATGTCGAGGAAGGAGACAGAGGTGTTGGAGATAGTGGAAGTGAAGTGGAGGGCTGGATGGAAAGATTGGACGAAAGAGAGGAAGGAATCTAGATGTTCACGGGAGAGTGAGGTGGCACCGATAATGTCGTCAATATAACGACCATATAGTTCAGGAGTGGGACCAGTGAAATTAGAGAATATTTGGGCCTCAACATAGCCAACGAACAGGTTCGCATAGTTGGGGCCATTCGCGTTCCCATGGCTACTCCCGAGATCTGATGGTAGAACTCGCCCGCGAACGAGAAGCAGTTCAGAGTAAGGACAAGTTCGGCCAGACGAATGAGTGTGGAGGTGTCAGGTACAGGGTTAGAGCGGAGGTCAAGAAAGTGTCGAAGGGCCTGCAGTCCTTCGTGGTGAGGGATAACAGTATAGAGGCTTTGGATGTCCATAGTAAAAAGGATTTTGGAGGAGCCGGGAGGAAGGAGAAAGAGTTGAAAAGCCGGAGAGCATGGTTGGTATCGTGGATGTGGGAGGGAAGAGATGCCACTAGGGGGCAAGGACACGGTCGAGGTATTTAGAGATGAGCTCCGTGGGGCAGTTACAGGCGGAGACGATGGGGCGGCCAGGGTTGTTGGGTTTGTGGATTTTGGGGAGGAAGTAAATGGTGAGGGTACGTGGGGTTCGCACAATTAGGTTGGATGCGGTGCGGGGGAGACGGGAGGACGAGATGAGGTCTTGGACAGTAGAGGATACCGTCTGTTGGTAGCTATGTGTGGGGTTAGAGGGCAGAGGGGAATATATATATATATATATATACACATATATACAACAGGCTTCTTTCAGCTTCCGTCTACCAAATCCACTCACAAGGCTTTGGTTTGCCTGAGGCTATAGTATAAGACACTTGCCCAAAGTGCCACACAGTGGGACTGAACCCGGAACCATGTGATTGGTAAGCAAGCTACTTACCACACACCCACTCCTACGCCTCATAGTTCTGGGTTTGATTCTAGTGTGTGGTACTTCAGGCAAGTGTTGTTTTCTATAACCTCAAGTTGATCAATGTTGTCTGTGTGGAATGTAGTCGAGGGAAATATATGTGTTATGTGTATATTTTTTAAATTATTTAAGTGGGATTGAGAAAACATATAATCAGTGACTTCACCACCAGCATCACACTACAACTACCAACACCATCATCATCACCATCACATCACTACCACTGCAGCTCCCACCACCACCATCACCATCATTATTTTATGTATGATTTCCATGCTGATATAGGTTGGATGGTTTGACAGGATCTAACAAGTCAGTGGAACATCATTTTATTCCAATGTCTCAGTCTTGCATGGTTTCTACTGCTGGATCCCCTTTTTAAAGACAACCAATTTACAGAGTGCACTCTGTGCTTATATCATGGCATCTGGTACACTCTAGTGACATCAGTGTGTATCTTATAAGACTAAAGAGACTAGTAATACTGGGTGTGAGATGTTGAGAAGTACCATAGGAAGAAAAGGTTTATTGTTAGCAGGGTATTAGTGAAGAGAATAGCCATGACAGTGTTAGGGGAAAGAGAAAGTACTGTGTTAAGGGTTAACAGGAATGAGTATGCAGGTAATCCAGAACCACATTATCCTATATATCTTTTTCTAAGGTGATAAGATGTTATCGGAGGGAAATTTGGCTTCAACAACACGAAGTACTTTTCTCATTTGTTTTTATCAGTACAAATATATAATAATGTTAATTTACTTCTTGCAAACAAGAAGGTTGTTTCGAGAAACAAAATATTTCTTAACAAGATTTTTATTAGGTAAATTGAAAAATAAATAAGCAAAAAGTTCCTGGGTTAGTTCTGTAATGCACCAACAGATAGCTGCACATGGTTGTATGCACAGTGAGAGCTAGCAGTGATCTTCATGAGGCAATGTGCCAAGTGACATCACTGTGTTTATTTTGCAAGTTGTGGAATTTGTGTTTTTGTGATCACATGTATGCTGTAGTATGTGATTTTTGTCATGACAGGAAGTTGAAACAAAGAGCCAAGGTGGAATTATGCATTAAACTTGGGAAGCTTGTTACAGAGACATTGAGCATACTTTGGCAAGATTACAGTGATGAGGCAATGGGTTGTATGCAATGTTGTGAGTGGCACGAGCACTTCAAAAGCAGAAGAATGTCCTTGGAAGATGATGAGCAATCTGGAAGACCTGCCATGAGCGTCACCCCTGGGAATGTGGAGAAAATTCATCAGCTTGTGCATGAGAATCATCATAGGACAATCAACGACATTGCTGATGTTGGTGGTCTGTTGTATGGGTCCATACAGGAATTGGATTCTTCACGATAATGCAACCTGTCATCAAGCTCTCCTCACTCATGAGTTTCTTGCCAAAAGCAGCATATTACTTCTGCACCCATTCTATTCGCCAGATTTAGCACCAGAGGCCTTCCATCTCTTCTCAAAGATGAAAATTCAGTTCAAAGGTCACTGTTTTAACACTGTCATCAAGATGAAGAGCAAAGCAGAAAAGACTCACAGAAAATGATTTCCAGGCTGGATTCAAAAAGTGGCAGGAATACTAGGACTAGTGTATTGCTGAGCAAGGTGACTATTTTGAAGGAGATGATGTTACAACTTAGGTAAATAAGTTATTTTTAAACATAACTGGTCCAGGAATTTTTGGATACTATCTCATATATCATATGTATTCAAAGAATTCCTTATATTTTCTATAGACATGCCTTGAATTTACCATCTCTTCAGTATAGCCACTGGAATTATCCTTACAACAGAAAACTATATTTGTATCAATAATATGTATGTACAATTCTGAATAATGTTATTCAAAGTTATGTGTAGTTATTGATATTGGATAAGGTGAGAGGTGAAAGGCTGATGCGAATAAAATTAACAAATTCTGTTGCCTTAGAGGCTGGGTTATTGATCACAAGTTTCATATTTCAGATTCTTTTTCAATAGTAATCTTCATCTTTTCTTTATCCTTTAAAAAGCTAAACTACTATAGTAGTTAATCTTGAATATGGCTTGGTAGAATGTACTAAGGTTTCACTTATTGGTTTAGGAGCCTATATATTTGTGAACAGCCATGGCCCTTCCACTCTCTTTACCCAGCGGAATATCCAGGATGTGGCAAGTGGAGGGTATGTGTGTGTGTGTGTGTGTGTGAGAGAGAGAGAGAGAGAGAGAGAGAGAGAGAGAGAGAAGGCTGTACTAGCATAGTGTAGTCCAATATTATAACTGATGAATCTGAGTAGAGTCAGTTTACTAATAAGAAATATTCCCACTGGTCCTATTTTATTCTTTTCTTTATTATTATTAATCAAATAGCAAACTAATTAACCAATTAACCAATTGATTGCTTGATTAGTCCTTCAATTACTCAATCAAACAGTTTGTTAGAGCCTTTTCATTACCATTTGCAATCTCATCAATAGGCACAGGAGTGGCATGTGGTTATGAAACTTGCTTACCAACCACATGGTTTTGTGTTCAGTCTCACTGTGTGGTACCTCGGGCAAGAGGCTTCTACAATAGACCCATGCCAACCAAAGCTTTGTGAGTGACTTTAAGATAGAAACTGAAAGAAGCCAAGCATGTCATGTATATAAAGGGAAAGTTTACGAAAATAAACAAAAGACGAAGGTGGAGTACAAACAAACAAATGTATTAGTATAGTGCTCAGGAATAGAAAAAGTCTTTTACGTTTCGAGCCCACGCTCTTCAGCAGAAAGATACACAGAAAAAAATAAGGAGAGAAACAAAGAGAGAAAAAAATGCGTGTAGGAGCTAACGATCCATCATGGCATATGTTAATTAAAGCATAAAGTATGTCAGATCCATTTCAGCTGATCTTACCAATCACTTTTGCATCAGGTATAAAATAACTGGATATTAGATAACCTGGTGATTATCTAAATACATATGCTCTTCAGAGATAGCAGGTATGGAAAAAGCATGGTGACTGTTTTTAGTTATTGGAGGTGAGAAAATGTCATGTTCAATTTGTGAGTATTGTGGAAAAAGACAAAACAAAGTTGCAGGAGGCAGTTATGCAAGAGATTTATCAAGAACTAGCAGTATCACCCGGCATTGCTCGGGTTTGTAAGGGAAATAACTATATAAGCATTTTTAGAGATGTAAAGTATAATAGCCATCTCAATATGGCAAACCACAAAGGGGTGGGTGTTACTGTAGCTTTTTACGTTCTGAGATTTAATAATAAATTTTTAGAGAGTTACTTCCCTTATATATGCCAAAAATGCATTAAAAATGGGAAAAATTGATGGTAAATTTTTTTTAAATCGTAGACTCATCGTAGACGCGCGCTAATACCCAGAAGGGCTTGATATGAATCACGACTATAAGATACCCGGTTTTGGTTAAACTGCACTGCAAAATGTGGGAGTAGTTAGGAATCTAAATCGTAGGAGACAGACAGCACACAACCTCACTTTTATATATAAAGATTATGTCTCTTGACTCCAAAATGCTTGAGTTAGTTGTAAAGCAGTGAGAGTCTGGGTGAAAATATATCCAGCACCCACAAACCAAGTGTGACATTTTCTTACCTCCAATAACTGAGAGCAGTCACCATGTTTTTGGTTTTGTTTTCCATACCTGCCATCTCTGAAGAGCACATTGCATTTAGATAACTATCCTGCTATCTAATATTTGGTTATCTAATACCTGGTGGGCAACCAATTGGTAAGATTGGCTGAAATAGATCTACAATACTGTGTACTTTAATATACCTACTTTATTAACAAATATGCAATTGCCTATTTTTTCTGACTTATGGATGCTTAGGTATGATGATGATGATGATGATGATGGATATATGTATATGTGTATGTGTATTTGAGTGTACCCTTGTCTTGATATCACATGATGGCTGTAAATGAACATCACTGTCATACAAGCAATACTGTTCATGAAAAACATGCATGGCCAAGAGAAAATATTATCTTGCTTGAAAAGAGATGATGGTTGGCAGCATCTTTTAGCTTCCAAAGGACTGGATGGTAGCTACAACTGAAGGTGTAGCAATTACACTGAAATGTCTAGTAAGTTTACTTATGGTGCAGTGTATTGTTTGCCCACATTGTCTATTGGGAGAAGCTGTTCTCTGCTACAAAATCCAATAGCAAGAATTCCATCTTCATGTTCAAGTGTACAAGAGTGTGGTGAGAATGAATGCAACATCAGTCATCATCATTGCATTACTGTCCACTTTTCCATGGTTGCATGTGTCAGAGTTTCTCAAAGTAGATTTTCTACAGACTGATGTCCTTCCTGTTGTCAACCCTCACTTGTGTTCAATCAAGGAAATATTTTCTCATACCCAAACATGTTTATGTAGAATATTGGAAATGAATGACAGTGGAACTTATTTACAACCACCACATATATATACACATGCACGCACGCACACACACACACATACACACATACACACACACACATACACACACACACACACACACACACACACATACACACACACAGACACACACACACACACACACACACACACACAAATATGACTGGCTTCTTTCAGACCCCATCTACCAAATCCATTCACAAAGCTTTGGTCAGCCCAGGACTTTCATAAAAGACATTTGCACAAGGTGCCACACAAAGGGACTGAACCTGAGACTTTCTGAAACTATGTGGTTGGGAAGCAAATTTCTTAATCACATATCGGGCAATACACTGCACTTTCCTCTCCAGGTTAAGCACAAAATAACAACAAAAGTAGGTACAGTAAAGAAGCATTCTTTTCAGCATTATACTATCGCTGTCAGTAATGTTAGTTTTATAAGACCTTTTTATGTACTGGTTGACAAATGTTTTAATAACAAAAACTTGGTGTGGTGTGTACCAGTTTAAACCATAATGGTCGCTGAAAAAAGAGCAATAAAATAAGCTATATGAAAATACTTTTCCCATTTATCTAATTTTACTAATGCCACACCTTTGACTGTGTAAAATATGGGAGGATTTTCTACTGCACTCTGTATGAGTATGCATAAGTAATTTTAATTATCTCTGAGTCTCACACACACCTTCCTCGTCCTGCTAGAGTAGCCAAGTATCTTCTCTGTAGTAAGACAGATATCCCTGTCCTTCTATCAAACTTCAACCTTTCACCTGACACATGGTCACTTCTCTCAGTTTCACTCTCTCTCTCAGGTGAGAGGTCCTTGTCTTGCAAGATATTTAGTGACCCCACAGGTTTCACATAAAAAACACCCACAATAGTGCCAGGTAAAATGCACCCATGCTGGTGTCATGTAAAAAGCACTTGTGTTGGTACTGCATAAAAAGTTCCCATGCCTGTTCCACATAAGAACATTGTACACTCTGTAAAATAGTTGGTGTTAGGAAGGACATCCAGCTGTAGAAACCATGTAAAATCAGATAATTGGGGCATGGTACAACTTTCCAATTTGCTAGCTCCTGTCAAACCTATGCCAACCAGGAAAATGGACGTTAAATGATGTTGATGATGATGATGTGTTCATCATAATGCTTTCCAGCTCATCTGAACTTGTGACAAAATAATGAATTTTGTCACAAGCTTAGATAAAATTATGGTAAATAAAATTCTTTAAAAGTGCAATGTAGTCCAACTGATAAAACAGGAAACAGTATGCAGTGTCATTTGAGTATGTTTGGCAAACATCTAATCAATCATGCCATCCTAATATTTCACACAAGCTTTGAATCTTTTGCCACAAGGCTAGCAAGTTCAGGCGTAGGGTGGAAGTGGTAAGTTGATTACTTCAACCCCCAGAAGGATGAAAGGCAAAGTCGACCTTAGCGGAATTTGAACTCAGAACACAGACAGCCAAAATGCCACTAAGCATTTTGCCCTGCATGCTAATGATTCAGCCAGCTTGCCACCCAATTAGTATTTCATATTACTTCCATTGTTCTAGAATACTTATTTTCAGCCATAGCTCTTGGTCTTCTTGAAGGATGTGATTCCTTCCTAATCTGGGGAAGATAGAGGGTAGTGCCAATTACATCAACAAAAATATCTGTTTATGGTTAATTTGGTTAATGGCTTGGTATGAATTAAAGTTGTTTAATGAAGAAAATTTGAGTAGTTGATTAACTGTTCCAATTTTCTCTGAAAAAACACTACCTTTGTTTCAATTAATTTTGAACATAATGAAGTAAAGAAAATTTGTTGTTGCAAAACTGATGTTTGGAACATAAATTAACATAGAATTTTGATAGAAGATTTTTATTTAGATCATGTTAAAACAACACTTTCATTTCATAAAAACCAGGGCAGTCTTGGATGGGTTGGTATTAAAGGGTTAACGTATACATACAAGGTGTTCTAAAAGCAGAGTTATACATATATATTCATATAGTGAGGATGCATATAATGGTGTTTATCATAGGTTGATTGTAAGAAAGTGTAAAGTCCCTGCTTGAGGTGAACTCTGAGTAAAGATATAATCCTTTCTATTAAAGGCATAAGGCCTGAAATTGTTGGGGAGAGGACTTGTCGATTACATCGACCCCAGTGTAGCTAACCTTCCCATATAATCATGTCTCCAAGAAACATGCATCATTTTATAGGGGTTTGTAGTTTAAAACATATACACACACACGTGTGCACTTGCACACATACACACTCTATCTCCATCACTCTTTCTTTTCTCTCTCTCTCTCTCTCTTTATGTATGTATGTATGTATGTATGTATGTATGTATGTATGTATGTATTATGTATGTACAGGAGCAAGCATTGTTGGGTTGCATTGTTAAGTATTTCACTATGCAATCATATGGCTTCCGGTTCAGTTCCACTGCAAGGCATCTATTGTAAATATTTTCTACAAAACTTCAAGTCTCTGCTTAAAACTTAGTACAGATATCTATACATACATAAATATACACTTATGCATATATACACTGTCTTTAATTAACAACATATAATTCATCAGGAATTAA
Source organism: Octopus sinensis (assembly GCF_006345805.1). Taxonomy (NCBI): domain Eukaryota; kingdom Metazoa; phylum Mollusca; class Cephalopoda; order Octopoda; family Octopodidae; genus Octopus; species Octopus sinensis. The sequence goes on along the minus strand of NC_042997.1, from coordinate 202,751,667 downwards.
TCTCTCTATCTATCTATCTTGGTCGTCCCACAGGATGCCCCAAGACTGCTTCCATATGTTTTCCCCATTCATCTCGATCTTCTGTAATGGTCCTCAGTTTCTGTACCCCTTCCATACCAGTAACCTCCAGCAAGTTGTCGATATAGGTCATCTTCCTCCTTCCTCTTCTGGTTCTCACTTCCATTGGTTGCCAGAGCACTAGCTTGTTAGCAATTTCATCAGTGTGTCTGATGCAGTGTCCAGCTAGCCTCATCCTTCTATCCTGTATCTTCAATGTTACTTTTAATATTTTAATATTTCTAAATGATAGCACATTATTTATTGAGAGAGAGAGGGAGAAAGTGTCTGTGTAAGTTTGTATATACATTTGCAGATGTTTATGTGTGTGCTTGTATGTATGTGTTTCTATCTGTTGTCAGTTTATATTCATGTGTTTGTGTGTCTGGGTTTCTGTGTTAAATATGAGTGCATTTTTTATGAATGTGCTTGGATGTGTGTGAGAGTTCATGTTTATGCTTTTGTATCTGCTTGAATTTGCACATGTGTGTGTGTGTGTGTGTGTATGTGTGTGCTTCCATGCCATTTTATTTTTTGTGAATCCTGCTGTAAAATACATGAAAAAACATTTTTTATTACATGGAATCTGCAAACTGTCAAAATTCTTTTAACTGCCAATATGGGAAAAAAATGGGGGAGTGGGTGTCTTTTGACTCATTTCATCCTTAATATTAAACAGAAATGGTTTTGTGAAAAGTTGACAAGATATTTAGCAGAAGTTATTTTGATAGCATTTTCACATCCTTACTTTGAGCAAAATAAAATAATTTAATTTATTTGGGGAATACTCTTTTCAAAATACTTCCTTATTATAACTCATTTATTGCAATCTGAGAAAAACTGAGATGAGATAATTTAAATAAAGAATGTTCTTATTAAAAAGCAAAACAATCTGAGCCTTTTGATAAAATGAATAAAATATGTTAATAACTTAAGTTTTTGAAATGTTTGACGAATACAAAAACGGCTTTATAGATGTGTACACAAGCAATTAAATTTTGAGTTAAGTAGATTTAAATTTTGCTTCAATTAATTAGCTGGAGGCACTCTAAACATCATCATTCAACATCATCATCATCTTCATCAAACATCCATTTTCCATACTGACAAGGGTTGGATGATTTGACAGGAGTTGGCAAGGCCAGGAGCCACATTAGATACCATTGTCTGTTTTGACATGGTTTCTACAACTGCATGCCTTTCTGAATGCAACCCATTCTACAGAGTGTACTGGGTGCTTTTTATGTGGCACCAGCACTAATACTTTTTACTTAGCATCAGCATCAGCACCAACAGGGTCACCAAGTACTTTACGAGACAAAACCCCTCAAATAGAATGGGGGGAGTAGTATTGAGGGGTAGTGGCTTTGTGTCATTGGAGAGATTTAAAGTATAGAGCAAACAGATATTGGTGTCTTGCTGTAAAGTAGATACATGGATACCTCAGTAGGAAAAAATATTGATTAAAATATATGTGTACAATTATATGTAACATGTTCATGTACACAAACATGGAAATACCTTTGCAGCAGAATTTGTCTCAGGATAGAAATTCACCTTATAGACAACATGTATGAAAAAACACATCCATGGGCCATGAATGATGTCATTGGACCATTAGAGACATGTTCTGCTTTGTTATGCTTCATCAGTTAGTGACACTAAATCCATCATTTGCAGTCCACTAAGAACAGCCCAATAGTGCTTTCATATACATTGTCTATAAGAATTCCTCTCCTGAGACAATTTCTGTTTTGAAGGTCTTTTCAGGTATAAGAGTACCCAAACAAATTAAATATAATTGTACATACCTATATTTCAATCAATGCTGCTTAGTGCACCTCTAATTAATTAATTCCAGCTTAGCAAAGCTTTGCAGAAAGCAGAACAAATGCTGCTTAGCATTCTATGCAATACTGAAACAATTCCACTAATTCATCATCCTATCATTCTAAAAATAGGACACTTTGGATGATTATGTTTGGAATACCTTTGACCATGTGTCTGCTGAATCAGTCCTGGCCCAGGATTAAATAATAACAGCAACAACTACTGTCTGAAACAGCTCAAGCAAAAGGTGGTACTCTCTCTTTTACTCTTTTACTCTTTTACTTGTTTCAGTCATTTGACTGCAGCCATGCTGGAGCACCGCCTTTAGTCAACCAAATCGACCCCAGGACTTATTCTTTGTAAGCCCAGTACTTATTCTATCAGTCTCTTTTGCTGAACCGCTAAGTGACGGGGACATAAACACACCAGCATCGGTTGTCAAGCAATGCTAGGGGGACAAACACAGACACACAAACACACACATATATATATATATACATACATACGACAGGCTTCTTTCAGTTTCCGTCTACCAAATCCACTCACAAGGCATTGGTCGGCCCGGGGCTATAGCAGAAGTCACTTGCCCAAGATGCCACGCAGTGGGACTGAACCTGGAACCATGTGGTTGGTTAGCAAGCTACTTACCATACAGCCACTCCGGCACCTGTACATTACAGTTACAAGAAACATTTGATCAAATTTTTCCTTTTATTCAATAGGATTGACCCTAAGAAATATTGATATTAAGGTTTCATGCTATTTGCTGCATACACACTCAAAAAAAGAAATAGTTCTTTGTTAGTTTTAGTGATGAGGTTTCAGTTGTTCAATCAACTGAATTACTTGCTCTTTGAATTAGCATTAAAGTGTGAGACCTATAACAGTAGGGGTCAGCTGGTATATCAGTGTGAGGTCCAGAGATCCAAGAAGGAGAACCATAGTTATCTGCAGGAACCTTCCCTAAAATATCACACACAACTCAACCTTCCAGGACCTGAAAGGCACTTTTGTTCCACTTTGTCGAATTTCTCTCAGAGTCCCTGTATAGATAAATATCTGAATACTCTACAAACCACTAACATAATCCCCAGGTAGAATCAGTGGGATACAGTGTGTAATAAGGTTTATCTTTGAATTACAGGTGCAATTCACCTAATGGGCTTCCACATAGTTTCTACCAACCCAATTTCACTTACAAGGTTTCGGGCACTACAAAAGAATGATAAAAGACGCTTGCCCAAAATGCCATGCAATATGATCAAACTGGGGACTTAGTGATTGTGAAGCATACATTTCTAACCAATCATTTATACTGTGTCCACAAGAGTAGCTCAGTAGTTAAAAGTGCTACAAGTACTTGTTTCTTAACACAAAGGTTAGGATTTCAAATAGACTTTGAGGTTTTTTTTTTTTTTGTTTTTGTTTCAGTGAAATCCAAACTGAAAATAGTCACTACCAATGGTTGGTTTAGCTTTGATTTTTTAACATTAGGATAATTATCTAACAGAAAAATATAATATGCATGAACAACTCAAACAAATGTACTAATTCCCACAATTAGTCAACATTTACTTGTAATGAAAACCAGATGTGGAAAATGTCTATAAATAAACCAAGAAAAAGAAATTAAAACAGAGATATAATCCTTTAAAGTGTATAATCAACCAACTAGAAATTGGGATGTAAAATAACCTTTATATTTGTATCTTATATCTTAAACAAAAATAGTTCTTTCAGCTTTCTTGGTAAGAATTAATATTAGTTATTGTGTACAGTGTAAAAGAAAATATTTAAACAGTAAACACACTTATAAACGAGAAATTTATGTGGGTGGTGTTACACATATGCATAAACATACACAACCATACAATTACTTATATAAACTCATGCACATATACACAAATTAATGGCAGGCTGTAAATGCTATTACACATGTTCACTGGTACAAATTAAAATAGCAAGAAAAGTCTGAATGGAAATGAGTATACAAATATATATATTTCCCTGATATGCCTTCATATATATATATAATATATATATATATATATATATATATAAAGTTAATCCAAACAAGAAAGCACAAAAAAACACAACAACGCGAGGATGTGGAACAAATATAGTATTATTGGACGCTCAGGAAAGAAGGAGGGTTTAACGTTTCGAGCGGAGCTCTTCATCGGAAACATAAGAGAAGGAAAGATCCAGAGAAGGGAAAACATAGGAAAAAAAATCGCCAACAGTACACACGAGGTCACATATATATACATATTAGAGGGAAACCACTGTGTGGACACCCTTATGCTAGAAATAGATCTGCTATGGTCTTACCACTAAGAAATGTTCTCAAGAAAAATTTAGCAAAACAACCAAAACGTAATCGAGCAAGACAAAAGAAAAAGCAATAAAAATATCCATATAATACAATTTTACTGAACCTTCAGTTTTTTTATATGCTAGACCACTGGTGTGAAATCAATGTTAATTAAATTAATATCTAATTTCTCACCCTCGTTTTAAATTTAAATTTATATATATATATAAGGAAAAGGAAAAGAATGAGCTCACTGGTAGTTCTTGTCAATTTAATTTTTTAATGATATAATTTTACAGTTTGGTTAGTAGATCTATTAAATTCTTTGTTAACTTCCATAGGGAGATTTTTTAAAGATTCCTTGTTAACTTTTCTGGAGAACTTTCTCACATTCATTGGTGACGATTGTCAAATTGATCTCAGGTTGTGTTGTGCTGTGTGATTTTATATATAAGACATTTGAATGTATCTGGGGTGGGATTGGGGTTTGTTAATAAATGTGGGAGTGAAGGAGTTCTTGATGAACAAGAACTGAAAGAAAATAGTGAATGGTGAAAACAAGATAATTGATTGAGAGTGGAGTTAGGAGATGGTGGGGTGTTTATGAAGTGTTTTATGAAGGGCTTGTGAAAGTGCCCTCCTACTGGTTCCATTTGGATAGTTGACCTTTGGGGAAAAATATAATGGTCAGATGTTTTTCAAATTCTTTTCTTATGGCTGAATCAGCTATCTTAATTTTATAAAGAGAAGCTTCAGTAATTTTCTATGTTAAAGATGAGTTTATGTGTGTGTCTGGGGTGAGGTGTTGTTAATGAGGTGTAAGATACATGTCTTGTGATAAAAAGGAGATGATAGCAGAAAGAAAAAAAAACAATGTTAGTTTTGGAATGTTTGTTGATAGAAATGTACTTTTTTATATTGATTTGGGAGGGGAGGTGGGGGAGATCATGCTAGCTCACATATAAACATACAAAACATGCTAGCTCACATATATACATACATATATATATATATATATCATCATCATCATCATCATCATCATCGTTTAGCGTCCGTTTTCCATGCTAGCATGGGTTGGACAGTTCTACTGGGGTCTGTGAAGACAGAAGGCTTCATCAGGCCCAGTCAAATCTGGCAGTGTTTCTACGGCTGGATGCCCTTCCTAACACCAACCACTCCGTGAGTGTAGTGGGTGCTTTTTACGTGCCACCCGCACAGGTGCCAGACAGAGCTGGCAAACGGCCACGAACGGATATATATATATAGACACATATATACACATACATACATATATAGTTAATCCAAACATGAACAAGCAAGAAAAAGCAACAACGTGAGGATGTGGAATAAGTACAGTGTTATTGGACGCCCAGGAAAGGAAAGAAAGAAGGAGGATTTCACATTTCGAGCGGAGCTCTTCGTCAGAAATATAGAAAAGTCCAAAGAAAGGAAGATGGAGAAAGAAAATCGCCAATGATACACACGCAGTCACATATTGAAATGACCAGAAGGGAATGGGTGAAGAAAAAGTTCTTTCAAAGATAGGAGAGTGCAAGAGAAATAGGTATGTGTATGTATGTGTGGGTACGTGCGTGCGCGAAGGTCTGTGTGTGGTTGTGGCTGTTTATCTATGTGTGTGGTTGGGCTTAGTATCCTTTAAGGTCATAGGAAGAATTTATAGTAATTTTGGTAGGAGTGGCTCCTGTTGTGTGTCTACCTACACATGTGTGGAGGAGAATGGTCAGTAGAAGGTACAGTTAGTTTGAAGTATGTGTGTGTGTGCGTGTATGTATATGTAGTGTGTGTGTGATTTGTTTGCAGTGTATGTGTGTGTATGTATGTATGTGTGTGTACATGTGTGTATGTGTGTATGCGTGGGGATGCATGTGTGGAGTAACTGTACTTTACTCTGTGTATGTGTGTGTGTGTGCTTGGATGTGCGTGTGTGTGTGTACATGCATGTATAATTGTGTGCGTGTATGTATGAATTATGCTGTGTGTCTGGAAGGTATGTGTGGGTTCATTTGCGTGTGCGTGTGTGTGTGTGTGTATATACGTGTGTGTGTGTGTATATACGTGTGTGCGTGTGAGTGTATGTGCTTGTGTACATGTGTGTGTGTATGTACGTGTGTATTTTGTGTGTGTGAATGAGGGGTTGTGTAGGGGGTATAGGTGCGTTTTTGCGTCTGCCTGCATGTACATGTGTATGTGTATGTGTACATGTGTATGTGCATGTAGTTGTGTGTGCGTGAGTATGTGGGTGTATATACATGTATGTGTGAGGTTGTGAGTGTTAGGTATGTGTGGACGCAAGCGCTAATATATGATTTATAAAAGCATGTGACATATTAATAAATATCTGTAAATATAAAACCATCCAGATTTCTGAGTACCTCATTTCTTGTAATATATAATAAATGTACATCATCTCCAAATCTTCTAATATATCATCATCATCGTCATCATCGTTTAACGTCCGTTCTCCATGCTAGCATGGGTTGAACGATTCGACCGGGGATCTGGGAAGCCAGAAGGCTGCATCAGGCTCCGGTCTTATCTAGCAATGTTTCTACAGCTGGATGCCCTTCCTAACGCCAACCACTCCGTGAGTGTAGTGGGTGCTTTTTACGTGCCACCTGCACTGGTGCCAGGCGAGGCTGGCATCAGCCACGGTCGGATTGGTGCATTTTACGTGCCACCGGCACAGAAGCCAGTCGAGGCGGCACTGGCTTCGGTCACGATTCGGATGGTGCTTTTTACGTGCCACCGACACGGAAGCCAGTCGAGGCGGCGCTGGCATCGGCCACAATTCGGATAGTGCTTAGATATATATATATATAATAAATTATCAAAATATTGTGCAGAGGATGGCAATGAATTTGTATAATTCTAACCCAGAAACGCATCCATAATTAATCAAAGACTGTTTGATTTCGTTATTTGTCTTCTTTTTGCCTATGTGAGTTACAAATATTGTTATCTGTGGAGTAATATCTGTAGCAAAAAGGAATGAGCTGTCTTTGGCTGCTATTTCTAAATTTTCGGTATGTGGTGAAGCAACTTGCTGCTTAACCCTTAATTATATTTATATATAAAGAAACTTTTTGTAAAAGTTCCTACCGATAATGGTTCTCTTTCCATACTGAAACTACTTGGTAAAATTTATTTATTATTAAATTAATAATTCTTTGCCCTTATATATATATATATATATATATATATATATAGTTTTAATCCAAACGGGAAACAAAAAACAACAACAATGGAACAATTACAGTATTATTATTAATAGGCGCTCATATATATATATATATATATATATATATATGTATACATATATTATATATAAACAGACTACAGGAACCTGGTGCAGTTGTTGGCCTTGCCAGCTCTTGTCAAACCATCCAACCCATGCCATCATGGAAATTGGATGGTAAATGATGATGATGATGATGATGATGATGATGACAATGACGACGACGAAGATGATAATGTTGATGATGGTGATATATATATATATATATTTATATATGACAGGCTTCTTCCAGATTCTCTCAACCAAATCCAACCCAGTATGTTTTCCATGCTGACTTGGCTAGAAAGGTCCTTGGTTGACCTGGGGTTGTTAGTGAAGAAATTTCGGCAGGTGCCATAAAATGTGACTGAACCCAAGACTATATGGTTGGGAAGCTAGCTTCTTAACAGTAGACATGCTTGCACTAACTGTGTATAAAACTGTTATCCTTATTTATTGATAACTTAATACTGATATTACTCTTTTAAGTTCTGTCTAACATTACTTACCGATAAATTTACTGGCCTCAACAGGAAGCAGTCAAAAACATTACATCTGGCAGTTTTGTGTACATCTTTAGTTCTTCAAAACCTTTTTTTTTAGTATATATACAAACACATATCTAATATATATATATAATTCTACACACCACACACAGTGGAATACCTATATCTGTCAATGCTTTTAAGTTTTTCTTTGTAAAAGCCTGTACTGAGAAAACAAAAAAGCAGTCTACATTAACAATCTTAAAGACTACATGCTATTAGTGAAGCATGGCCATGGCATGCTGCTAATGTTTTGCTTCACTTATTCTATCACATTTAGATGACATGAAGTGAGCTAAGCATTAAAACAAACTCTCTATATGCTAGCCTGTTGTGAAGAAGAATCACTTTGTAACAGAAACCAAACTACTTTATACTGCTATGCAGTCATAATATCATTTCACAAAGAGATTCCGCCATATCTTAACCCTTGTGTAACAGCATTTCTAACAAGCTAACTATGTTTCAATTAAGTTGAGTTTTCTTTTCGATCATCATGATTTCAAAATGAGGGTGAAAATACTGGCGCTATTCAGTAATGTCCAGATGGATGTGTCAAATAGGCACCTTACTTCTTTTCAATTTTTTTCCATTCGTATATTTTCAGTAACATGTGTGTGTGTGTGTGTGTGTTTCATAGTTAGCGGAACCTTGGAAATATATACGCAGACATATATACTTATATATGGACGTTTAGATGACTTACACACACACATACGCAGACATATATATATATATATATATATAATAACATTAGGGAGTATATCTAAACTTACAGGGAAAAATTAGTGGTTTTATCTCTAATTTAATTTATATATATATATATATATATATATAATATATATATAAATGGAGTTTAACGCAAGTATAATTCAAATACTTTTACTTCTGACACATGTTTCAAAGATTTCACTGATATTATTCCAAAGGAATAAATGGTATAAAACAATGTAATCTTCTCTTCAGGGAAGTGAAGAAATGAAACTCGTCAATAAGACATTTTAACAGAAAATGATGGATATGTATAGTGATATACTGAACGCTATTAATATTGTTTGAAAAAACGTTATATGATATAATGTCAGAAGTAGTCTATAGAAAGAGGAGGGATATTTTTTAGTGAATGTTAAATATAAAAAGAAAATTAATGTTTAAATTATATATAATGATAGAGATTACTTATATGAACTAAAGGTGTGTTTTTTGCCAATGTTTACATTGGTATGCATGCTCTATAACCGTGTTTACTAGGGGAGTTTTAGAAAAAAATAATGAAAAAATAGTTCAGAATTACAGAGAAGACAGAATTCCTTGCCTTTGTTATAAGGTATTGAGATTGAGAGAATCGACCATTCCAAATTAACTTGTTCATTGTGGTCTTTTAGATCCCAAATTAATTTACTGAGCCCTGTACTGTTACATTTATTCCTATCCCTAAATGTTGAGTTGGCATCCTTTCTGTCTTGGGAGACAATAGAGTTGCACAATGAATCATCTAGTCCGACTTTTACATTTCATGTCCTAATACATCTCCTGCTGTGGCTGTGTAGTGCTATCCTGGACAAACACTCTCTCTGGCAGGTGCCGCAAATGTAGTGAAGACTTTGCCTGGCTGGTTGAGTAATGCTCGACAAATGGGAACCACACGGTTTAAATGAAAATCAGAAAATGCACAGATATGAAATTTGCTCGTCACTTCTTCTCCATAACCAAACCAATCCATTTCTTTATCATATTGTAACTTGCAATCAAAAGTGGAGTCTGTACAATAATAAAAAATGTTCTTCACAGCAGTTGGACCAAAATGAAACTACAAAAACCTTCCCTTAACCTGAGCTCTTCAAAAAGAAGGTTATAGTGACTGTTTGGTGGCGTACTGCTGGACTAATCCACTATAACTTCTTAAAACCTGGAAAAACCATTACAGCAGAAACATATTGCCATGAAATTGTCAAAACAAACAAAAAACTGCTACTCCTCCGTCCCATACTGTTCAACAGAAGAGGGCCAATCATTCTTCATGACATTGCTCGACCACACATTTCACTAATGGCGCTCCAGAAGTTGAGGGAACTTGGCTACAAAGTTCTTCCCCACCCAACTTATTTCCCAGACTTTTCTCTTACCAACTACGATGTTTTAAAGCACATTGATAGTTTTCTGTGAGAGAAGGAGTTCAAAAATCAAACTGATGCTAAAAGTGCATTCAAATAGTTCATCAGCTCCAGAACTCCAGATTTTTATGTTACTGGAATAAACAAACTTGTAACTCATTGACAAAATTGCGTTGATTGTAATGGTGCTTACTTTGATGAATAAAATTTCTGCATTGTTGAAATATATTGTGATGAAGTTCATGTTTCAAAACGTTGCTTACTTTTTACTCAGCCTGATATAATATGTATGTATACATCATCATTTAACATTCTCCTTCCATTCTGGCATCGGCTGGATGTGGTCCAGCAGGCGCTGGCCAAGTAGGAGCCTGCATCATATTTTTGAGTCTGTTTTGGCATAGTTTTTATGGCTGGATGCCCTTCCTAACACTCACTCTACATAGTGGGTTGACTGCTTTTTATGAGGAACCAGCACTGGCAAGGTCAGTTTTGGCATGCTTTTTACAGCTGGATACCCTTCCAAATGCCAATATATATATATATATATATAATATATATATATATATATATTATATATATATATTATATATATATATTATTATATATGTGTGTATATATCTAATATATATATATTAGACATATATTATGAGTACCACTAATCCAGTGGTACTCATAAAAAAGCTCCTTAATAGATCAGGTCACAACCACAGAGTAAGCTAAAACAAAACAAAGACATGTATTGTATAGTCTGATGAAGTTGAAATAGTAAATCCAATTGCTAATTATACATGATATATATATATATATATGTATATATATATATATATATATATATATTATATATATGCACACACATGCACACATATACACACATGCAGATGCACACACCACATATACACACACGTGCACACGCACACACACACACAGAGAAGGAGATAGAGAGAGAGAGAAATATATAGATATATTATGTTGTTCATTACCGCCTGAAATTTCACAGTATTGTTCATATAATAATCAATTTTGAAGAAGGTATTAATTTACATATGAACACTCACTTCAGAATAAGTGGGTTCGAGCAATTTGATATTAAAAGAGTTTGATGATTAATGTGCAACTATCTTTAGTGTGCCTTACGGTAGAGTTATTTTTAGTAATAATTAATGCATTTACTTCATTAACTAGAGATAATAATGTGAAACTGATAATTAGTGAATAACATTGATTACAGATTTTGACTTAGGTTATGTACAGTAAGATAATTATTTCTTCAAATGTCAAAAGGAATCAATACATATGCAGGTATGTCTGTGTGGTTAAGAAGTTCAATTCCCAACCACATGCTTTTGGGTTTATTCTCACTATATAGCACCTTGTGTCAGTATCTTCAACTATAGTGCCAGGCTAGCCAAAGTCTTATGAATGGGTTTGGTAGATGAAAACTGAAAAGAGACCATTGTATGGAAAATGGATGTTAAAGGATGATGATGATGATGATGATGACATACCACCATCATCATCATCATCGTCACCATCATCATTTAACATTCATCTTCCATGCTAGCATGGGTGGGATGGTACCACAAGAGCTGGTCAGGCGGAAGCCTGCACCATACTTCTGTGACTGCTTTGGCAGGATTTTTACAGCTGGATGCTTTTTTCCTAACACCAACCACTTAGCAGAGTGAACTTAGTGCTTTTTACACGGCACAAGCACAGGCTAGGTCCGTTTTGGCAAGGTTTTTACAGCTGGTTGCCCTTCCAAACACCAACCACTTTATGCCGTGGACTGGGTACTTTTAAGTGTCACCAAGTACTTGGTGATACCCCAACAAACCAATCTACATGTCTTCTCTTTCTCACATTTCCTCCTTCATACACTATGCCTAGCTCTCACTCCCCAATCCTGTCCTCACACCCCTGTTTTTCTGTATCATTACTATCAGGTAGCCCCTCCAACTCTATATATACCAAGGTCTTTTGCCACTTATTTGCACTTTTAATCACACTCCCTTCATTAAATCCTGCCACTTATATTGTGGCATTTGAACCTCAAAGGTATGCCCTGGTACTTTCCATCATCTATATCTCTCTCTTCCTTTACTCAATAATCTCATATATATTCTGATCTCCATTCTTTGTGAGTATGCATGGCATTTTGGCACCATCTCTATCCTGTTGTCTCCCACTCTCTCTCTCTCCTTCTCCTACACTTATCTCAGGTTGGGCAACTGTGTATTTTCTTTGTGGTAACACACTTGTTTCTGTCTTCATTCCTGATCTTTCTCTCTCCGGCCAGGTAACCTTGTACTTCCTCTACAGCAAGACACCTGTATCTGTCTCACTATAACCTTTTCATCAGCACCTCCTCCAATGCCTCCTCCTCTCACACTTCCTTCGCAATATCCTGCCACTTATATTATGGCATTTGAACCTCAAGGGTATGCACTGGTACTTGCCACCATTTATATCTCTCTCTTCCTTTACTCAACCATCCTATTTATATTCTGATCCCCGTCCCTTGTGAGTATGCTCAGCATTTTGCCAACATCTCTATCCTATTATCTTCCACACTCTCTCCTCTTCTCCTGCACTTCCCTCAGGTTGGATAACCATGTATTTCCCTTGCAGTTGTGCACCTGTTTCAGTCTTCATTCCTGATCTCTCTCTCTCTCTCTCTCTCTCTCTCTCTTTGATACAGTTCATAGTTCAACTTTCCGATTTTGTAGAAACAAATGCATAAGTCCTTAGCTACAATCTACGCAGGATTGTACCCAAGAACTTATGCATTTGTTTCTACATCAGAAAATTGAACTAGGAACTTTTATGCTTCTTTTTTCTTCTCTCTTTTCATATCCTTATTCCTTTACTCATCATTCCATTAGTATATACCCTTCTCATTTTTCCTATTTTTTCCAATTTGTTTCTCATGGCAGAATATCCCATACTCGGGGATATCCCAGAAACAGCTGTAAGACTTTGAATTTTTTTCTAATAATAATAATGTATATAACTTGAGATGTTCGCCTTGCCTTAAAGCTTGTTGTCCTTTGAGCATGGTTGTTGCCAGTGCAGCCGGACTGGCTCCCGTACAGGTAGCATGTAAAAAATACCTTTTGTGCATAGTCGTTGCCAGAACCGCCTGACTAGCCCTCGTGCCGGTGTCATGTAAAAGCACCCACTACACTTTTGGAATGGTTGGCATTAGGAAAGGCATCCAGCTGTAGAAACTTTGCCGGATCAGATTGAGCCTAGTGCAGCCTCTGGCTCCCCAGTCCTCAGTCAACCCATGCCAGCATGGAAAGCGGACATTAAACGACGATGATGATTATATATATATATATATTGATCGTCATCATCATCATCGTCATTTAACATCTGCTTTCTATGCTGGCATGGGTTGGACAGTCTGACTGAGGGCTGGCGAGCCAGAAGGCTGCACCAGGCACCAATCCAATCTGGCAATGTTTCTATAGCTGGATGCCCTTCCTAATGCCAACCACTCCAAGAGTGTGGTGGGTGCTTTTTACATGCTACCGACATGAGGGCCAGTCAAGTGGTACTGGCATCAACCATGCTTGAATAGTGCTTTTTACATGCCACTGGCACGGGACCTGGCAGCACTGGCATCAACCATGGTCAAATGGTGCTTTATACTTTCCACTGGCACAGGTGCCAACCAGGCACTACTGTCATCGGCCACATTGATGACTTCACTTGCCTCAACAGGTCTTTGCAAGCACAGTTTATTGCCCAATGATTGGAGAGTACCCTTAAATGGGCTGGTTATGCTGCACTAGCATAGGCCACAGTTACAGTCTCACTTGGCTTGCCGAGTCTTTTCAAGCACACCATATTTCCAAAGGTCTATATATATATATATATATATATATATATAATGTGATATGTGTTGTGTGAATTTCTGCTGATTCCCCAAAAAAGTACAAATCAACAAACTCAGAATATAAATTTAGAAGATCTTTTAACCGAATGGTTTTTAATTTCTAGTATTCTGAGTTTCACATTTTGATCATTCAGCAGATAATGTGAACTAGTTTTGTCATGAATTATCTGTTATCTGAATATATTTTGAAATATTGTATGAAAGTCAGGCAGAAAATGCTAATTTTTATGGATTTTTAAAAAATATATACAAAAGTACTAGGCTTACAAAGAATAAGTCCTGGGGGCGATTTGCTCGACTAAAGGTGGTGCTCCAGCATGGCTGCAGTCAAATGACTGAAACAAGTAAAAGAACAAAAGAATAAAAGTAACTCATTCAAAAATGGCTGTTTGAAGGTCATGTTGTTCATTTCTTTCCTGGCCCTTGTGGGAATACTCCAAACATCTTAAACCTCATACAAGAGAGGCCATTCTGAGAACTGTCCTCATGAAATCGCATTATTCTTTAAATAATATATAAGAATTTTTCGAAAACACTTTAAAACTAACTTGTTTACTCTCCAAACCAGACTGAAATTCAAGGAGGTTGGCACTTACACAAACTAGAAAAGCACTCGGAGAGCACAGACCTCTGCCAAGCAGTTCGTTTCCACCCATATACACACATGATGAAAATCACCCAATTTCCCAAATCAACGCCGGCAAAAACATAACCTCCTCCCATACTTATCTCGACCATCATCATCATCAATACTGTCTCAGCTTTCACCACAATCAGTTTCTTTACACAATTGAAAATCCATTATCCGATATTCATGGGACCAAGATTGTTGCAGATTTTTGATTTTTCTAATTTTGGAGTGCTTCATTAAAAAAAATGGAACAGTTTGAGGATAGAAACCAGGTCTAAACACAATAGCTTATAGACATACTCTGAATGTAGTTCTATATAAATCTTTAATAATTTTTTTTTTTTTATACTTAAGACCAACAGAAAAGATATCAGCCTCTACCCACATTGTCATGCTTTGATTAAAAGGTTACAGCATAGATTAGATTACTTAGATAAGTTTTGGCCGAAGTTGACTCAGGCTATGTGTAATTTGATAGCACCACCTGGAAGAGATATATAGTCAGCTCTGGGAAAAGCAAAGTTGACCTTGGCAGGATTTGAAATCAGAAAATAAAACTGGAACAAATATTGCAAGGTGTATTTTCCAACACTAACATTTCTGCAAATTCAGTCATACTAAAATAATGAAAATAAATTAGATTAAGACATTTAATCTGCTACAAATGGGTGTTTTACTGATATGTAGCTGAAGTTGAGAAGTTTTATACAAAGAAAGCAAATTCTACATAACTAGCAAAGGAAGAACATAAAAGACAATCACATTGGTTCAAGGCAGTCAGTAGGTAATTCAATACAATGAAAGTTGAGAAATAACAAAATGTTTCTAACAGATAATGTAATAGAAAAGCTACTTTTTAGTTTTTAAAAGTACTTCATCTGTTTGAATGTAGATTTCATTGAGTTACAACTGTAATACTCTTTCAAGCAGATCGCATTCATTGTGTAAGAAAATACATTCAGAAAACAAAAAGGATAGAAAAAATACAATTTAAATAAAAGCTTCCCTAGAATCTATGTTGGAACCAAGTATTATATTCTCCTGCTATGTATTATATAACATGTCTAATTTTATAAGATAGGAGCAAAGCTAGTGGAGAAAACTATGAACTAAACTGTAATGAAATACAGCAGATGTGGATGGTACATCAATTTTAGTCTTTTACTTTGAAAAAGTTGTATTAAGTGGATATTTTTGTAGTTTCATTGGAAGAATAGATAAAGCTTTGCAATAGAATAGCTGTACTGTACTTTGGGAGCTTAACAAAACGTGGAATCAATTACAGGGTTTCTAAAAAATTAGATTTGTTCTGTATCATAGGAGCACAGTCAGCCTTGACTGGCAAGTGCATATGACTTTGTAAAATACATCATCATCATCATTATCACCATCATCATCCTCTTTTTAACATCCTCTTTTCCATGCTTGCATGGATCGGATGGAGTTTATCGAGGCATATTTTCAACTACCAGACGCTCTTCCTGTCACCAACCCTCACTTGTTTTCAAGCAGAGTAATATTATCCCATGCTCTCACAGAAAATTAGAAATGAATGACACTGCTTGTATGACAGGACAACCATTTACAACTATCATGTACTGCGAAGAGGACACACACACACACGCACATACACACATATATATGTATGTGTGTGTGTGTGTGTGAATATATATATATATAGGATAGCCTTCTTTCAGTTTCTGTCTAGCAAATTTACATGGCTGGAAAGGAAGCACACACACACACACACATACGAATGTTAATTGCTAATAGGGACACCATATTTCGTTTTGCAACCATACTATAGTGTCAAGTATATTAAAGATTTATAAGTCAATACTGTGTCCTACTTTATGTTAGCAGTGTGTTGTTTTCATTTCCAAGTTTATCTCTACAAATTTTCCATAGAATTTTGAGCCACCACTGAATGGTGCAACGTTTCCTACATGAAAACATCTATGTAAACAATATAAGTGAACACAGGAAAACAAGTAATGGATTTATATGCATATTTCAGGAGTTATTTCTCCTTCTTCAGGACCACATCCAACTTATTAACTATCCATGAATACATTGCTTAAATAGCCACTTTGTTTACATTGTTTACATACACATATTTATATATGAAACATCATAACCTTCAGTACTGGCTCTAAATTATACAGAAAATCTGTAAGAGATAAACTTAAAAATATATATATGTATTTGTGTGTGTGTGTGTGTGTGTGTGTTGATGGGCTTCTTTCAGTTTCCATATACCAAATTACTTCACAAGGCATTGGTCAACCTAAGGTGGAGGTGGTTATAGTAGAAGACACTTGCCAAAGATGCCAATGAATTGTGTTAAAATTTTTGTACCATAAGCGACTCATCTTTTGTATATGTCAGGAACTACACATATCCTTAATGTTGCTTTTATAGCACTAGTGTGATTTGAAGGGGGTTATCTGGCTGCTGTTTCTAGTAGGCATGCCGACTATGTAGGGACTCTTCATTGTTATTAAACATAATTGGTAATAAATAGTTCCAGTTCAATGATAGTTTGTTTATTTATAAGTCATTTTTGTTTCTTTGTAGACAAAATAACAGTAAACAGCATGAATATTGAATAAAAATAAAATCAACAATTCATTGTCCTATCAGGCACCACCATCCGGCAGAGGAATGATGTCACACATGGGTGGTGGTAGTGGTGAAGAAGAGGAGGGTGTTGATGGTGGTCTTCTAGCAATAGACTGATTTCAAACAGACTTTTATATTATATATGTTACAAACACATGAAAGAAAAGATTATGAAAACAATCTCTTTATTGAAAGTTTAAATTGGATTTTTATTCAAAGAAGAATCTTTGTTATCATTTTTTAATAAAAACCACAGAAGATCTCTTCATCTATTTTTATATTGATAGATTAAAACTGATAAAACTACTATATTGTTCTTAATCCTTATTTCATTTCTTCCATCATATTTATGTGTGTGAGATGGGTGCCAAGAGGACTTACTAAATTACACAAGCATAATCGTGTGGAGATCTATCAATGCTTATTTGACCATTAAAACAATGAAGGCAAAGCATTCTGAAGAGAATAGTCACAGGAGGTGAGACCTGGGTCCATCACTTTGAGCCAAAATCAAAAAAATATGGAGTAGAAACGCCCTGAATCACCAGCAAAAAAGAAATTCAAGACTCAATCTTCTGCAGAAAAAGGGCCTGGAGCATATAGGTTGTAGTGAAATGCTAGCCAACAAACTGAAACCAGCAATTTGCACCAAACACCTAGGTCTTTGGTCAAATCAAGTGTTATTGTTGCATGACTATGCACACCCTTGGACAGCTACCCACATCACTGAAACCATTGAAACATTGGGTTTTAATTTACTTACATGCACCTTACATGCAGTTCCTTCCAAGTACCACCTCTTTAGATTCTTCAAACATCTTTTACGAGGTCCTCGATGTGCTATAGACAAAGAAGCACAGGAAGCAGTACATAAATGGCTGTGTGACCAGCTAAAAAACTTGTTCTGCAATGGAATAAGCAAGCTGGTGGACCACTGGAAGAAGTGCATTGAAAAGCAAGAAGGTTACATAGAAAATGATGTAATTATACAACTCCTGCTTTTGCTTTAATAGGGACCTCCTCTATGCTGATGACCTTACTCTTATAGCTCAATTGCTACCTGATCTATAGAAGAAGCTTCAGGTATGAAAGCAAGGTCAAGAATCAAAGGGCTTTTGAGTTAACCTAGTAAACACTAAAGTCTTAATAAGTAAGAAGGCAGACAAATCACAAATCTCTGCTCAATCTGTAGAAAAGGTGTAGGTAGACACTCCTTAAGTTGCACCCAGTGTAAGTTGCACCCAGTGCAGCAATATCAGTGGAAGGTTAACAGGGAAACTAACTTTTGTATGCAGAAGATGCCGAAAATAAGCAGAAAATAGACTCCGTCAACTGCCATGAAGGTAAGCTCGTGATAGTAGATAATTTCCATTATCTAGGTGATCGAGTTAGTAGTGGAGGTAGATGCTTTGAGAACATAGCTGTGAGAATAAGATTAGGGTGGGCAAAGTTCACCGTCAGCAACAAAGGGCCTCACTCTCAGAGTGAAAGGCAGATTGTTTGGTGCCTGTATGTGAACAGCCATGCTGCATGGCAGTGAAACATTGACTGTGACAACCGAGATCATTTGTAGGCTTGAAAGAAATGAAGTCAGTATACTTCACTGGATGTGCAATACCAGTGTGAAGGTTTGACAGAGTGTGAGCATCTTGAGAGAAAAGTTAGACATAAGAAGTATCAGATGTGGTGTGCAAGAGAGGTAGCTGTGCTGGTATGGTCATGTGATGCATATGGACAAGGACAGTTGTGTAAAGAAGTGCCGATCTCTAACAGTAGAGGAACCTGTGGTAGAGATAGACTCAGGAAGACATGGAACAAGGTTGTGAAGCATGATCTTCAAACTTTGAGCCTCACAGAGGCAATGACTAATGATCAAGACCTTTGGCGATGTGCTGTGCTTGTGAGGACCTGTCAAGTCAAGTGTACCCATGTTAGTGGTATGTAAAGAACACCTTTCAAACATTGGGCCTCATGGAGGCAAAGTGGCTGAGTTCCTTTCAAGTTTTGGGCCTCACAGGGGCAAAGTGGCTAAGTTCCTTTCTAGTGTTGGGCCTCATGGAGACAATGACTGAGATCTTTGGCATTATGTCTTGCTTGAGAAGAAGACCCATCAACTTGAGCAAAAATTGCAGTCATGGTAGATACCAGTGTCATACAAATTGGCACCCTTGGCAGTGGGATATAAATGCACCCTGGTATCGTGCAAATGGCACCTGTGCTAGTGACATGTAAACGCACCCATTACACTCGTGGAATGGTTGGCATTAGGGAGGGCATCCAGCCATAGAAAATCATGCCGAATCAGACTGGAGTCTGGTGCAACCTTCCAACATGCCAGCCCAGTCAAACTGTCCAACCCGTGCCAGCATAGACAATGGACATTAAATGATGTTCCCCTAACATCGTTTGATAACTGATGCTGGTGTGTTTACACCCCGTAACTTAGCCGTTTGGCAAAAGAGACCGATAGAATAAGTACTAGGCTTACAAAGAATAGGTCCTGGGGTTAATTTGCTCAACTAAAGGCAGTGCTCCAGCATGGCCGCAGTCAAATGACTGTAACAACTAAAAGAATATATATATGTGTGTGTATATATGTGTAGACATATAGTGGGAGGCACCTTGGTCTACTGTCTTCAATTAAAGACCCAAGCTGACCAACGCCTTGTGAGGCAGATAGAAACTGAAAGACACTCATCATCATCATCATCCTCATCATTTCATGTCCATGTTCCGTGCTGACATGAGTCGGACAGTTTTACAAGGAGCCAATGAGTCAAGAACTGCATCATACTCATGTGTCAGCTTTGACTGAATGCCCTTCCTAATGCCAGCCACATTACAGTTTGTACTGAGTGCTTTTTCATGATGCCAGTGCCCCTAGTGAGATCACCATATAGCTTGCATTGTATGTGTGTGTGTGTGTGTATATATATATATATATATATATATAGACAATTATGCAGATAAACAAATTAGATACATTAAACATATTAAATATGATAGTTTAGATATGAAATACAAAATATGTATATATATATGTATACATGCAAAATGAGAGAAAGCAAAATGTGGAGACTTTCAAATGATGAATTTTTGAATATAAATATATAGATATTTATATTAATAATATACATATATACAGTATCTCACAGAAGTATGTACACCCTTAAATCGCCACTATTCTGATAATATCAAAGGAAATCAAACAAAATTTATACTGAAAAAGTATATTATACATGCAAACATAAAAGTTTGGAATACAAAACAATAAGCATTTTCAAGGATATGAATGAAATATTAATTTTCAAATGTTACAAAAATATGTACACCCTTAAGGAAATTTGCTATATTCAATATTTTATCCACGATTGTTACTAAATTCAGATATTGCTGATAATTTCAATTCTAATAAATTATTTCACCTGGCATTTTTGCACCAATCATTGTTATTGCACCTGCAGGAATTCTGATTTATGTAGCATGGGGAAAATCTTCACTGTGATTAAAATGGCACCAAAAGTCTCATGATTCTGAGACTGCTCCTGTTGCATTGGGTTGCCCTGATGGAAACTTTAAAACTCTGGGTTTGGCACTTCCTAAGGTGTTTCTTTATTGACATGTCTGTGTGCATGTACTCTTTTATATGGATATGCAATTTCCTGGTAGTGCTTCCTATGTTGGATGCCCCACATTTATTGCAGGCTACTACATATACCTCATAGGCCCTCAAGCATGTTTTGATGTCGATAAGGTAGTTGGTGAGTGTGCACCCAACGGTGCTATCTGTGGCATTTTTCCTCAACAGAATTTTCCTCAGGGATGGACCAATGTGTACCATCTATATATTGAGTCCCACTTTGCGGACTGCATGTTGAATGTTTGCAGTTGTTCTGTCGTTGATGTAGGGCACGTTAAAGAAGCACTTTTCTGACTTGGTGTTATGGGCTTTCTTATGTTGTTTACCTACTTTTGTGTTTCATAGATGCAGTTGTTAAGCTACAGATGGCAGATAGCTGTTGTGTGATAAGTTCCCAGGGAACCACTTGGTGTTGGTTACTTTGTCCATTGCTTTGTTGCATCTGTCTCTTAAACATGTGATCTCATTCTGCACACATGTGGCTCTGGCTCTGGTGGACAGAGCTGATTCATAGTGTATGAATAGATTCCTACTGGCTGCTTTTCTATAACAATTTGTATAGATAGAACCCTCCTCTGTGATCTTGATTTGGAAATCTAACAGAGAAAGGATTTCAGATTTGTCCAGGTGTTGAATTTTGAATTTAATGTGATTGTCAACGTTGTTGAGGTTTTGATGTATGACAATCACCTCTTTCCAGGAAGAGGTAAGCAGCAGGATGTCGCCAACGTACCTTGAGAAGAAGAAGCATGAGTGGCAGATGTTATGCTTGGCCAGCAGGCCTGAGGGGCTAGATCCCATTGGCAGACCTGAAATCTGTTTACATACCTCACCACTGTTTTAGAAGTGGGTGTTACCTGCTATAATGACTAGTAGTTTACAGATGTCCAAAGGTGTAAGATTAAAATGGTGAAGGTTGGTGAAAGCTGAAAAGGAAGAGGAAAAAGAAGAATGAGGAGGAGAGGAAGAAATAGGTGGGGGAGAAGAGGGGACAAAAAGAGAGATTATGATGTGGTCAATAATAATATTGATGGCTGGATAGTGGGCACAGAAGTGTAGAGGAAGACAACATCTAGGCTGAAAGGGTATCAGTTATTCCTGAGTATAGTGGGGCTGATATCCATCAGCTTTTAAAGATCTCATTGGAGCTGTCAGTGTGGCTAGGGAATGTATGAAGTAGTGATTTGCGAAGTTTAGAGAGAGACACTCCTTTCTCAATCACTACAACAGAAAGATAGCAACAAAAAAAAATCACTTGTCTTTGAGAATTCTCTCAAAATGAAACCTCTCTTCAAGAAGGTTTTTATTTTCTTGTTGATTTGGAAAATTTTAAGTCCATCATTGACACCAAAATGTATATTAGAGGTATATAAATAGTAACACCTTAAAGTAGATGTTATAGGTGCTGGGATTGATCCAGGAGGGGTGTACTTTTTTGGTACAGCACCTGGGACCAAGAGCACCTAAAAGACCTGTATAAGAGCTGATCAAACTGCTCTGTGGTTTTAAGATTTCATGATCCAACAGCCTTGAAATCTAAATTTATTTCAGTTATATTCCTTAGAAAAGTTTGAGAATCACACAAAAAGCAACATATGCAACAAGGAAGTCTTCTGACTAGTATACACGTGCATCCTTTCATCTGTATGTAGTATATGTGCTGCTCTCTTTAATGATGCATGTTTTAGCTTGGCCATGTTAAACACATGACACTGATCTCTATGATAAGCTGGTCATCTGCACCAGACCACTTGAAAATCTGGTTTCAGCTACAAAACTCTCTAGAGACATGACATTGGAATTGTTATGAGCCAACGAAAAAGTCTCTGCATGCTAGAAACAGTAGATAAATCCTCCTCATATTACACATTACTGTCCTACATGAATAAAAAAGATACATTGAACAATATAGTGTCTGATATGCAAAAAGACTTTTTCTGCTAATCACGAGATCTGTCAGTAATGTCTATAGGCAGACACAGGTATGTGGATAATAAGTTTGTTTTCCAACTATGTGGTTTTCCAACAAAGTTCCATTGTATGATACTTTGGGCAAATATCCTCTACAATAGCTCAAAGCTGATGAAAGCCTTGTAAATGGATATAGCGGGCAGAAACTAAAAGAAGTCAGCCATGTGTGTGTGTATGTCTATGTTTGTGTGAGTTATTTCATATTTCACTCACCTACAGATGTTTCACTCATTAGTTATAGACAGAGAGATTATTATCTTACATAGAAGTAGGGCTGTCTGTAACTGGGAGGGTATCTGTCCATAGAAAACTCTGCACCAATAATGACTAATCTGACCCATGCAAACATGGAAAAATAGGCATTAGAATAATGATGATGATAATGATGATGAGGATGATGATGATGATGGTGAGGAGGAGGAGGAGGAGGAGGAGGAGGAAACCTGAGACCTAGTAAGCATTAACAGAAGATTGTGTGAGCTGGAGTGAAACCCCCAAAGAAAGGGATAAGCAGATGTGAATGTGGGGCTTAGAGCACAACAGTGGAGCACAAACAGCAGGTTTTGTTTTCATTTATGAAACTTGCAGCAAAACCTCTTGACAATTGTATAGCAGAGAAGGCACCCTCAAGAAGCAAGTGACTAAAAGAGACTAAACAAGGAAAATGGTTTTACTTTCTTTCAAGACTGTTGTATACCAATAATTGCAATTTATCCACAACGTTTTTGTTTTTTGTTTTTGTTTTTATGAAGTTAATTTCTAAAAATATCATAACCATTATTCATTTTATTCTAAGCCAATAAAGACTGAATGCAAGCTCTGTCTTACAGTAAATATTGCAACAAGACCCAGATATTACTGCATCTAAAATAAGATATTCTTTTGTGTCTATAAAAGAGAAGAATCTATAACAACCTTGTGCACTTTTGTAACCTGACACTATAAAAATATAGACAAAAATATCTTACCATTATCTTGATGCCAGTTGGCAAAAATACCTTACAATTTATCTTGATGCCAATTTGAAACAGTTAGTTGCTTAGGATTAAAATTTTTCCAGTTAAATGCTAATTGTACTGTACAGATAGTTTTGAGCCAGTATTTCCACATGTATTATACGATTTGAAATATGAAATGATACATTGTCTAAATATCCAAGAATACGATCTTAATTTTTTAAATTGTTCACCTCTTCTTTAAAGAAGAAATATTTATAATTATATATTTACATCTACACTATGTTTTGATATCTGATCGTCATTTGATGTCCAATTCCTGGATGTATATATAGCACTAAACTTAGATTCAATTAGGAACTTTTATTTCCAAACTAAGGGTATTAATGTTTTTATCTGTAGACCACAGACACACATAATTTTAGGTTACTATAGATATCTTTCTGTAAAAGTGATATATCATCAATTGGAAGGTATGGCTATAGGATCACCATTAGCACCAATCATGGCTAACACATGACTCTAAAAGATGTAACACTAAGATCTACAGCTTAAGATACATGAAGGATGCATTTATACTCTGTCACCACTAAGAGAATGTTTAAGTTCTTATTTATTGCATTAAAAAACTTACAAAAACTTCAATTTTCTTCACTCTAGAATGGCAAAGGACAGAATCAAGTGATGGAACATTAGTATAAAGAAAGCCATCTACCACTAGTCTCTACTTGAACTTTGAGTCTCATCATGTATACAGTGTTTAGAAAGGAACTGTCAAATGTCTGCAATATTAGGCAAAAATATCTGGATTAATGTATCAGATTAAAAAGTAGAAATTAATCATGTAAAACATACATGGCTCATCTTGTCTCAAACACAAAGTAAAATGTTAAGCTAAACTCCACTTTGTCTCTATTTTACTTCTCGCATTTTGTCTAAGAAAATTCAGAGAACCTGCTACATGTGTAACATCTAAAATGTGCCCAAAAGGAACATCATATTATGGAGTTACTCACAACAGTAACTATCCATAAGTGGCTAGAAATTAAAACTCTATAATATAGTGTGTATGTACAGAATTTATCACAAAAGAAGAACTGGATGGCCTCTAAATATAGAATAGAACATTGGGCAGCTTTAATGAGAAAAGAAATGTCCAAATCAGGATTGGTTAAACATCTGGTGTGAAAAAGGAAATCATTAAGTGCTATGGAATGAAATTTCCATAATTGGTAGAGAACCACAGAGGGTACTTAGAAAAATTTCAAAGCAAAACTAAATATAATGCTAACTTTACACCCCAATTAGTTAGTCTAGTATCAAAATTAACTCAAATGGTTGCCTTTAGTAAAAGATTAAAATAAATAATCTAATGTTGTAATATACATTAGTGAACAAGTGAATATGTTATTGCTACCCTTAGTTCAGAAATAAAAGTTCTTGTTTTGATTCTAGTTTGGTATTTTGTACTCATGAATAACAGTTCATGATACTTTATGCATTAATTTAGATATTTTGGTAAAAGTAGTTGAGGATGTAGACTCAGCTGATTTCACTAAATTTTTAACCAGTACAAGTTGTTTAATAAGACCCAAGTGAGGTGTGGACACCTTGTGTTGGGGTAAATAATTTATTCACATTGTAGCATGGGAAGCAGATTGGATTACTGATATGAAAATAATATTAATTTTTTTTTTACTTTTATAACTATGGGTATAAGCATAAATAGGTGTAAGCATGTCCGTGTGGTTAAGAAGTTCACTTCTTAACCATGTTGTTTTGGGTTCAGTTCCACATCATGGTGCCTTGAGCAAATGCCTTCTACTAGAGCCTTGGGCTAATCAAAGCTTTATGACTGAATTTGATTGACAATGATGATGACAGTGATGACAGATGATGATGATGATGCTATTACAACTTTGTTCCTGTGCTGCAAATAGAATCAGTATCAATTACATTTGTTTTAGTTTTTATAATAATTAATACACAAATAACTTACTGAAATCTTTTGTACAAAATTGGCCTGAAATTTGCTCCAAAAATTAATAAGTTTTTCTTTATTATACTTTGAGATAATCAACAATCCTTCAATACTTTTAGAATTTTCAAAAAACATCAAAGATAACCAAATATGCCGCCTGTCCTACAAGATGTTTCATGTTTTGAGTTCTTTGCTTTAAAACATTAATGTATATCTAGTATCTAATAAATCAAAGTGACATGCAATCAATTTTCTTTCTTCTGTATGTACATATATACATATATATATATATGCTTGTGTATGTCTGTGTGAAGAAATTTGTGTGCATATATACGTACATATATATATATATACATATACATACACTCACACAGATACACACACACACACACACACACACACATACATACACACACACACACACATCTTTTTCTATCATACCGCAGACATTTTCATCAATTTATCCTTTGAACATTTTGCCAATTTGGTACCTTTTTACATTGTATTTGGGATCTTTTTGTTTATTATTTTTTAAAAATCTTTCTGCTGTTTGAAGTTCACTCAATTCATGTATTTTTTGTGTCGGAAAAACTCCAAAAACTAAGTGAAGTACAAGAGCTAAGTCTATTGTAAAATGTAATTTATCTCATAACTTTCTCACTAGTGATTCTTTGTGTTAATAATAGTAGTAAAGAGTTAATCTCAACAGATAGATAGACAGATTGACAGACAGATAAGTTGTAATAGTAGTGGTTGTGGTGGCAGTGGTGACAGCGGTGATAGCTGCGGTGGCAGCAGCAGCAGCAGTAGTAGTAGTAGTAGTAGTAGTAGTAGCAGCAGTAGCAGCAGCAGTTGTAGTAGTAGTAGCAGCAGCAGCAGTGGTAGTAGTAGTAGTAGTAGTAGTAGTGGTGGTGGTGGTGGTGGTAGTAGTAGTAGTAGTAGTAGTAGTAGTAGTAGTAGTAGTGTGGTGGTGGTGGTGGTGGTGGTGGTGGTGGTGGTGGTAGTAGTAGTAGTAGTAGTGGCAGCTTTTGCTGATTAACGACAAATCAATCTTGATCATGCAGACCAATGATCAAAGCGATTCTTGTTGTGACCATCCTGTCATTCTAAGTGAAATTTCTTAAACTGCATTACCCAACAGATCCTTTCCTATATAAGACATAGTAGTGTTATTTGAGGTGAGATTTGGCTGCTCTGTCAAGCCAGTTGAGCAACCATGTAGAAGCTACCTTGTTGCAGCAAATGGTGGTGGTAGTGGTCATGATGCTGACGGTAGTGGTTGAAGTAGTTGTGGTATTAGCAGTGGTGGTAGTGGTGGTGGTGGTACTCTGATTATTGGCAATGGTTGTGATGCTGGAGGTGATATTGTTGGTTTTTGTTGTGATGTTGGTGGTTTTAGTGATGGTAGTAGTGGTGCTGGTGCCAAATGGTGGTTATTGCTGTATTGTTGTTTGTTGTCGTTGTTTGCTTGTTTATTTGTTGTTGATGGTGTTGTTGGGGATGGTAGTGGTTGTGGTAACGGTGGAGATAGCAGGGCGGTAATGGCATTGACATTGTGCAATTCAATTCAACACTCCCCAACTAAGCAAGCATATGGCACAGAGATTAACCTGCTCAGCATTTAGTCCATCGGCTGACTGCAGTTCCATTTATTTAACAAACATGGGAAGCTTCTAATAAGTCATTCAAACAACTAGAAATAAGAACCAAGCACCTTTTATCACAACATAGCATCTTCAAAAGAACGAGAAGGACACATTGAACAATGTAATCCTACACATGCAGAAAGATGGGATGATGATCAAGCTGGAACGTCTCTGATCAGAGGTTTACTCAACCAAAGATTACCTGGACTAAACAGAAACAATTTTCATCATCATCATCATCATTATCATTTTAAGCCTACTTTTTCATGCTTGTATTGATTGGACAGAGTACATTGGGGCAGATTATCTGCAGCCAGATACCCTTCTTTCCTATCTATCTATCTATCTATCTATCTATCTATCCATCCATCTATCTATTTGTCTGTCTGTCTGTCTGTCGGTGTGTGTGTCTGTCTGTGTGTGTGTGTGTGTCTGTCTGTCTCCATCTATCTATCTATATATCTATATATCTATCTAACTATCTATCTATTTATCTGTCTGTCTATCTGTCCATCTATTTGTCTGTTTTTTTTCTTTCCTCCTTCCTATCTTTCCTTCAACATATCCCATTTGAAGTCACATAACCCATAAAAAGTGATGTAGAAAGATGGGGAGAGAAAGAGAGAAAGAAGAAGAAAAGAAAAAAAGTAATATTTAAATGATTACCAGCCAAACATAATCATTTAAAAAAAAAAAAACCTGCCGTGACCAGGATTCGAACCTGGGTTACCACGGCCACAACGTGGGGTCCTAACCACTAGACGATCACGGCTACCAGATCGGTAGCACCATTTACTTGTATATAATTATATATAGGATTTTGTTGACAAACGAAAGACAGTTTGCTGTACTGTGTATTGCAAAGTTTGCTTACTAGAAATAATTTGATGAGTCACTCCGTTCAAGGTGAATCGCAGTTAAGACTGTCTAATCTATCTATCTATCTATCTATCTATCTATCTATCTATCTATCTATCTACCTATCTGTTTGCCTGTCTATCTATCTATCTATCTATCTATCTATCTATCTATCTATCTACCTATCTATCTATCTATCTATCTATCTACCTATCTATCTACCTATCTGTTTGCCTGTCTATCTATCTATCTATCTATCTATTTGCCTATCTATCTATCTATCTATCTATCTATCTATCTATCTATCTATTTATCTATCTATCTATCCATCCGACCGTCCGTCTATCTATCTATCTATCTATCTATCTATCTATCTATCTATCTATTTGCCTATCTATCTATCTATCTATCTATCTATCTATATCTATCTATCTATCTACCTATCTATCTATCTATCTACCTATCTGTTTGCCTGTCTATCTATCTATCTATCTATCTATCTATCTATCTATCTATCTATCTATCTATCTATTTGCCTATCTATCTATCTATCTATCTATCTATCTATCTATCTATCTATCTATCTATCTATCTATCTATTTATCTATCTATCTATCCATCCGACCGTCCGTCTGTCTGTGTACCAGTCTCTCTGTGTACATGCACGCGCTTGTTCGTGTGTATGTGTGTGTGTGTGTGTGTGTGTGTGTGTGTGTGTGTGCGTGTGTGTATGTGTATGTGTGTGTGTGTGTGTGTGTGTGTGTTGTGTGTGTGTGTGTGGTGTGTATACAAACGATTAAAGTAAGGCAGCTCATTATAAACATGAAATTTTACGAGAGTATCTTTCAGCAGAATAATTTTTCGTTAACTGTCTTGATCGATATTCGATTCTATTAAAACAGTTTCGTGTGCCTCATTGAACGTCGTCTAACCCCTAAACTTTGATCATAACCCCTACACTCCTGCATTGTCTGTTCATTGTTATCTATTTATTATGTAAATGCAATGAATGCTGAATAATCTTCGATATTTATTGATTTTTGAAACGGGTGCAACAGAAGGCTACTAATGGATTAGTATTTAGGTCTTCCTAGATTAAACAGACTTACATTACACATTTGCAAGTGTGAGGACACACCGGCAATGGACTCTTTATAATCATTTGAACACGTAAAAAGTAACACACGGTATTCATAGAGTTGAAACGACCAGACAGATGATTGCTAGATATCCTATTAATTATTATTTTTTAGACTTTTCTCAACCAAAGTTGAAAAAATGTTTTGCGGTATTTCTGCGGCGAGCTGGCAGAAATGTTAGCACGCCGGGCGAAATGCTTAGCGGTATTTCGTCTGCGTTACGTTGTGAGTTCAAATTCCGCCGAGGTCGACTTTGCCTTTCATCCTTTCGGGGTCGATAAATAAAGTACCAGTTACGCACTGGAGTCGATGTAATCGACTTGATCCGTTTGTCTGTCCTTGTTTGTCCCCTCTGTGTTTAGCCCCTTGTGGGTAATAAAGAAATAAGTATTTCTTCTGGCTATTTTTCGTTCTGAGTTCAAATCCCGGTGAGGTCAGCTTAGCCTTCCGTCTCTCCCAGGTCGATAATAATAATAAAATTATTGTATACAGTGCTCAGGTGCACCACAACTTGTCAAAAGTGCGTATAAAGCATCTGCAGTAATGTACAAATGTCTGGGAAGTGAACAATGTATGAGTCAGATACATGCTTGCGTGTGTATGGAGGGGAGAAAATCAGGTGTAGTGTTGGCGAATCTCAGGAAGCATGGAAGTTTTGAAGGATGCAGTGCTCCGACAACTAGCAACTGATGCCGGCAGTTTGTTCCATGCTTCAGCAGCTCTCAGCGTGAAAAAAATGTTTCCGAAAGTCATGGAAGGAGCTGTGCTGTTTTCTGACTTTGTAAACATGTCCACGGGTGTTAGACAGGTGGAGTTTGAAAAGGTGCTCAGAGTTATTGTTTGTAAGATGGTTAATAATTTTATGGGTGTCTGCCAAGTCAGCTGCCAGACGTCGGATGAAATATAGTACCAGTCATGTACTTGGGTTAATGGCATTAACCAACTCCCTCTCTTCAAAACTGCCGGCCTTGAAATTAAAATCAAGAGCTATAATTTTTAAAACTTCAACGAATGTTGATTGAACTAAAAACATTTATACTTAAATAGCAGTAACCGTGGAAATTTCTCGGTTACTTTGAAAACTGTAAGATGAAATTGTTTTGAAACATTGGGTTCTTGAAATGATTAAACATTTCCCTTTGGTAGAATCTCAAGAAACAACATTTCTGAAAGTTATATTCTGTCTTCTTAGTGAGTTGTTATCTATAATTTTCCCCTTTATGCAAAGAAGTAAACAATTTAAACTATGGAATAAAACCATAGACATTATCTATAATATTATTCTGCTACAGTACGTTGGTAAAGTTTTGAGAAATCTCAATATGGTTATTAAAATAAATCTATAAAAACATCTTACCCTAAAACTTTTATTCTTCCCGTTCCACTGATGTCGTCTGTTGGTGTCCATCTTTTATAAAAAAATAAAAGTTTTGATTGAGCAGACGATAATTTATTGTACTAAAGCGCATGCGTAAAGTCATGGACGCTATAAAAAATTTTTAAATGCCCCATTTTACCACCACCTTTAACCAATATCCTTACACTACCACCATCAACATCCCCATTATACTTACGAGTTACATGGTTCAGTCCAAGTTATTTGCAATCAAGATTATCTTCATTTTTTAAATTTCATTTGAGTTCATCTATCTATCTATCTAACTATCTATCTATTTGTCTGTCTGTCTGTCTGTCTGTCTGTCTGTCTGCCTGTCTGTCTGTACGTCTGTCTGACTGTACGTCTGCCTGTACGTCTACCTGTCTGCCTGTCTGTACGTCTGCCTGTCTGTCTGCATGTCTGTCTATACATCTGTCTGTCTGCACGCCTGCGTGTCTGTACGTCTGTCTGCCTGTCTGTCTGTCTATCTGTCTGTCCGTCTATCGGTCTGTCTGCCTGTCTGTTTTTCCGTCTGTCTGTCTGTCTCTCTGTCCGTCTGCCTGTTTGTCCGTCTGCCTGTCTGTCTGTCCGTCTATCTGTCTGTCTGTCTGTCTGTCTGTCCGTCTACCTGTCTGCCTGCATGTCTGTCTGTCCATCTATCTGTCCGTCTGCCTGTTTGTCCGCCTAGCTGTCTGTCTGTCTGCCTGTTTGTCTGCCTATCTGTCTGTCCGTCTGCCTACCTGCCTACCTGCCTGTTTATCTACTGACCCACCTGTATATCTATTTATCAATTTGTCCCTCATATCTATTTTTTCTGTCAATGTATGTATTTGGCTTCAGACAATATAGATAAGCATTTAAACCCAATAACAAAAATGAAAAAACGAAAAAAGAAAACCAACTAAACACTGCTTTCATAACATTTTCAAAGAGTGCTCAATAAAGGAATGGGATAGGGTGGGGTACCCATGTAAACCATGTGGCTGAGTGGTTGGCTGTTGGCCCTCACAATCATAAATTTGTGGTTTCAATTCCATAACTGAGTGGTACATAGTATTCTTGAGCAAGGCACTTCATTTCACATTGCTTTAGTCTACCATAGTGTAATTTAGTGCCAGCTTATTGTTGGTACTATACTCTTTCTTTCCAGTTTTCACCAAAATTTCGGGCCTTGTGCCTAGAGCAGAAAAGAATATTTTATCATGAACAGATTGTATTGTGGAAACTGTTCAGAAACCTTGGTGGGATTTCAAGATACCTTCCACCTACAGTTCACACTGTAAAATGGTTGGCTGAAGAAGCAGAGAAAGTGTAAGGTTATAAGGTTTCTCTGATCCTGTCTCACCAAGAACTATTCAGTTTCTCTGGTGTTGATGCCTCAAAATGTACCCAACACATTTTGTAAAGTGGTTGGCATTAGGGAGGGCATCCAGCTATAGAGCACAAACTAAGTGACGTGTATGAGCACCACTTCTTTGGGAGGCGGGGTAGCTCCTAAAGAGAGAGGCAATTGGGACTATGACAACACACTCAGCTGATACCAGCATAGGAAGCTGATGTAAAATGATGATGATGATGATGATGATGATGATAAAAATCCTACTTCAAACCCAGTTGTGTCATCATTGTGTCTCCTCTTTTGAGAGTCAATGATGAAGATAATATTGTATTTGTACTTTAAGCAGAGACTTTGTTGGCTTTGCGATGGTTATGTTTCTTTTAATTATATTTTTTAATGGACGAAGTCATATAGAATCACCATTTATACTCTTGTGGCAAACTACTGAGAAACTTTATGGCAATATTTGTTCTAATATAAAAATTAGCATTCAGAGAGAGAGAGAGAGAGATGTAGGGAGGGCATTTTTGAAAATGATTTTAAAAAGACTACCAAGGCTGGAGGTGTCATTTTTAATCAAGGATCCTTCAGCCGTAAGCAAGATCTTCCAACATATGAGGGCATAAAAAAAGATTTAAACAACAGACACATTTAACTGTTCTTTATCTATATTTCTTCCTCTTCTTTCTTTCTTCTTTCTAGTTAATATCTTTTTTTTTTTTGGTTTAGTTTATTCTTTTACATAAGGTTTATTATACATTTTCCATAATCAATCATGGAATATCAGCTTTACATGGACACTAACATTTATTAAATAAATAAAGAAAGAAAAAAGTAAAGAAATAACACTTTGTACATCAAGTTGCCGAGAGCCACTTCTAATAAAGCACAGAAATTTAATTTCAAATTTCAGGCAAAAATTTCATTATTACATGAAAGATAATATTAGATTTCAATTGGTAAACATGTCTTTTATTAAGTTGAAATTTGGTTGAAGATATTTTGCTGAGCCTTTCATAATTCTTGATTATTTTTTAACATTAAAACACAAAGATTGCATATTGTTGTAGTATACAGTATATTCGTGTTATTTTGTTAGTGTTGTTGTTGTTATATAAATTTGGAGGTTATAAAAGTGCTAACCAGAGTGAAGGTGACTTATTATTAAGACATGGAATACGGTTTAAATGAAATATGCTGGGGGAAATTGTTGGAAAGAGAAAACAGTGCATACATAGACACAAAGACATGCTGTATGTTGATAGAGACTACATTATTATACTGAGATTGGATTATGCCAGATTGCATGTGAATGTGTGTGTGTGTGTGTGTGTGTGTGTGTACATGTGTTTGTGTGTGTGTGTGTGTGTATGCATATGTGTAAACAGTGTGCACTTATGTATAAAGGAGATGTAGACAGATTGATAGTGAGAGAGAGAGAGAGAGAGAGAGAGAGATTAGATTGACAGATAAAGAAACAGAGAAAGACTAACCAATACATTGACAGGGAGAGAGATACAGAGAGAAAGAGAGAGAGAGTGAGATAATATATACCTGAACATGTGTTTTTTTTAAAGAGCACCTTCTTAGAATTATAGCTGTTGTTATTGTTGTTGCTTAGTCTCAAGTCAACCTGGTTCAATAAGTCTATGAGCAATCGCATTCAAACACAAACCAATTCTCCTATCTTTGTGTCCAGACACAATATATCTAGCATGACTATAACCAGTGAGTCATTTCTATTTTATAAAAGATAGATTGTGATTTGAGGGAAATTTGGTTGTTATTTCTAGCAGGTCAAGCAAATCAGTTCCACAGAGTATCTCTTCCTCATTAAAATTCTAATGGTTGTATTTGATTATCATTTATAATGGATTGAGCTAACGAACTAACTATACCATAAATGAATACAAGTTAATTTTGAGCCAGTTATCTGCCTATTCTACTGAAATATTCAAGTAATTTGAATGGTACTTACCTTATTGTCCCTGGAATGATAAAAGATAAATTTGATCTCAGCAAGATTTGAACTTAGAACATAATAGGACCTCATAAAATGCCACAACATATTTTTGATACTCTCACTCATTTTATCATCTACCCATTTATCTATCAACCCACCTAGCAAAGGATTCTAGTAAACTAATGAAAAAGGCCTTTTATGGTCACTAGACCTGCTGAATATAGCAACCATAATCCCTAAAAAAATGTGTTAACAGTGTTTTCTTTTAATGTTACATTGTACTACAGAATGTATCTATAGGTTTTAGTCAACACTATAAGTACGAGGCAAAAATAAACACCTTGTCATTCATCATCATCATCATCGTTTAACGTCTGCTTTCCATGCTAGCATGGGTTGGACGATTTGACTGAGGGTTGGCGAACCAGATGGCTGCACCAGACTCCAATCTTGATCTGGCAGAGTTTCTACAGCTGGATCCCCTTCCTAACGCCAACCACTCCGAGAGGGTAGTGGGTGCTTTTACATCCCACCAGCACGGGTGCCAGTCATGCGGTACTGGCAACGACCTCGTTCAAATCTTTTTACATGTGCCAGTAAGGCGATACTGGTAATGATCACGCTCGAATGGTGCCTTTTATGTGTCACCAGCACGGAAGCCAGTTAGCCGCTCTGGCAACGATCACGCTCGGATGGTGCTCTTAGCACCCTACTAGCATGGGATTCAAGTGCCAGTAAGGTGACACTGGTAACGATCACGCTTGAATGGCGCCTTTTATGTGCCACTGGCATGGAAGCCAGTTAGCCGCTCTATCATTATATACAATATTTTCCTGGACAGAAAAGATGGATCATGAACCAAACTACATGCGAATAATTATGCATCCTAAATAATTATGCATCCTATTATGTATTATAGGCAATCTGGACAACAAAGATTTTGCTACCAGATTAAAAGCATATAGTTTAGACTAAATCAAGGATGCTGAACCCGAATCCGCACTCAGAATTGTTCTAGCACATCAAGATTTTGAGTTATGCACATGCACAAGATTATAACAATCCTGTCCTCTTGGCCCTGTCTCACTGTATCACTGTTATCTGGTAGACCCCCACTCTATATATACCCAGGTCTTCACCACTCACTTCCCGTCTGCACTCCCTAATCATGCATGTTTGTCAATATCCTGCCACTTATAACATGACGTTTGAACCTCAAGGGTATGCCCTGGCACTTGCCCACCATCTATATCTCTCTCTGCCTTTACTCAACCATCCCATTTATATTCTGATCCCTGTCCCTTGTGAGTATGCCACAATCTCTATCCTACTGTCTCCCACTCTCTCTCTCCTCCTGCACTTCCCTCAAGTTGGGTAACCATGTATTTCCTTTGCAGTTGTGCACCTGTTTCTGTTTTCATTCCTGATCTTTCTCTTTCTCCAGCTGGGTAACCTTGTACCTCCTCTACTGCAAGACACCTACTTCTGTCCCTCTGTCCAACTATAACCTTTCATCCTCCGACACAAGATCACCTCCTCCAATGCCCACTCCCATCTTAAAAGTTTTTTTTCTTTGTCTTGCAAGTACTTGATGACCCTGTCAGTGCAAGTGCCATGTAAAAAGCATCCAATCCACACTGTAATGTGGTTGGCATTTGCAAGGGCATCCAGCAGTAAAAACCTTACCAAAACTGACCTCACCTGTGTTTGTGGCACATAAAACACATTAAGTCCATTCTGCTGGGTGATTGGTGTTAGTAAGGGCATCCAGCTGTAAAAACCCTACCAAAACAGTCACAGAAGTCTGGTGCAGGCTAGCTCCTATCAAACCATTCCACTCAGGCCAGCATGGAAGCATGGAAGATGATGATGATGATGATGATGATGATGTTCTAGCTTATCTAATTGAAATTATTATCTAGTTTAATTGAATAAGATTAGTTGAGGAGTGGGGAGAGTCAAATAAATATTTCTAGGCATCATTTTAAAATTTGGATAAAGTATTCCGAAATAGCTCAATTTAGCAATCAATCAATAATTATTATTTGCATTATTTCCTGAAACAGGACTTTAATCAGCTCATCAATGCACCTAACAACACATATATGCATGCACACACATGCACACACACACACTCACACACGCACACACTCACACACACACACACATGCACACACATACACATATGCACATGCACATATGCACATGCACACACACACACACAAACAGACATACAAACACACACATGCACAGATATACACACTCCTACACACTCATACACACACAAACAC
This sequence comes from Octopus sinensis, assembly GCF_006345805.1. NCBI lineage: Eukaryota > Metazoa > Mollusca > Cephalopoda > Octopoda > Octopodidae > Octopus > Octopus sinensis. The sequence continues at coordinate 202,715,193 of NC_042997.1, read as the reverse complement.
AAACACACGCATGCATGAATACACACACACACACACACCTGCACATATACATAAACATACACATACTAATACATGCACAAACACACACACACACACACACATACACATTTACACACAAATTTATTTTTGAAAATGATTGTTTTAAAGACATTTCATTATGCAATTTACTCCTATATTATTTAATTTTAATCAAGACAAAATAAAAAAAAAAATTTTAAGACAAATATTTTTTTTTAAATAATGAAAATAAAAGAATGGTTTAAAGCTTGGGCACCATCTGCTGAGCAACCATTTGAAAGGTTTGATCATCTGCTTAATGTTATTTTGGGAAGGAAAATAACAAGAGTGACACCAGTAATAATCATAGTTTTAATTATAATTATTAACGAAATATGAAATTAAAAGAATTCATGAGATCAATGCAATGTGTTAGCAAAGATAATTACTTAAATTTCCTACAAAACTAAGAATTTATAAAATTCAAGTATCTTAGATAAAATTCAGTCTGAATTTCATTTTCAATTCTATTTTGTATGTTCTTTCACAATGGTTTGGTTAATGTGATGGAAGAAGGTAAGAGTCTGAAGATATTTCTAATGGTGGAATTCCAAATATTTTGATGAAATTGCAAAGAGTTTTCAACCCTTTTGCATTCTCATAACTCTGTCAAATGTAATGCTTATTTATTCACAGTTTTGAATTTCATCATCATCATCATCATCATCATCATCATCATCACCATCACCATCATCATCATCATCATCATCATCATCATCATCATCATCATCATCACCATCACCACCATCATCACCACCACCACCACCACCACCATCATCATCATCATCACCATGTAACATCCGTTGTCCATGCTGGCATGGGTTGGATGATTTGACCAGGGCTGGCAAGCTAGAAGGCTGCAGTAGACTCCAGTCTGATTTGGCATGGTTCTTTTTATGGCTGGATGCCCTTCCTAATGCCAACCACTCTGAGAATGTAATGGGTGCTTTTCGGTGCCACTGGCACGGGTGCCATTTGCATGACACCAGTATCATGCATTACCTAGCATCTTCAAGATTTTGATTATGTGACTGTTTATTTTGAGACTGTTTATTTTTAGATGTGAGAGGCTGGATCCAGCCAGTTTCAACATAAAACAGGTAGAATCTTTGGGCCAAACATTGTCAGTTTCAGTGCTAAAGGATGAAATGAGTAACTTTGGAGGTGACAATTAAATTTAAAATTCTGTGTACTTGCAGGGTTTGAAAGAGGGAGCAGTGACCATGGCCACTATGCTAGTCTTGATTGGTTGAGCTGATGTCCTGAACATCCCTCTTGAATCTTTGAAAGTATACATCTTGGGATGTTGTACTATCGCAGGAAATAAAGCAGCTGACACTTACTAATGGATTACTAAATTAAGCTAGTTGTTCATCACCATCATCATCATCACCACCACCACCACCACCACCACCACCATCATCATCATTTAATGTTCATTTTCCATGCTGGCATGGATTGGACAGTTTGACAGGAGATGGCAAGCCGGAGAGCTACACCAGGCTCCACTTGTCTGTTTTAGCATGGCTTCTACAACTGGATGCCCTTCCAAATGCCAACCACTTTACAGAGTGGAGTGCACTGAGTGTTTTTTTATACAGCACCAGCATGGGAGCGAGGTTGTTGCCAGTACCACTGGACTGGCTCCTGTGCAGGTGGCACATAAAAAACAACATTTGAGTGTGGCCGTTGACAGTACCACCTGAGTGGCCCTTGTGCCAGTGGTACATAAAATCACCACTACACTCTCAGAGTGGTTGACAATAGGAAGGGCATCCAGCTGTAGAAACTCTGTCAAATCAGATTGGAGCCTGGTGCAGCCATCTTGCTCACCAGTCCTCAGTCAAATCGTCCAACCCATGCTAGCATGGAAAGTGGACGTTAAACGATGATGCTGATGAGTCCGAAAATGGCTTAGCTGGCTGAAACTTCGAAGTCACTATCAATAATGTTTCTGTTTAAGAATAATATATATCGGACATCAAAAAGAAAATGGAAATAAACAGAAATGCATGCTTACATTACATACATTTTGTAAAGTTGAAAGAATAAAGCAAATACAAAGAATAAATTAAAAATGACATGTAAACATTTACTTTTTCTCACCGACTTCTTTTGCTGAGCTTCTGAAATAAATTTTCTATTTCTGTTGTTGAACTAAATTAAAAAATCTAAATTAAATTATATCTTAAACATAAAAAAAATTGGATTTATCATTTTGAAAATATTTTCTTCCAAAGTTGTTTTCCTCTAACACTCTACTGAATAATTTTATTTTCTTTATCTGAATTTGTTTAGAAAAGAGTTTTTCTTGTCTGAAAAACTTGGTGCAAATTTCTGCTTTTCTAAAACTGTGCTAAATGGCTGTTGCCACTCAAATGTGTGAATTAATATTTGTGATAAGGCTACAAGCTGGCAGAATCTTTGGCCCACCAGGTAAAATGCCTAGTGCCATTTTGTCCGTCTTTATGTTCTAAGTTCAAATTCTGTTGAGGTCAAATTTACCTTTCATCCTTTAGGGTCAATGAAATAAGTACCAGCTATGCACTGGGGTTGATGTAATTGAATTATCCCCTCCTCTGAAGTTGCTGGCCTTGTGCCAAAATTTGAAATCAATACTTGTAATGTATATACATGGAAATAGTGAAAAAAGAGGAAAACAGAAACTTAACCCTTTTCTTACCATATTTTTGTTGAAATATCTTACATTTACCATAATCTTCTGGGATAGAAGATGCCAAATACTTTGAAATACCTTGACAAAATAGCCTTGAAAATCAATTACCATGCATCTTCCCCGATGCTGAGAATTGCAGGATAGTTACAGTAAAGAGCAGCAAAACACCATTTAGGTAACCATTGTTTGACAATTTCACTTAACGACAGGCAGGAGCACTTGGCTGGTTTGTCTGCCATTTTTGTTTGATAACAGACATTTAGTGTATGCCTGCTTGGTACTACTTCAAAATGTGAACAAGGCTTTAGTGATGTGGCAAGACTGTTGTTATAAATTGTCACATCATTTAGGAAAACAGTTCACCCTGCATGTTTCTAACAATTGGTCACATAAACCAGTCATGTGATGGTGTTATACTTAACTGAGTTCCTTTCTTGGATTGGTCTAGTTTTACACAGGATGCACTTTTGTATCCAATCACATTGTATGATAGACCAACCAGCATGGCACAATCAAATGCCTCTATGAACATCATTTTATCTTTAGATAAGAGAAGTTTTCCTGTTTTTGCCAGTGAGGCGAGAATTTCCAGGAAGCTATGTCATGTCATTTTGTTCCTGTTGTTGAAGCACATGTAACCAAATTCATACCAACTAAAGTGAGTTTTAAAATCCTTTTTGATTAGAATTCCAAAATCAGGATGTGTCTTCCACTATGCAGCATCTTCTGTGCTGCAAACCATAGTATTTCAATCAATTATGAAAATAGGGAAGAACTTAAGATGGCTGTCATTATTCAGCTGGTGTTTGAAATACAAATCAACATGAAATTTTGATGGAATGCATTAATTTAGATCACTTTAAAACAAGAAATTTGTATCATAGAACCAAGGGCAGTCTTGGGTGGATTGGTATGAAAAGGGTTAATACACTTAAGATCTACGGAGTGCCGGTTGTCAGGCCAATAAAAATGCATACCAAATGGTTTCAAATCCTAGAATGTTTGAGAAAACCTGTCCACACCATTGCTTCATGATGATTGGTCGGTTAATAAACCAATCACATGAACTATGGTGGTTTGCTTATGATGTCTGACTGCATATCCAAAGATACAGTTTCAAATCACTTCCATAATACTAAATGTAATTTAGTTCATTAGGAAATGAAAACATAATTGTTTAGTTGTATTTAGATGTAATATAATTTCTGCTAGTGGGAAGATCATCATAACTACAGACTTATGAGAGAAAGTTTGCCAAACTGTGGTGTAGTACAGAAGCCAGAGCTGGCAGACATGTTGGGAGTCAATTGAAGTTGGCTGCTAAAATTTTGTGGGGCATTCATTCTGCAAAGTTCTGACTGGGTTTAGAGCAGGGGTTCTCAACCATTTTTTATGTATAGATCCCCTTCATTTCATGATCTATTTTAGCTAGAAATGTTTGAGATGAGGGATTGGAAGAATCAAACAAGTCATCATCATCATCATCATCATTTAATGTCTGTTGTCCATGCTGGAAGGCTGCACCAGACTCCAGTCTGATTTGGCATGGTTTTCTACAGCTGGATGCCCTTCCTAATGCCCTCTCCCCACCCCATAGCCCTTTTTATGTTTGAAAACTAGTTTTATACATACTTCTTTCAAAATTCCTATTTTAACTTTTCATGCATTAATTTGTGTCAGTTGAACTATGTAAAATGCTAGTGAAAGCAACCTAGCAGTCTTGCAATACATTTATCTGAAACAAAATGTTTTCAGTGACCCTTAGAATATTATTGTAGATGCCTGATCTACTATTTTGTTGTGTAGACCCTCAAAAGTTTTACATGGACCTTCAGGGGCTATATGGACTCTGGTTGAGAACCACTGGTTTAGAGTTACTGGTTGTAGTAAAGAAGAGGGTCGTAAATTCCATTACTAAAGCTGCAGAGAAGGCCACAGGGTGACTTTGGATAAAGAAAACAGACCAGGGGTTTGCTGCCACTGGGATGCAAGCTGGGACTTGATTAATCCTGCCTGGGTCAACTGGGCGAGGGAGTCTGATATTGAATGATTCAAAATCCCCAACAAGACCTCGCAAACCTCATTGATGATGCATCCCAGAACAACTGTGAAGTGTATCTTGGGACTAAACTCAAGTATAAGTTTTGCATGAATTTTTACCAAACAATTCGAATAGCAAAGATTATTCCAGTTAGAATTTGAACCGAAACAACTGATTATGTTACATTAGTTTGGGTAGCAATACACAGCAAGTTGACTGTGATTTACTAGACAATTATATGAGCTTACTTTCCTCCACAAACAATTCATAATACACAAATATATATGAACATTCTTCATTTCCATTGAGTATAAAATAGATCTTTATCAGGCCTGGAAAACCTTGCCAAGTTTTCTTTCTCTCATAACTAGAATGAGGAAAATAATGGTATTTGTCTTGACTGTAACACTTCTTTCTATTTAACCAGTCTATTCCAGCTGCCTTATCATCTCAGATGCTTTCAGCATCCTGTTTTCCTTCCATATTTATTTAGAAAGAAAATAATTTCTTTGATAGAAGACAAAACAAAATCAAGTGTTTTTGTTTGTTTTTTGTTTTCTTAATGTATAAATTATGAATCTTTGCAAATTTCATTGGAGTCTTTATCTGATCAGCCATTTAACTTCTTATTCTGGTGTTCTGTGCATGGATACTTCCAGCCTTCATTGCTGTTCTTTCTTTACCTAACTTATACGTCTGCTTTCTGTCCCCTCCTTTAACTTTCTGGCAAGTTTATAGTGCACCTAAGTACTGAATTCACAAAGTTCATCATCATCATCATCATCATCATCATCATTATCACCACCACCGCCGTCGCCGCCGCCACCACTGCCATCATCATCATCATCATCATCATCATCATCATCATTCATCATCATATCATCATTATCATCATCATCATCATCATCATCAATCATCATCATCATCATCAATCATCATCATCATCATCATCGTTGTCGTCGTCATCATCATCATCATCGTTATCAATCATCATCATCATCGTCGTCGTCGTCGTCATCATCATCATCATCATCATTGCTATTATTATTATTATTATTGCTATTATTATTATTATTATTATTATTATTATTATTATTATTATTATTATTGTTATTATTATTATTATTAAGGCAATGAGTTGACAGAATTGTTAGCATGTCAGACAAAACACATCACACATTTCTTCCAGCTTTATATTTTGAGTTCAAATCCTGCAGAAATTGCCTTTCAACCTTTTGGGGTTAATAAAATAAGCACCAGTTGAGCACTGGGGTCATCATAATCAGCAAGTCCCCTATAAAATCTCAAGCCCTGTGCCTAAGGAGGTAGGATTATTAGGATATTTTTCTGTAAAGAATTTAAAATATTCTGCTTAGATTCTTAAAGGTGTAGGAGTGGCTGTGTGGTAAATAGCTTGCTTACGAACCACATGGTTGCGGGTTCAGTCCCACTGTGTGGCACCTTGGGCAAGTGTCTTCTACTATAGCCTCGGGCCAACCAAAGCCTTGTGGGTGGATTTGGTAGACAGAAACTGAAAGAAGCCAGTCGTATATATATATATATATATATATATATACGTGTGTGTGTGTGTGTGTGTGTGTGTGTGTGTGTGTGTGTGGTGTGTGTATATGTTTGTGTGTCTGTGTTTGTCTCTGGTGTGTTTACGTTCCTGTAACTTAGCGGTTCGGCAAAAAGGACCAATAGAATAAAGTACAAAGAATAAGTCCTGGGGTCAATTTGCTCAACTAAAGGTGGTGCTCCAGCATGGCCACAGTCAGATGACTGAATCAAGCAAAAGAGTGGTAAACTAGTAGAATTGTTAGCTCATTGGACAAAGCTGCTCAGCAGCATTTCCTTTGGCTCTTTGTATTCTGAGTTCAAATTCTGCCAGGTCAGCTTTACCATTCATCCCCTTGGGGACAATGAAATATAGCACCAGTTAAGTTCTGGCACTGATGTAATTGATTAGCCTCTCCCCTCATAATTGCTGGCCTTGTGCCAAAATTTGAAAAAATTATTATTATTTTGCCTTTCATCGTTTTGGGGTAAATAGATTAAGTACCAGTGAAACACTGGGGTCAATATAACTGACTAGTCCCCTCCCCACAAATTTGAGGCCTTATGCCACCTGTAGAAAGGATTATTATTATTGTCCAGCAGTATTTCATTCATCTTGACTCTTTTGTTACCAAATTTCTGTTGAGATGCTCTGTGTTTCTTTCAATTACATTATATATAACAAAGAATTTAGTAAAATAACTTAGTCATCATTCAGCTAGTGTTAGGAACATAAATTGTGACTAAGGTCTGGTGGAAGATTTTGATTCAAAACTTATGAAAACAAGACATTTGTACTACAGAGCCAGAAGCGGTTTCAGTTAGGTGGGTATCAAAAGGGCTAACGTTTTAAGTTCAAATTCTGCTGAGGTTGACTTTGCCTTTCATCCTTTTGGGGGTCAGTAAATTAAGTACCAGTCAAGTACTGGAGTTGATGTGATTAACTATCCCTTCTCCCCTCAAATTCCAGGTCTTGTGCATTAATTAGAAAGGATTATTAACATTATTATTATTATTATTATTATTATTACGAGGATGCTGAGTTACCAGTGCCGGTGGCACGTAAGAGAACCATCCGTTCGTGGCCGTTGCCAGCGCCGCCCCGACTGGCCTCGTGCCGGTGGCATGTAAAAGCACCATCCGTTCGTGTTCGTTGCCAGCCTCGCCTGGCCCCCGTGCCGGTGGCACATAAAAAGCACCATCCGATCGTGGCCGTTTGCCAGACTCGTCTGGCACGTAAAAAGCACCCACTACACTCATGGAGTGGTTGGTGTTAGGAAGGGCATCCAGCCGTAGAAATATATTTCCAAATCAGATTGGGCCTGGTGCAGCCTTCTGGCTTCCCAGACCCCAGTTGAACCGTCCAACCCATGCTAGCATGGAAAACGGACGCTAAACGATGATGATGATGATGATTATTATTATGAGGATGCATGGTTTAGTAATTAGGGTGTTGCACTCACGATCTCAAGATCATGGTTTCAGTTTCTAGACTGGGTGGTGCATTGTGTTCTTGAGCAAGCACTTCATCTCACATTGCTGTGCAATCACTTTAACACCTGATGTGTGGCACACCATGCATCTATTCAGGCAACATCGATTTGATGGAGAGAGCGTGAGCTAATGTACATCACATACATTTGATCACTATAAACAAATCACTTGTGTAGAGTCCATCATTATCCTTATTACCTCTGCCTTAGTGAAGTCAGAAGTATTGCTTTCAGTCATGTTTACTTGTTTGTTTGTCTGTGGACAAGATTTCTCAAGAACTGGTGGATGGATTCAGATGAAACTTTCAGGGATGTTTGGATTCATGACTGGCATGAACTGATTAGATTTTGGGATCAATCTGGTACAAGGATTCTAGATTATTTTTCCTGTTTTTTTATTTAATTTTTGAGAGTGGTCAAGTTAATTTTTAGTATTCTTGTTTGTGAGAGCAGTCGAGTTTACTTCAGATATTCTCATTTCAAAAATCATCTCTGGCTAATTGTTGAGAGGACGTTGGTGTTGCCTTGGCAGAGGGTTGGGCTCTCTGAGTGCTCTTGTTATTATTATTATTATTATCATTATTATTAAAGTGATGAACAAGCAGAATTGTTGGAACACCGAACAGAAATATTTTTTCATGCTGAGAGTTGCTGAAGCATGGAACAAACTGCCGGCATCAGTTGTTAGTTGTCGGAGCACTGCATCCTTCAAAACTTCCATGCTTCCTGATCTTTCTCCCCTCCATACACACGCAAACATGTATCTGACTCATATACTGCTTACTTCCCAGACATTTGTACATTACTGCATATGCTTTATACGCACTTTCTGACAAGTTGTGGTGCACCTGAGCACTGTATACAATAATTTTCATTATATTATATTATTTCATCTGGTTGTTCACATTTTGAATTCAAATTCTGTCGGGTCAACATTGCCTTTCATCTTCTTGGGGACAAAAAAATAGTTTCAGTCAAATTCTGGTGTGGATGTAATCAACTTGCCCTTCCCCTTAAAATTGCTGGCTTTGTGCCAAAATTAGAAAGAATTATTATGATTATTATTATTATCATTATTAAAATGGTAAGCTGGCAGAATCATTAGAGCACCAGATATAAATGCCTAGTGGCATAACTGCTGGCTCTTTACATTCTGAATTCTGCCAAGATCAACTTTGCCTTTCATCCCTTTGGGGCTGATGTAGCTGACTTACCCATACATCTTAATTTGCGGGTCTTGTGCCAAAACTCGAAGCCATTATTATTATTATTATTATTATTATTATATTTTCAAAGGTTTAAAATAGTCTGCTTAAATTCTAGCTTTGCCTCCTGGAAAGCACCCATATTAAAAAGGAGACAATGATGGGTTTTTTTTTCTATTTAAAAAAAAATTTTTTATCATTATATTATTATTATTTTCCTAACATCAAAATATCACGAATCAATTTGTCTGAAAAGCTTTTAATAGATTAAAGATATGAAACTTGTAATACAATAAAGCTTATGTCTAAAGATTGTTGTAATATCTGTAGTCACACTTAGTAGTGAACAGTTAAAAACAGTCCGTGTATTTACAGTCGGACAATAGCAAGCAGTATTTGTACTTATTTCACAGATGGTGTAATCACCTGCACTACCACCACCTCCACCACCACCTCACCCAACAGCAGCACTAACACTACCAGCATTTGCATCAGCACCAATACCATCACTACCGTCTCCACTACCGCAAACACCACAACCAGCACCAGTACCAACAGCATGAGTACAAGCATTAGTGCCACCACCAGCTTCAGCAGCAACAGCAGGAGGTGCAATGGCCCAGTGGTTAGGGCTGCGGACTCGCAGTCGGAGGATCGTGGTTTCGATTCCCAGACCGGGTGTTGTGTGTGTTTATTGAGCGAAAACACCTAAAGCTCCACAAGGCTCCAGCAGGGGGTGGTGACGACCCCTGTTGTACTCTTTCACTCCAACTTTCTGTCACTCTTTCTTGTCCCCGACTTCCTACGCAACCGCTTAACCTTGATGCGCATTCATCCATCCGTCGATGCTCTCGGTGTCGGGGGTTGACCTGCTTTCTCTTCTGCGGGTCTTACGAATAGCAAAGGACCACTCAACAGCAGCCGTCCTAGAATCTGGACCTGGAGATCTCCATTTCCAGCGACTTCGAGGGCCACCTCCCAGTGGTGTCGGGCGTCAACGAAGAGCCCTCGACTACAACAAGACGACCAAAGTTTTTTTTTTCCAAGGTCTGGGGTCTCCCGCCCCTAAGCCCTAGACCATCACCTAATCACCCATACCCGTCTTGTTGCTTAACAACAACAACAACAGCAGCAGCAGCAGTAGCAACAGTGATACCATCACCATCATCATCACCATCATCAGCATCAACATCACTACCACCGTTGCTGCTGTCACTGCAAACAATTTTTTCCTGAACTCTCCTCCTCCTCATTATCGTCATCATCATAATCATTGCCACTGTCATCGTCATCTACATGATAGTCATTTTCAGTATCATCATCATCATCATCCTCGTCTTCATCCTTATCGTTGCTGCTGGTGGGTGTTGTCATAATTCTTAGTTTCCTTGACTTTGGCCTTGAAGGTATCATAATCATTATTTTAACAACTATTTATCCTTCTATATTTGTGTGGGTTGACTAGGTCTACATTACATACTACATACATTTCATGAATTTCTGTGGGCTCAGTATTTTCAGAGCATATCTGAGAAGCCATTTCAACCCTATTCTTTTCAGGGGTTTGTCACCATACTTACCACAGAAAGATTAATCCCCTACTGCTTACTTCCATTTAAACTTTAATAAAATTAATTTGGCTTTCAGAGTTATCTGCCTTAACTGCCTTGACAAGAATTATTATCAATGCTAATTATTTTTTCCATTACAGATGTAATTTCAATTGCTCCAAACAAGTTTTTTGGTTCTCTATGTTTAATATATCAGCTCCCACTTACCTATATATTCGTTTATGCAGAGAAATCCCTACCACATCGTTATTTAAAATTATCTTATCAGTGAATTGTTTTTCATTTAAAACCTATGCAGTCTCAGGCATTCTAAATTGTGTCCTGTTATATTTACCAGGTCACAGTGAAATTCATTGGTCAGACAGTTTAAATGTAATCCTGAGGAATGGTGTGTTCAATTGTACCAATACAACCAACACCAGCAGTAGTGGAGGCGCAATAACACAGTGGTTAGGGCATCCCCAGACCGGGCATAGTGAGTGTTTATTGAGCAAAAATACCTAAGCTCCACAAAGCTCCAGCAGGGGATGGTGGTGAACCCTGCTGTACTTTTTCACCACAACTTTCTTCACTCTTTCTTCCTACTTCTGCCACAAAGCAGAGGAACCATGGTGTAACCCACTATGGTGTGGTAAATTTTCAGACCCTAGTCTAGATTGTGAATCCTCTGTACCCCATGATGGTTCAGCTCTCCACCCATTAAAAGCCACTGCTTACGAAATGAGGATAACAGTGTGGCTTTCACACCCGTGCAACCGCCAGTCTATCGCGTGTGGTGGGTGGCTCTTCAAGTTGCCACATGCATTCTTAGTAGCTTAGAGTAGGCTCGAATTAGAGATTATTCTTTGTGGCTAATGGAGTAAGTTCTGATTGGAAGAAGATACAAGTAGTACCATTACCATCACCACCACCACCAATTTCCTGCGCCTTGTCTTGTGGAAATAGACTGGATCATAGAATTACGTTTTATACATCCATCCAACTGGCATCTCCACAGTTTCCATCTAACCAATTTCACACACAAAGCTTGAATCCCTTAACCCTTTAGTGTTCAGATAACTCTGTTAAATGTAATACTTTTTCACTCAAATTGCTTTTAATTAATCTAACATTAGCTTACAGCTTTGAGGTTTCAATGATGTAATTGTTTATTTTTAGAATGTCAATGTAGGTTAGGTGTGAGAGGCTAGATATGGCCAGTTTGTACATAAAACATGTAGAATATTTTGGGCCGGATGTGGCCAGTTTAAACACTAAAGGGTTAAAAGTTATAGTAAAAAAAAATATCCTTTGTCCAAAATACTACAGTGGAATTGAAACCAGGATCTCATGATTACAAAGCAAACCTCTTAGTCATTCAGTCATGTTGTTAATCTTGGTGATACTACAAACATTGCCCCTTCTCTCAGAGATCCTGCAAATGATTTACAAATGCTGGGATTCCACTTGGAGATACTGCAGGGGATTTATAGAGTTTTGCCCTTTTCTTGAAACACCTGAAAATAAATTATATTCACTTCCCCTCCTCTTAGAGACCTTGTAAATAGATTTAGATGCTGCTACTCCTCTTGGAGATCAGACAAAAGGGTTTATAGATGTTGCCACTTTCTGTTAGAGATCTTGCAAAATATTTATACATGCAGCCTCTTCCCTTGGAGAATCTGCTAATGGTTTAGAGACTCTGCTCCTCTTCATAGCATGAAAAGCTATGAAGACATTTTTGTTTTTCCTTACTATCAGCAAACATAAGAATTTTAATTCACTTCCATCGATTGCCACTAAATACCACCATAGTTTTGTTATTTACATCATCAGAAGATAAACTGAAGATGAAGCTTTAACTTATCAGCCCTGATTCTATTCTGTATTAGTTACATAATACACTGCTATTTTCATCAGTTTCATGTTGGTGTGTGGCATTGTTATCCTGAGAGCAGGTAATATTAGACTTTAGATACCTTTGAAAAATGATATCCTTTATATTTATATAGCAGACATCAAAAGGGGAGTCTTTGAATCACATTTGCTGATAAGTATTCGCATAAACTTTGATAATTTTTACATGTTACAGTAAGAATCCAAGAGAAACTAGAAATATTTGTTTTTACACTGTTGGGTTTATTATAAAAACAAGATAAGAAACTTTGGCAATTTTCGTGGGAATACAGCCTACCATAACAAGTGTATATCCACGTTGCTCACCCACCACAGAAAACATTTAACTTCAACTTTCTCATTTCAGATCCAACAATAAGGAATTTAATGTTTTCATGTAAAACTACACTCTCAGAGTTGTTGGCATTAGGAAGGGCATCCAGCTGTAGAAACTCTGCCAGATCAAGATTGAAGCCTGGTGCAGCCATCTGGTTCGCCAGCCCTCAGTCATTCATCCAACCCATGCTAGCATGGAAAGCGGACTTTAAACGATGATGATGATGATGATAATGATGATGTAAACAAGTATATCTGTTGATTTGAGGGGGGGGGGAGTGTTTTAATCTTCAGACTTTCTAATTTACGAGAGTACCATACACGTCTCAGTGTGACAGAATATTGCTTCTTTAAACAAATGAGAGAGCTAAAGTAATTAGGGCAAATCTTTGAAATTACACACTCATACCTATATCACTTGGCTGGGGGGTCAAATAGATTGTAATCAATGGTTGCATAATTGATGTAAAAATACTTCAGAGTTATCTCCCTTGGTGATTAAGATACAATCTAGAGAATGTCGTCGTCTGTCACTGTTGCAACATTTTAGCTTTTTTATGTTCTGGAACTCTATCCAATTTACTTAGAAACTAAGTTTCAACATTGAGTATTCATCATTACATATAGAAAAACTGACAAGCACACAGAGGTAGATTTTGAACAAATTTATTATTTACAAGGTAATGTGTTATTTTCCGAAAGATAACAGTTGTTGTTTAACCCTGGGTCAGCCCTGATGGATCAAACTTCTGATCAAAAAGCAGACCAACCTTGAAAGCTTATTTTTTCATGTATCACGCATCATTATTCCTATGTTATCCAATATAAATTTTAAGAGAGATTTCTTTAAAAGACAGGATCTAATTTATGGTCTATTTGGCTGCTATTTCTAGCAGGTCATGCAGCCACTTAGAGGCTCCCTCGTTGATCCAAGGGAAACTGACTGATTATTGGAAACAGTATTTAACAGTAATCAATGGGAAGAATTAGTTGTTACAGGTCCAAAAACTAAGAACGTATGAAAGTTTGGTAAAAATGTTTCCTGGAGCTGCTGAGCTTTACCCAATGAGTAGAGAGAGAGAGAAGGAAGTCACGGATAAGAAGAATTCTGAACTTGAATTGTAGCATGAGAGGGAATATTGTCACATTGATATGATGACAAGAGTCCTTGTGGTGAAAGATATGAAGATTTAATCAAACAGCTAAATAAAGCTACATGAAGCCCTCATAATGATAACAGTATAGGCCAGGGGTCTCCAAAGTGGTCGATATTGCACATCTACGTATTTATTTTCTTGTACATGCCTGGGGGGTCAATGATTTCATGAAGGGGTCGATGGTCTAAAAAGTTTGGGGACCCCTGGCATAGGCAAAGGACAGCTGTCTGAGAGCATTTGGCCTAGTTGTTAGACTGATGGATTTGCTATCCTAAGGTAGTGGGTTTGATTTTTAGATTGGGCAGGTGTCTTTGAGCAAGGCACATCGTCTCATGCTGCCCCAGTTTACTCAGCTGTGAACGAAGTCTCTTTCTTCCTCCACTTGTCACATCATCAGTATTGTACTGGGTCCAAGGGAGGATGGGTTAAGAGGAGGTCTATGTTAACTTGTAACTACTCAGATACCTAAAACAATTAGTGAAAGTGTGGTACAAGCTACTTGGTTATGCTTGCTTGCAAAGTGATGGCCAATTTTTTCTTCTAAGTAGCAATAGGGAAATGCTACTGTGAACAATTCAATGGCTATCCTTCAGAATATCTCACCGAACAAGGCACTTCTTTTCACATTGCTTCAATTAACTCAGAAGAAAATTAGTAAATTAATACCAGCCAAGTACTGGTGCGGACCTCTCTCCCTCCAACTAGTCAGCTGGTAGGGTTGAGAGGCAGTCTACGTTTGTCTCCTAGTCATCTAAAACCATTAGCAAAAGTATGATATATGCTACCAAGTCACTATACACTTGAGTTACAGCTGTAGTTTTATGCATGTATAAAATCTTATCAAATTTCAACTACTTTGTTAAGATATTTTCAGGTGTATTGATGATATGCAGATCTTGTCTTTTTTCTTTCTGGCCACTGATGCATTTTAACCCTTTTCATAACAACCCCCATTTGAAGTCATCCCTGGTCCTACAATACATACTTCTTGTTTAAAAGTGATGCTAATTAAAACCTTGCACAAGGATGTCATGTTAATTTATGCTTCAAATACCAACTTAATAATCACTAAGTTACTTT
This sequence comes from Octopus sinensis, assembly GCF_006345805.1. Classification (NCBI taxonomy): domain Eukaryota; kingdom Metazoa; phylum Mollusca; class Cephalopoda; order Octopoda; family Octopodidae; genus Octopus; species Octopus sinensis. The sequence continues at coordinate 202,700,144 of NC_042997.1, read as the reverse complement.
ATTTCCATTATTAACTGAAACAAAGTGTACTTCAACAGAAATGTTATAACAAAAGGGTTAAAGACAGTTAAAGGGTGGCTAATGAGTGTCTAACTCTGTTTTTATTTACTGCTGTATCAAACACTGCCTTCATTTTCCCCCCTCTCGATCACTGTTACGATAAAAATATCAGAAATATTATTTCAAATAATGTTTAAAGCTACAGTTCAGTGTAAGCCAACTATATTTAATATATCAAACTAAACATTTCTTTGAGTTGTGAAACTTGTAAGCAATGTCACAGTAAATAGCGTGGGTAGTGACAATTATCTAAAACACATGACAACCCTACTTTACATATGTTCCACATTCTGCTGGTCCTGGCAGAGAGTATGTATAATGGGACCCCTAGGCAGAATTATGAATGCCTTCTCCTCGACTTCCAACATCCTAGGCCTACGGTGAGAAAGAAAGAGTAATTGAGTTTGAGCCGAGTGACCTTGCCTTCAGAACTCAAAATTACAAGAGAAATGAGTCGCCCAGGGCTCCATGGAGAGAGCAGGAGGAAATAAGACTATAAAACAAGTGGTAAACATAAGTGAACTCTTATTAAATATGAAGTTACAATAATGAGAGAGAGGAAGATAAAAAAACAAAAAAAATAAAATGTTATTTCTTTTAATTTACAAGATTTCATAGTGGAATGGTTCTCTTGAATTACATTGATACATTTGCAAATTATTAGAAGATATTTTCAATGTAAAATCAACACAGATCCGACTAGTTCTTCGGTATGCTTTATTCGTGTATTTACATAATCAGAAACAAGTAGCTATGTCCATAAATAGGTTGAAAACTAAAAATAAAGCATTTTCCATCTAAATGCATTTCTCACTGGTATGCATGCATTAAAGTTACGTGTTAGTAGTAGGGATGTTCGATAAAACATTTGATGAGATGGCACATATCGAAAACATTGTGTCTTTTACTTGTAGTAATTAATAGATAAATAAATGACAATGTTATCTGTTAACTATTTATTTCAACCAAAACACAATAACAAAAAAAATAAAAATCTAAAAAATAAAGATAAAAAAAAAATGGGATAAATTACACAATTGGTTCATCTCTTTTAATACCAGTTCATAGTTTAATAAATAACTGTTTTAACATTTACATTAACAAGTATCTGCTGCCATAGCTACGTTTTTTGTTGCTTTTTTCTTTTTTTTTTACCAATGTAGATGAACGGTTTCTTCACAGTTTTGAAAAATATAACTGTTAGATTAGCATAAAAGGCTGTAACAACGCTGTATTTTGTGAATCAGTTTATGTGTTAAAAACAAAATCCTGTTGCTAGATACCTTGTGATTACCTCAATGGATCGTAGAAAGAACTCTACAGAGGCAGTTGGAAAATATTCTCTCATTATATATCTATATATACATACATATATATACATATATATCTATATCAGACCTTTTTTTTTCTTCATATATTAACCCATCAGATGCATTAAACTAAAAAACTCCTATTAGATCTTAGTTGGAGGTAAAATTCAGTGATTTGTTGTTGAAAGTTCTGAATGCAAATTGATTATCTAATATATTTTAAAGAATTCAGAGCACCCAATAATATCAGTATTGTCTCCACATTCACAGTTTTTAAAATGGTTTTGTTTAAAAAAAAAAAAAATTAATTAATTTCCATGATGTATTAAAAAAAAAAAACAATGCTAAAAAGAATGATGGCAGGATTTACAAATATTCTAACCCCCGCTTTTGTGTTTGAAATTAATTAATTAATTAAAAAAAATGATTTCATTAAAACATGATTAGGCTTATTTTACAATGAATTCTTGTAATAAAGAAAATTTACAATTTAAAAATTTCATTGATAAAATACTTAGCAAATTTTGAACATAAATAGTAGCCACATAGTGGTAAAACATTGAATAAAAATGTTTTAAATCTTAAACTCTTTCAGAGATAAAGACATTTTTAATATGACCAATTTTTGAAATGATAGCATTTTATTGTCAGCAGAAGGGATTCTTGACCAGTGAAGCTATTGATTCACTGCTTGTTTAAGGATGAGTGTGTCCCTTTAGGTAAAGTGAGATCAGCATACACTGTTCGTAAACATTAAGCAGGTAAAATTATGGGTACCAAATAGGTAATTTGATAATTGAATAACTTAGAAGTGTATGCATATTTAAAAACAAGGAACAAGTGTAATCCAACTTCATTCAACTATTTATGGCATGTAAATTAAAAAAAGTAAAAAAAATGAGAAAGGAAAGGTGAAAGAATTACGGTTGATGGAATGGAAGTTGAATGAGAACTGAGTCAGAAGATAGCCTCCCCATCCCTGCCTGCCTGCTTTTCCTCAGTTTCAGGGAACTGCTATTTGGCTTGTTAGAAGGGAAGATTTCCCATGGTCCCATTCACTTTCTATGTACAGTGTCTCAATGCTGTTTACACAGAACGACAGCCAGGACATCAAGGAAAATAAAACAAAGAAAAAAAAAAACAGAAACGCCAACAAACAGTGGAGACTTAACCTCTAAATGCATATAATATGTGTGTGTATACTGTTATGAAATGCACTTGAGATCGTTAATGAAAATCAATTTACAATGATTTCATTGGATTTTCTTTGCAGGGAGTTTCATGAAAATTTGTTTCTTTTCACAACTAGCCCTATTGTCACGTCAGTTACGTCCATAGGACGGAAAGAGGAAAGATAGATTTGTGCGTTTTCCTAATTGGAGGAGGTAACTTAACAAACCAGATGATAAATTAAAACTCTTCCTCTTGTCAGGTGTTTACATTCATGTAGTGTTCAAAGCTTTCGAACAAAGCTAAGGGAACAGCACCAAGTTGTTAGTATATATCATAAGTGACAATGATAAAAATTCCCATGTGAAATGTAGATGCTAACCAACAAAATGTCTTCAATCATCTGGTGTAGGTGATTGGGCTTTTTTATAATTGGCTCCAAACTTACACATGTATTTTTTAATATAGTCTTTTGCCTTTGCTTTTACATTTTCATTGACTTCTAAATCTTCAGGATGTTTACAATGTTTCAACTCCTTGGCCATCACATGGTGAGTTAACTGACAAAAGAAACAGAAAAATAAATATTTGTAGATTATTTACACAAAGCAAATATTTCAAATGATGATAGTATTAATTCATAAACTTTAGGAATATACATGGATCGATTATGATAGCCACATTTTCATGGCAATAATGACCATTTCCAAACCATTACTTTATACCATGCTTGTACTAATGCTGGTTCACTACACACATTTTTTTCTCTCCTTGTTTTTTCTGTATCCCTTTCTGTAGAAGAGCATAGGCTCGAAACGTAAAAGACTTTTTCTATTCCTGAGCGTTATACTAATACATCTGTTTGTTTTGTACACCACCTGTCTTCGTCTTTTGTTTTTTTCGTAAACTCTCCCTAGTATCCAAAAGACTGTTCAATTTTGTAATATCAGTTTCAAATTTTGGTATGTGGCCAGCAATTTCAGGTGAGGGGTTAAGTTGATTACATTGGCCCCAGTGCTCAACTAGTATTTTTGTTGATACTGTGGTCAAGCATACAGTTATGGGGTGGTAGTAATAGTTTGTGCAAAGAGAAACTGTTTAGTCACTCCACCCAACACCAATACACACACACAATGTTGCTTATTTCAATAATTCAATCTGCTTGTTATGAGACAAAAGAAAGCCCATGTGGTGTTTCAATGGAGGAATCTACAGGAATGGCTCTCCAATGATTTCTGCAGGTTGAAAGGACAACTTCAAACTGGACCTGTGTTGTAGGAAAGTATCTATGCGTCTTACAGCACTGCAACTGCTGTATGAACTCTCATTTACCATTAACATTATTGTGTGTGTGTGAGAGAGAGAGAGAGAGAGAGAGAGAGAGAGGAGAGAGGAGAGAGGAGAGAGAGAGAGAGAGAGAGAGAGAGAGAGAGAGAGAGAGAGAGAGAGAGAGAGAGAGAGAGAGAGAGAGTTGGGTGTAGAGATAATAACAATGCATACCTTTCTTGCCAAATGCTTGAAGTCATCTGTGCTAGATATTCGACCGAGTCTACAATCTGGTTTCCGATAGGGATTCAAGCAGGCAACAATCCATTGGGACATCTGGGATAAGAAAGGAAGAGAGAAAAATCAGAAAATATGAGAAAAAGGCAATTAAAATTCCCACATATTTAAAAAAAAAAAATTGATCTTCAGTTTTTAAATCAGGAGAGGTAATAGCAGAATTCAAATAGAGATGCAACTTACCTTATTGCGGAATGCTTCCTTGCTTCTTTTGGCAAGTTCACTGGAAGTATCAGCTGCTGCTGTGGTTGTGGCTTTTCTTTTTGACTGAAAAAATAAATCAGAAGTCTACCCACTACATTAAAATGTATTGACAAAACAGAAAACATACAGTCAACTAGTTGAATAAGCACTCAAGTGAAATTTAACCCTGTCATGGTGTGTCTCTGTCATAGTGGGAATGTCACCTCAGCTGGATTCTTGGTAAAGCGGTTATGAATAACACACGGAGAAAGATACAATATTAAAATTACACAACTGACTACATTGCAGCTTTGTAATCAAGTGTGTTTAGGACTCACTGCTAATAATGTATCCCAAAGCTGTTGTTTACCTTGTTTTGTCTTGAAAACAAGCAAAGCCTAGACTCTTTGGAGTTGAGGAAAATTATTTATTCTTTGGACAAAGAGTTTACACTTATACCAGCAACGAGAGTATTTTGCACAATTAAACTGGTGAAAGTGATGAGGAAAGTAGCAATTTGGGTGAACAAATATGGTAGTTGAGAGATGGGCTAATTATTGTTATTCCCTTGAAATTTTTTTTAATCTTGCCTATTAGTTTGCTTGCAATCGCTACTCTTGAGCTGTGTGTGCAACTATTTATTTATTTTCTGCTGAAGACCCTAGGTGGAGGGTAGTTAGATACAAAGGCTCAGGTTTGAGAGAGTAAGTCCCAGTCAACAGGAATTTAACAATGAATTTGATTCTACTCTCAGTTTTGAGTCAACAACCACTATCAGTAAATCTTCTGTTATTCTTAAACTTGCTTTAGAATAATAACATCAATTTCATATTTAAGTCCATAATTAATTAAAGAACTAAAATGCAAATAGCATTGTTAGATAACAGAAGATACAACAAAGGAGAGGTAAGGTCTCCCTTTTTCTCTCTCATATATATTCAATGCCAGTGCTGCCTGACTGGCTCCCATGCAAGTGGCACGTAAAAATCACCTACTACACTCTTGGAGTGGTTGACATTAGGAAGGGTATCCAGCTGTAAAAACCTTGCCAGATCAGATTGGAGCCTGGTGCAGCCCAATGGCTTGCCAAACCTCAGTCAAACCATCCAACCCATGCTAGCATGGAAAGCAAACGTTAAATGATGATGATATATATATGGGATCTATGAATGAGGACAGCAGTATGCAGAAGTGCCAATTGAACTTGTGGACAAAGGAGCACAAGAAGACATTGGATAAAGTGGTGAAGACTGACCTCAAAATGCTAAACCTCACAGACGAAATGATAAAGGACTGAAATGACTAGCAATGCACGGTCCTCAAAAAGTCCACCTCAGCAAAAATGAGTTCTGAAAGCAGTGTGTGTGTGTGTGTGTGCACAGAAGCACAAATAGGCACCTCACCCTATCTCCTTCTCATATTACCCCTTCCCCACTCATCTTTTATCTGTGACCTGTACCATTTTACTTGTCGGTCATTCTAATATTGTTCTTTCCACCCACTAATTACATTGATTAATTCCCACTAACTAAATTATCTCATCATTCCCTACCCTCCTTCCCAACCTCCACTCCTGCAGCCTACCCAATCTTTTCTGCATCCTTTGCCTTTGCCAACTCATTAGTCATCAACCACTCCTACTACCACCCTTCAATCCCTTCCAATATTTACAGCTGCTACTTCCCCCCTCTCATTCCCTCACCTCCTTTCCCCCCCATACAATCTACCAAACTTCCCCCTCCCACTTCTACTCACCTCTCACCTTCAGGGGGTCATCTGGATACCCCCACTATTTATCTCTTTGCAGCTCCTCTACAAGAACCAGTTGTCCCTCCTCCCACCATCTTCATTCACACTCCCTCAATAATGTTGGTGCTATGAAAAAAAAAAACCCAAACACCCAGTACACACTGTAAAATGGTTGGCATTAGGAACGACATCAAGCCAGAGTAGACATGGAGACATGAGGATACTTCCTCTCACCTCCTACCAGTTTTAGAGACCCTATAACAAGTCACAGGCAGAGAGACAGAGTGAGAAAGAGAGAGAGGAAGTGAATGACCATTATTTACATTTGATGGATATTTGTCCTCATCTTGTTTGTTGTTGACAAGTTTCAGCTGATGCACCCTCCAGCCTTCATCAGGTGTCCTGGGGGAATTTCGAACCTGGGTTCTCATTCACAAGGTATTTTCCCGATGTTATTATTATTATTATTACTTAGGTCACTGCCTGGAATTGAACTCAGAATCTTGTGGTTAAGAGCACGGGCTACTAACCACAAAATTTCGAGTTCGATTCCAGGCAGTGACCTGAATAATAACAACATCAGAAAAATACCTTAGGAATGAGAACCCAGGTTCGAAATTCCCCCAGGACACCTGATGAAGGCTGGAGAGTACATCAGCAGAAACATTGTGCTTACAACAAACAAGATGAGGACAAATATCCGTCAAATGTAAATAATGTACATAATTCCTCATCTCTCAAATACAGAAATGAATTGAACGATGTTTATTTATATACCTTGTTTTGTGGTTCATCGTGAGTTGGTGTTCCCAGATCCATATCATCTTGATCACTTTGGTCCCATTTTGGGAGATCCCACTGTGTTTGCCTGAGAGAGAAAAAGTTTTTTAAAAACCCAGTCAGAAATATGCTTCAATAATATTTGTATAACAACACTCTCTATCTAACCCAGTGGTTCTCAACCATTTTTTTACCACTGGACCCTTTTTATCCCAACTTTACTCTGCTGGACCTCCATAACCATTTGATGTATATTCTATTATTTTTTTTTACTGGTTTCAGTCATTTGACTGTGGCCATGCAGGAGCACCGCCTTTAGTCAAACAAATCAACCCCAGGACTCATTCTTTGTAAGCCTAGTACTTATCCTATAGGTTTTTTTTTTTTTGCTGAACCGCTATGTTACAGGGACACGAACACTTTAACATCGGTTCTCAAGTGATGGGGCGACAAGCAGACACACAAATACACACACACCGGGCTGCTTTCAGTTTCCGTGTACCAAATCCACTCACAAGGCTTTGGT